>NC_135784.1:16452978-16809228 GCF_051106095.1 Pogona vitticeps
ATCTCCCCTCCCCCTCAGCTCAAGCAGTTAGTGATGAAAAAGAGAAGGAATTAAAATATACCTCTCCCAGACGATATGTGCTCCCAATGCAGAGCCTACCTGATGCCTTAGTGTCCCTTTCCAGGTGGGGCCCAAACGCCCTACATGTTCTCATTCCAATCTCCCCTCCCCCTCAGCTCAAGCAGTTAGTGATGAAAAAGAGAAGGAATTAAAATATACCTCTCCCAGAGAAAATGTGCTCCCAATCCCGAGCCTACGACATGCCTTAGTGTCCCTTTCCAGGTGGGGCCCAAACGCCCTACATGTTCTCATTCCAATCTCCCCTCCCCCTCAGCTCAAGCAGTTAGTGATGAAAAAGAGAAGGAATTAAAATATACCTCTCCCAGAGAAAATGTGCTCCCAATCCAGAGCCTACGACATGCCTTAGTGTCCCTTTCCAGGTGGGGCCCAAACGCCCTACATGTTCTCATTTCAATCTCCCCTCCCCCTCAGCTCAAGCAGATAGTGAGGAAAAAGAGAAGGAAGTAAAATATACCTCTCCCAGCCAACATGTGCTCCCAATTCAGAGCCTACCTGATGCCTTAGTGTCCCTTTCCAGGTGGGGCCCAAACGCCCTACATGTTCTCATTTCAATCTCCCCTCCCCTTCAGCTCAAGCAGATAGTGAGGAAAAAGAGAAGGAAGTAAAATATACCTCTCCCAGACAACATGGGCCACCAATGCAGAGCCTACCTGATGCCTTAGTGTCCCTTTCCAGGTAGGGAAAACGCCCTACATGTTCTCATTTCCATCTCCCCTCCCCCTCAGCTCAAGCAGATAGTGAGGAAAAAGAGAAGGAATTAAAATATACCTCTCCCATCCAACATGTGCTCCCAATTCAGAGCCTACCTGATGCCTTAGTGTCCCTTTCCAGGTGGGGCCCAAACGCCCTACATGTTCTCATTCCAATCTCCCCTCCCCCTCAGCTCAACCAGTTAGGGAGGAAAAAGAGAAGGAAGAAATATATACCTCTCCCAGACAACATGTGGTCCCAATGCAGAGCCTACGTGATGCCTTAGTGTCCCTTTCCAGGTAGGGAAAACGCCCTACATGTTCTCATTTCCATCTCCCCTCCCCCTCAGCTCAAGCAGATAGTGAGGAAAAAGAGAAGGAATTAAAATATACCTCTCCCAGCCAACATGTGCTCCCAATTCAGAGCCTACCTGATGCATTAGTGTCCCATTCCAGGTGGGGCCCAAACGCCGTACATGTTCTCATTCCAATCTCCCCTCCCCCTCAGTTCAAGCAGTTAGGGAGGAAAAAGAGAAGGAAGAAATATATACCTCTCCCAGACAACATGTGCTCCCAATGCAGAGCCTACCTGATGCCTTAGTGTCCCTTTCTAGGTGGGGCCCAAACGCCCTACATGTTCTCATTTCAATCTCCCCTCCCCCTCAGCTCAAGCAGATAGTGAGGAAAAAGAGAAGGAATTAAAATATACCTCTCCCAGCCAACATGTGCTCCCAATTCAGAGCCTACCTGATGCCTTAGTGTCCCTTTTCAGGTGGGGCCCAAACGCCCTACATGTTCTCATTCCAATCTCCCCTCCCCCTCAGCTCAAGCAGATAGTGAGGAAAAAGAGAAGGAAGTAAAATATACCTCTCCCAGACAACATGGGCTCCCAATGCAGAGCCTACCTGATGCCTTAGTGTCCTTTTCCAGGTAGGGAAAACGCCCTACATGTTCTCATTTCCATCTCCCCTCTCCCTCAGCTCAAGCAGATAGTGAGGAAAAAGAGAAGGAATTAAAATATACCTCTCCGAGACAACATGTGCACCCAATGCAGAGCCTACCTGATGCCTTAGTGTCCCTTTCCAGGTGGGGCCCAAACGCCCTACATGTTCTCATTCCAATCTCCCCTCCCCCTCAGCTCAAGCAGATAGTGAGGAAAAAGAGAAGGAAGAAATATATACCTCTCCCAGCGAACATGTGCTCCCAATTCAGAGCCTACCTGATGCCTTAGTGTCCCTTTCCAGGTGGGGCCCAAACGCCCTACATGTTCTCATTCCAATCTCCCCTCCCCCTCAGCTCAAGCAGTTAGGGAGGAAAAAGAGAAGGAAGAAATATATACCTCTCCCAGACAACATGTGCTCCCAATGCAGAGCCTACGTGATGCCTTAGTGTCCCTTTCCAGGTAGGGAAAATGCCCTACAGCTTCTCATTTCCATCTCCCCTCCCCCTCAGCTCAAGCAGATAGTGAGGAAAAAGAGAAGGAATTAAAATATAACTCTCCCAGCCAAAATGTGCTCCCAATTCAGAGCCTACCTAATGCCTTAGTGTCCCTTTCCAGGTGGGGCCCAAACGCCCTACATGTTCTCATTCCAATCTCCCCTCCCCCTCAGCTCAAGCAGATAGTGAGGAAAAAGAGAAGGAAGTAAAATATACCTCTCCCAGACAACATGGGCTCCCAATGCAGAGCCTACCTGATGCCTTAGTGTCCCTTTCCAGGTGGGGCCCAAACGCCCTTCATGTTCTCATTTCCATCTCCCCTCCCCCTCAGCTCAAGCAGATAGTCAGGAAAAAGAGAAGGAATTAAAATATACCTCTCCCAGACAACATGTGCACCCAATGCAGAGCCTACCTGATGCCTTAGTGTCCCTTTCCAGGTGGGGCCGAAACGCCCTACATGTTCTCATTCCAATCTCCCCTCCCCCTCAGCTCAAGCAGATAGTGAGGAAAAAGAGAAGGAAGAAATATATACCTCTCCCAGACAACATGTGCTCCCAATGCAGAGCCTACGTGGTGCCTTAGTGTCCCTTTCCAGGTGGGGCCCAAACGCCCTACATGTTCTCATTCCAATCTCCCCTCCCCCTCAGCTCAAGCAGTTAGTGATGAAAAAGAGAAGGAATTAAAATATACCTCTCCCAGAGAAAATGTGCTCCCAATCCCGAGCCTACGACATGCCTTAGTGTCCCTTTCTAGGTGGGGCCCAAACGCCCTACATGTTCTCATTTCAATCTCCCCTCCCCCTCAGCTCAAGCAGTAAGTGAGGAAAAAGAGAAGGAATTAAAATATACCTCTCCCAGACAACACGTGTTCCCAATGCAGATCCTACCTGATGCCTTAGTGTCCATTTCCAGGTGGGGCCCAAATACCCTACATGTTCTCATTCCAATCTCCCCTCCCCCTCAGCTCAAGCAGATAGTGAGGAAAAAGAGAAGGAAGTAAAATATACCTCTCCCAGACAACATGTGCTCCCAATGCAGAGCCTACCTGATGCCTTAGTGTCCCTTTCTAGGTGGGGCCCAAACGCCCTACATGTTCTCATTTCAATCTCCCCTCCCCCTCAGCTCAAGCAGTAAGTGAGGAAAAAGAGAAGGAATTAAAATATACCTCTCCCAGACAACACGTGTTCCCAATGCAGATCCTACCTGATGCCTTAGTGTCCCTTTCCAGGTGGGGCCCAAACGCCCTACATGTTCTCATTTCAATCTCCCCTCCCCCTCAGCTCAAGCAGATAGTGAGGAAAAAGAGAAGGAATTAAAATATACCTCTCCCAGACAACATGTGCTCCCAATGCAGAGCCTACTTGATGCCTGAGTGTCCCTTTCCAGGTGGGGCCCAAATGCCCTACACGTTCTCATTTCAATCTCCCCTCCCCCTCAGCTCAAGCAGTAAGTGAGGAAAAAGAGAAGGAATTAAAATATACCTCTCCCAGACGATATGTGCTCCCAAAGCAGAGCCTACCTGATGCCTGAGTGTCCCTTTCCAGGTGGGGCCCAAACGCCCTACATGTTCTCATTCCAATCTCCCCTCCCCCTCAGCTCAAGCAGATAGTGAGGAAAAAGAGAAGGAAGTAAAATATACCTCTCCCAGACAACATGTGCTCCCAATGCAGAGCCTACTTGATGCCTGAGTGTCCCTTTCCAGGTGGGGCCCAAACGCCCTACATGTTCTCATTCCAATCTCCCCTCCCCCTCAGCTCAAGCAGATAGTGAGGAAAAAGAGAAGGAATTAAAATATACCTCTCCCAGCCAACATGTGCTCCCAATTCAGAGCCTACCTGATGCCTGAGTGTCCCTTTCCAGGTGGGGCCCAAACGCCCTACATGTTCTCATTCCAATCTCCCCTCCCCCTCAGCTCAAGCAGATAGTGAGGAAAAAGAGAAGGAATTAAAATATACCTCTCCCAGCCAACATGTGCTCCCAATTCAGAGCCTACCTGATGCCTGAGTGTCCCTTTCCAGGTGGGGCCCAAACGCCCTACATGTTCTCATTCCAATCTCCCCTCCCCCTCAGCTCAAGCAGTTAGTGAGGAAAAAGAGAAGGAATTAAAATATACCTCTCTCCCAGACAACATGTGCTCCCAATGCAGAGCCTACCTGATGCCTGAGTGTCCCTTTCCAGGTGGGGCCCAAACGCCCTACATGTTCTCATTCCAATCTCCCCTCCCCCTCAGCTCAAGCAGATAGTGAGGAAAAAGAGAAGGAATTAAAATATACCTCTCCCAGACAACATGTGCTCCCAATGCAGAGCCTACCTGATGCCTTAGTGTCCATTTCCAGGTGGGGCCCAAATACCCTACATGTTCTCATTCCAATCTCCCCTCCCCCTCAGCTCAAGCAGTTAGTGATGAAAAAGAGAAGGAATTAAAATATACCTCTCCCAGAGAAAATGTGCTCCCAATCCAGAGCCTACGACATGCCTTAGTGTCCCTTTCCAGGTGGGGCCCAAACGCCCTACACGTTCTCATTTCAATCTCCCCTCCCCCTCAGCTCAAGCAGTTAGTGAGGAAAAAGAGAAGGAATTAAAATATACCTCTCCCAGACAACATGTGCTCCCAAAGCAGAGCCTACCTGATGCCTTAGTGTCCCTTTCCAGGTGGGGCCCAAACGCCCTACATGTTCTCATTTCAATCTCCCCTCCCCCTCAGCTCAAGCAGATAGTGAGGAAAAAGAGAAGGAATTAAAATATACCTCTCCCAGAGAAAATGTGATTCCAAAGCAGAGCCTACATGATGCCTTAGTGTCCCTTTCCAGGTGGGGCCCAAACGCCCTACATGTTCTCATTCCTATCTCTCCCCCCCCTCATCTCAAGCAATTAGTGAGTAAAAAATGAAGGCAGTAAAATATACCTCTCCGAGAGAACATGTGCTCCCAAAACCGAGCTTACCTGATGCCTTAGTGTCCCTTTCCAGGTGGGGCCCAAACGCCCTACATGTTCTCATTCCAATCTCCCCTCCCCCTCAGCTCAAGCAGTTAGTGATGAAAAAGAGAAGGAATTAAAATATACCTCTCCCAGACAACATGTGCACCCAATGCAGAGCCTACCTGATGCCTTAGTGTCCCTTTCCAGGTGGGGCCCAAACGCCCTACATGTTCTCATTCCAATCTCCCCTCCCCCTCAGCTCAACAGTTAGTGATGAAAAAGAGAAGGAATTAAAATATACCTCTCCCAGAGAAAATGTGCTCCCAATCCCGAGCCTACGACATGCCTTAGTGTCCCTTTCTAGGTGGGGCCCAAACGCCCTACATGTTCTCATTTCAATCTCCCCTCCCCCTCAGCTCAAGCAGTAAGTGAGGAAAAAGAGAAGGAATTAAAATATACCTCTCCCAGACAACACGTGTTCCCAATGCAGATCCTACCTGATGCCTTAGTGTCCATTTCCAGGTGGGGCCCAAATACCCTACATGTTCTCATTCCAATCTCCCCTCCCCCTCAGCTCAAGCAGATAGTGAGGAAAAAGAGAAGGAAGTAAAATATACCTCTCCCAGAGAAAATGTGCTCCCAATCCAGAGCCTACGACATGCCTTAGTGTCCCTTTCCAGGTGGGGCCCAAACGCCCTACATGTTCTCATTCCAATCTCCCCTCCCCCTCAGCTCAAGCAGTTAGTGATGAAAAAGAGAAGGAATTAAAATATACCTCTCCCAGAGAAAATGTGCTCCCAATCCCGAGCCTACGACATGCCTTAGTGTCCCTTTCCAGGTGGGGCCCAAACGCCCTACATGTTCTCATTCCAATCTCCCCTCCCCCTCAGCTCAAGCAGTTAGTGATGAAAAAGAGAAGGAATTAAAATATACCTCTCCCAGAGAAAATGTGCTCCCAATCCAGAGCCTACGACATGCCTTAGTGTCCCTTTCCAGGTGGGGCCCAAACGCCCTACATGTTCTCATTTCAATCTCCCCTCCCCCTCAGCTCAAGCAGTAAGTGAGGAAAAAGAGAAGGAATTAAAATATACCTCTCCCAGACGATATGTGCTCCCAATGCAGAGCCTACCTGATGCCTTAGTGTCCCTTTCCAGGTGGGGCCCAAACGCCCTACATGTTCTCATTCCAATCTCCCCTCCCCCTCAGCTCAAGCAGTTAGTGATGAAAAAGAGAAGGAATTAAAATATACCTCTCCCAGAGAAAATGTGCTCCCAATCCCGAGCCTACGACATGCCTTAGTGTCCCTTTCCAGGTGGGGCCCAAACGCCCTACATGTTCTCATTCCAATCTCCCCTCCCCCTCAGCTCAAGCAGTTAGTGATGAAAAAGAGAAGGAATTAAAATATACCTCTCCCAGAGAAAATGTGCTCCCAATCCAGAGCCTACGACATGCCTTAGTGTCCCTTTCCAGGTGGGGCCCAAACGCCCTACATGTTCTCATTTCAATCTCCCCTCCCCCTCAGCTCAAGCAGATAGTGAGGAAAAAGAGAAGGAAGTAAAATATACCTCTCCCAGCCAACATGTGCTCCCAATTCAGAGCCTACCTGATGCCTTAGTGTCCCTTTCCAGGTGGGGCCCAAACGCCCTACATGTTCTCATTTCAATCTCCCCTCCCCTTCAGCTCAAGCAGATAGTGAGGAAAAAGAGAAGGAAGTAAAATATACCTCTCCCAGACAACATGGGCTCCCAATGCAGAGCCTACCTGATGCCTTAGTGTCCCTTTCCAGGTAGGGAAAACGCCCTACATGTTCTCATTTCCATCTCCCCTCCCCCTCAGCTCAAGCAGATAGTGAGGAAAAAGAGAAGGAATTAAAATATACCTCTCCCATCCAACATGTGCTCCCAATTCAGAGCCTACCTGATGCCTTAGTGTCCCTTTCCAGGTGGGGCCCAAACGCCCTACATGTTCTCATTCCAATCTCCCCTCCCCCTCAGCTCAACCAGTTAGGGAGGAAAAAGAGAAGGAAGAAATATATACCTCTCCCAGACAACATGTGGTCCCAATGCAGAGCCTACGTGATGCCTTAGTGTCCCTTTCCAGGTAGGGAAAACGCCCTACATGTTCTCATTTCCATCTCCCCTCCCCCTCAGCTCAAGCAGATAGTGAGGAAAAAGAGAAGGAATTAAAATATACCTCTCCCAGCCAACATGTGCTCCCAATTCAGAGCCTACCTGATGCATTAGTGTCCCATTCCAGGTGGGGCCCAAACGCCGTACATGTTCTCATTCCAATCTCCCCTCCCCCTCAGTTCAAGCAGTTAGGGAGGAAAAAGAGAAGGAAGAAATATATACCTCTCCCAGACAACATGTGCTCCCAATGCAGAGCCTACGTGATGCCTTAGTGTCCCTTTCCAGGTAGGGAAAACGCCCTACATGTTCTCATTTCCATCTCCCCTCCCCCTCAGCTCAAGCAGATAGTGAGGAAAAAGAGAAGGAATTAAAATATACCTCTCCCAGCCAACATGTGCTCCCAATTCAGAGCCTACCTGATGCCTTAGTGTCCTTTTCCAGGTAGGGAAAACGCCCTACATGTTCTCATTTCCATCTCCCCTCCCCCTCAGCTCAAGCAGATAGTGAGGAAAAAGAGAAGGAATTAAAATATACCTCTCCGAGACAACATGTGCACCCAATGCAGAGCCTACCTGATGCCTTAGTGTCCCTTTCCAGGTGGGGCCCAAACGCCCTACATGTTCTCATTCCAATCTCCCCTCCCCCTCAGCTCAAGCAGATAGTGAGGAAAAAGAGAAGGAAGAAATATATACCTCTCCCAGCGAACATGTGCTCCCAATTCAGAGCCTACCTGATGCCTTAGTGTCCCTTTCCAGGTGGGGCCCAAACGCCCTACATGTTCTCATTCCAATCTCCCCTCCCCCTCAGCTCAAGCAGTTAGGGAGGAAAAAGAGAAGGAAGAAATATATACCTCTCCCAGACAACATGTGCTCCCAATGCAGAGCCTACGTGGTGCCTTAGTGTCCCTTTCCAGGTAGGGAAAATGCCCTACAGCTTCTCATTTCCATCTCCCCTCCCCCTCAGCTCAAGCAGATAGTGAGGAAAAAGAGAAGGAATTAAAATATAACTCTCCCAGCCAAAATGTGCTCCCAATTCAGAGCCTACCTAATGCCTTAGTGTCCCTTTCCAGGTGGGGCCCAAACGCCCTACATGTTCTCATTCCAATCTCCCCTCCCCCTCAGCTCAAGCAGATAGTGAGGAAAAAGAGAAGGAAGTAAAATATACCTCTCCCAGACAACATGGGCTCCCAATGCAGAGCCTACCTGATGCCTTAGTGTCCCTTTCCAGGTGGGGCCCAAACGCCCTTCATGTTCTCATTTCCATCTCCCCTCCCCCTCAGCTCAAGCAGATAGTCAGGAAAAAGAGAAGGAATTAAAATATACCTCTCCCAGACAACACGTGTTCCCAATGCAGATCCTACCTGATGCCTTAGTGTCCATTTCCAGGTGGGGCCCAAATACCCTACATGTTCTCATTCCAATCTCCCCTCCCCCTCAGCTCAAGCAGATAGTGAGGAAAAAGAGAAGGAAGTAAAATATACCTCTCCCAGACAACATGTGCTCCCAATGCAGAGCCTACCTGATGCCTTAGTGTCCCTTTCTAGGTGGGGCCCAAACGCCCTACATGTTCTCATTTCAATCTCCCCTCCCCCTCAGCTCAAGCAGTAAGTGAGGAAAAAGAGAAGGAATTAAAATATACCTCTCCCAGACAACACGTGTTCCCAATGCAGATCCTACCTGATGCCTTAGTGTCCCTTTCCAGGTGGGGCCCAAACGCCCTACATGTTCTCATTTCAATCTCCCCTCCCCCTCAGCTCAAGCAGTTAGTGAGGAAAAAGAGAAGGAATTAAAATATACCTCTCCCAGACAACATGTGCTCCCAATGCAGAGCCTACTTGATGCCTGAGTGTCCCTTTCCAGGTGGGGCCCAAATGCCCTACACGTTCTCATTTCAATCTCCCCTCCCCCTCAGCTCAAGCAGTAAGTGAGGAAAAAGAGAAGGAATTAAAATATACCTCTCCCAGACGATATGTGCTCCCAAAGCAGAGCCTACCTGATGCCTGAGTGTCCCTTTCCAGGTGGGGCCCAAACGCCCTACATGTTCTCATTCCAATCTCCCCTCCCCCTCAGCTCAAGCAGATAGTGAGGAAAAAGAGAAGGAAGTAAAATATACCTCTCCCAGCCAACATGTGCTCCCAATTCAGAGCCTACCTGATGCCTGAGTGTCCCTTTCCAGGTGGGGCCCAAACGCCCTACATGTTCTCATTCCAATCTCCCCTCCCCCTCAGCTCAAGCAGTTAGTGAGGAAAAAGAGAAGGAATTAAAATATACCTCTCTCCCAGACAACATGTGCTCCCAATGCAGAGCCTACCTGATGCCTGAGTGTCCCTTTCCAGGTGGGGCCCAAACGCCCTACATGTTCTCATTCCAATCTCCCCTCCCCCTCAGCTCAAGCAGATAGTGAGGAAAAAGAGAAGGAATTAAAATATACCTCTCCCAGACAACATGTGCTCCCAATGCAGAGCCTACCTGATGCCTTAGTGTCCATTTCCAGGTGGGGCCCAAATACCCTACATGTTCTCATTCCAATCTCCCCTCCCCCTCAGCTCAAGCAGTTAGTGATGAAAAAGAGAAGGAATTAAAATATACCTCTCCCAGAGAAAATGTGCTCCCAATCCAGAGCCTACGACATGCCTTAGTGTCCCTTTCCAGGTGGGGCCCAAACGCCCTACACGTTCTCATTTCAATCTCCCCTCCCCCTCAGCTCAAGCAGTAAGTGAGGAAAAAGAGAAGGAATTAAAATATACCTCTCCCAGACAACATGTGCTCCCAATGCAGAGCCTACCTGATGCCTTAGTGTCCATTTCCAGGTGGGGCCCAAATACCCTACATGTTCTCATTCCAATCTCCCCTCCCCCTCAGCTCAAGCAGTTAGTGATGAAAAAGAGAAGGAATTAAAATATACCTCTTCCAGAGAAAATGTGCTCCCGATCCAGAGCCTACGACATGCCTTAGTGTCCCTTTCCAGGTGGGGCCCAAACGCCCTACATGTTCTCATTTCAATCTCCCCTCCCCCTCAGCTCAAGCAGTAAGTGAGGAAAAAGAGAAGGAATTAAAATATACCTCTCCCAGACGATATGTGCTCCCAAAGCAGAGCCTACCTGATGCCTTAGTGTCCATTTCCAGGTGGGGCCCAAATAACCTACATGTTCTCATTCCAATCTCCCCTCCCCCTCAGCTCAAGCAGATAGTGAGGAAAAAGAGAAGGAATTAAAATATACCTCTCCCAGACAACATGTGCTCTCAATGCAGAGCCTACCTGATGCCTGAGTGTCCCTTTCCAGGTGGGGCCCAAACGCCCTACATGTTCTCATTCCAATCTCCCCTCCCCCTCAGCTCAAGCAGATAGTGAGGAAAAAGAGAAGGAATTAAAATATACCTCTCCCAGACAACATGTGCTCCCAATGCAGAGCCTACCTGATGCCTTAGTGTCCATTTCCAGGTGGGGCCCAAACGCCCTACATGTTCTCATTTCAATCTCCCCTCCCCCTCAGCTCAAGCAGTTAGTGATGAAAAAGAGAAGGAATTAAAATATACCTCTCCCAGAGAAAATGTGCTCCCAATCCAGAGCCTACGACATGCCTTAGTGTCCCTTTCCAGGTGGGGCCCAAACGCCCTACATGTTCTCATTCCAATCTCCCCTCCCCCTCAGCTCAAGCAGATAGTGAGGAAAAAGAGAAGGAATTAAAATATACCTCTCCCAGACAACATGTGCTCCCAATGCAGAGCCTACCTGATGCCTGAGTGTCCCTTTCCAGGTGGGGCCCAAACACCCTACATGTTCTCATTCCAATCTCCCCTCCCCCTCAGCTCAAGCAGATAGTGAGGAAAAAGAGAAGGAATTAAAATATACCTCTCCCAGACAACATGTGCACCCAATGCAGAGCCTACCTGATGCCTTAGTGTCCATTTCCAGGTGGGGCCCAAATACCCTACATGTTCTCATTCCAATCTCCCCTCCCCCTCAGCTCAAGCAGATAGTGAGGAAAAAGAGAAGGAAGTAAAATATACCTCTCCCAGACAACATGTGCTCCCAATGCAGAGCCTACCTGATGCCTTAGTGTCCCTTTCTAGGTGGGGCCCAAACGCCCTACATGTTCTCATTTCAATCTCCCCTCCCCCTCAGCTCAAGCAGTTAGTGAGGAAAAAGAGAAGGAATTAAAATATACCTCTCCCAGACAACATGTGCTCCCAATGCAGAGCCTACTTGATGCCTGAGTGTCCCTTTCCAGGTGGGGCCCAAATGCCCTACACGTTCTCATTTCAATCTCCCCTCCCCCTCAGCTCAAGCAGTAAGTGAGGAAAAAGAGAAGGAATTAAAATATACCTCTCCCAGACGATATGTGCTCCCAAAGCAGAGCCTACCTGATGCCTGAGTGTCCCTTTCCAGGTGGGGCCCAAACGCCCTACATGTTCTCATTCCAATCTCCCCTCCCCCTCAGCTCAAGCAGATAGTGAGGAAAAAGAGAAGGAAGTAAAATATACCTCTCCCAGACAACATGTGCTCCCAAAGCAGAGCCTACTTGATGCCTGAGTGTCCCTTTCCAGGTGGGGCCCAAACGCCCTACATGTTCTCATTCCAATCTCCCCTCCCCCTCAGCTCAAGCAGATAGTGAGGAAAAAGAGAAGGAATTAAAATATACCTCTCCCAGCCAACATGTGCTCCCAATTCAGAGCCTACCTGATGCCTGAGTGTCCCTTTCCAGGTGGGGCCCAAACGCCCTACATGTTCTCATTCCAATCTCCCCTCCCCCTCAGCTCAAGCAGATAGTGAGGAAAAAGAGAAGGAATTAAAATATACCTCTCCCAGCCAACATGTGCTCCCAATTCAGAGCCTACCTGATGCCTGAGTGTCCCTTTCCAGGTGGGGCCCAAACGCCCTACATGTTCTCATTCCAATCTCCCCTCCCCCTCAGCTCAAGCAGTTAGTGAGGAAAAAGAGAAGGAATTAAAATATACCTCTCTCCCAGACAACATGTGCTCCCAATGCAGAGCCTACCTGATGCCTGAGTGTCCCTTTCCAGGTGGGGCCCAAACGCCCTACATGTTCTCATTCCAATCTCCCCTCCCCCTCAGCTCAAGCAGATAGTGAGGAAAAAGAGAAGGAATTAAAATATACCTCTCCCAGACAACATGTGCTCCCAATGCAGAGCCTACCTGATGCCTTAGTGTCCATTTCCAGGTGGGGCCCAAATACCCTACATGTTCTCATTCCAATCTCCCCTCCCCCTCAGCTCAAGCAGTTAGTGATGAAAAAGAGAAGGAATTAAAATATACCTCTCCCAGAGAAAATGTGCTCCCAATCCAGAGCCTACGACATGCCTTAGTGTCCCTTTCCAGGTGGGGCCCAAACGCCCTACACGTTCTCATTTCAATCTCCCCTCCCCCTCAGCTCAAGCAGTAAGTGAGGAAAAAGAGAAGGAATTAAAATATACCTCTCCCAGACAACATGTGCTCCCAAAGCAGAGCCTACCTGATGCCTTAGTGTCCATTTCCAGGTGGGGCCCAAATACCCTACATGTTCTCATTCCAATCTCCCCTCCCCCTCAGCTCAAGCAGTTAGTGATGAAAAAGAGAAGGAATTAAAATATACCTCTTCCAGAGAAAATGTGCTCCCGATCCAGAGCCTACGACATGCCTTAGTGTCCCTTTCCAGGTGGGGCCCAAACGCCCTACATGTTCTCATTTCAATCTCCCCTCCCCCTCAGCTCAAGCAGTAAGTGAGGAAAAAGAGAAGGAATTAAAATATACCTCTCCCAGACGATATGTGCTCCCAATGCAGAGCCTACCTGATGCCTTAGTGTCCATTTCCAGGTGGGGCCCAAATAACCTACATGTTCTCATTCCAATCTCCCCTCCCCCTCAGCTCAAGCAGATAGTGAGGAAAAAGAGAAGGAATTAAAATATACCTCTCCCAGACAACATGTGCTCCCAATGCAGAGCCTACCTGATGCCTGAGTGTCCCTTTCCAGGTGGGGCCCAAACGCCCTACATGTTCTCATTCCAATCTCCCCTCCCCCTCAGCTCAAGCAGATAGTGAGGAAAAAGAGAAGGAATTAAAATATACCTCTCCCAGACAACATGTGCTCCCAATGCAGAGCCTACCTGATGCCTTAGTGTCCATTTCCAGGTGGGGCCCAAACGCCCTACATGTTCTCATTTCAATCTCCCCTCCCCCTCAGCTCAAGCAGTTAGTGATGAAAAAGAGAAGGAATTAAAATATACCTCTCCCAGAGAAAATGTGCTCCCAATCCAGAGCCTACGACATGCCTTAGTGTCCCTTTCCAGGTGGGGCCCAAACGCCCTACATGTTCTCATTCCAATCTCCCCTCCCCCTCAGCTCAAGCAGATAGTGAGGAAAAAGAGAAGGAATTAAAATATACCTCTCCCAGACAACATGTGCTCCCAATGCAGAGCCTACCTGATGCCTGAGTGTCCCTTTCCAGGTGGGGCCCAAACACCCTACATGTTCTCATTCCAATCTCCCCTCCCCCTCAGCTCAAGCAGATAGTGAGGAAAAAGAGAAGGAATTAAAATATACCTCTCCCAGACAACATGTGCACCCAATGCAGAGCCTACCTGATGCCTTAGTGTCCCTTTCCAGGTGGGGCCCAAACGCCCTACATGTTCTCATTTCAATCTCCCCTCCCCCTCAGCTCAAGCAGTTAGTGATGAAAAAGAGAAGGAATTAAAATATACCTCTCCCAGAGAAAATGTGCTCCCAATCCAGAGCCTACGACATGCCTTAGTGTCCCTTTCCAGGTGGGGCCCAAACGCCCTACATGTTCTCATTTCAATCTCCCCTCCCCCTCAGCTCAAGCAGTTAGTGATGAAAAAGAGAAGGAATTAAAATATACCTCTCTCAGAGAAAATGTGCTCCCAATCCAGAGCCTACGACATGCCTTAGTGTCCCTTTCCAGGTGGGGCCCAAACGCCCTACATGTTCTCATTTCAATCTCCCCTCCCCCTCAGATCAAGCAGTAAGTGAGGAAAAAGAGAAGGAATTAAAATATACCTCTCCCAGACGATATGTGCTCCCAATGAAGAGCCTACCTGATGCCTTAGTGTCCATTTCCAGGTGGGGCCCAAATACCCTACATGTTCTCATTTCAATCTCCCCTCCCCCTCAGCTCAAGCAGTTAGTGATGAAAAAGAGAAGGAATTAAAATATACCTCTCCCAGAGAAAATGTGCTCCCAATCCAGAGCCTACGACATGCCTTAGTGTCCCTTTCCAGGTGGGGCCCAAACGCCCTACATGTTCTCATTCCAATCTCCCCTCCCCCTCAGCTCAAGCAGTTAGTGATGAAAAAGAGAAGGAATTAAAATATACCTCTCCCAGAGAAAATGTGCTCCCAATCCAGAGCCTACGACATGCCTTAGTGTCCCTTTCCAGGTGGGGCCCAAACGCCCTACATGTTCTCATTTCAATCTCCCCTCCCCCTCAGCTCAAGCAGTAAGTGAGGAAAAAGAGAAGGAATTAAAATATACCTCTCCCAGACGATATGTGCTCCCAATGCAGAGCCTACCTGATGCCTTAGTGTCCCTTTCCAGGTGGGGCCCAAACGCCCTACATGTTCTCATTTCAATCTCCCCTCCCCCTCAGCTCAAGCAGATAGTGAGGAAAAAGAGAAGGAAGTAAAATATACCTCTCCCAGCCAACATGTGCTCCCAATTCAGAGCCTACCTGATGCCTTAGTGTCCCTTTCCAGGTGGGGACCAAACGCCCTACATGTTCTCATTTCAATCTCCCCTCCCCTTCAGCTCAAGCAGATAGTGAGGAAAAAGAGAAGGAAGTAAAATATACCTCTCCCAGACAACATGGGCTCCCAATGCAGAGCCTACCTGATGCCTTAGTGTCCCTTTCCAGGTGGGGCCCAAACGCCCTACATGTTCTCATTTCCATCTCCCCTCCCCCTCAGCTCAAGCAGATAGTGAGGAAAAAGAGAAGGAATTAAAATATACCTCTCCCAGCCAACATGTGCTCCCAATTCAGAGCCTACCTGATGCCTTAGTGTCCCTTTCCAGGTGGGGCCCAAACGCCCTACATGTTCTCATTTCAATCTCCCCTCCCCCTCAGCTCAAGCAGATAGTGAGGAAAAAGAGAAGGAAGTAAAATATACCTCTCCCAGACAACATGGGCTCCCAATGCAGAGCCTACCTGATGCCTTAGTGTCCCTTTCCAGGTGGGGCCCAAACGCCCTACATGTTCTCATTTCCATCTCCCCTCCCCCTCAGCTCAAGCAGATAGTGAGGAAAAAGAGAAGGAATTAAAATATACCTCTCCCAGCCAACATGTGCTCCCAATTCAGAGCCTACCTGATGCCTTAGTGTCCCTTTCCAGGTGGGGCCCAAACGCCCTACATGTTCTCATTTCAATCTCCCCTCCCCCTCAGCTCAAGCAGATAGTGAGGAAAAAGAGAAGGAAGTAAAATATACCTCTCCCAGACAACATGGGCTCCCAATGCAGAGCCTACCTGATGCCTTAGTGTCCCTTTCCAGGTAGGGAAAACGCCCTACATGTTCTCATTTCCATCTCCCCTCCCCCTCAGCTCAAGCAGATAGTGAGGGAAAAGAGAAGGAATTAAAATATACCTCTCCCATCCAACATGTGCTCCCAATTCAGAGCCTACCTGATGCCTTAGTGTCCCTTTCCAGGTGGGGCCCAAACGCCCTACATGTTCTCATTCCAATCTCCCCTCCCCCTCAGCTCAAGCAGTAAGGGAGGAAAAAGAGAAGGAAGAAATATATACCTCTCCCAGACAACATGTGCTCCCAATGCAGAGCCTACGTGATGCCTTAGTGTCCCTTTCCAGGTAGGGAAAACGCCCTACATGTTCTCATTTCCATCTCCCCTCCCCCTCAGCTCAAGCAGATAGTGAGGAAAAAGAGAAGGAATTAAAATATACCTCTCCCAGCCAACATGTGCTCCCAATTCAGAGCCTACCTGATGCCTTAGTGTCCCTTTCCAGGTGGGGCCGACACGGCCTACATGTTCTCATTCCAATCTCCCCTCCCCCTCAGCTCAAGCAGATAGTGAGGAAAAAGAGAAAGAAGTAAAATATACCTCTCCCAGCCAACATGTGCTCCCAATTCAGAGCCTACCTGATGCCTTAGTGTCCCTTTCCAGGTGGGGCCCAAACGCCCTACATGTTCTCATTCCAATCTCCCCTCCCCCTCAGCTCAAGCAGATAGTGAGGAAAAAGAGAAGGAATTAAAATATACCTCTCCCAGCCAACATGTGCTCCCAATTCAGAGCCTACCTGATGCCTTAGTGTCCCTTTCCAGGTGGGGCCCAAACGCCCTACATGTTCTCATTCCAATCTCCCCTCCCCCTCAGCTCAAGTAGATAGTGAGGAAAAAGAGAAGGAAGTAAAATATACCTCTCCCAGACAACATGGGCTCCCAATGCAGAGCCTACCTGATGCCTTAGTGTCCCTTTCCAGGTAGGGAAAACGCCCTACATGTTCTCATTTCCATCTCCCCTCCCCCTCAGCTCAAGCAGATAGTGAGGAAAAAGAGAAGGAATTAAAATATACCTCTCCCAGACAAAATGTGCACCCAATGCAGAGCCTACCTGATGCCTTAGTGTCCCTTTCCAGGTGGGGCCCAAACGCCCTACATGTTCTCATTCCAATCTCCCCTCCCCCTCAGCTCAAGCAGATAGTGAGGAAAAAGAGAAGGAAGAAATATATACCTCTCCCAGCCAACATGTGCTCCCAATTCAGAGCCTACCTGATGCCTTAGTGTCCCTTTCCAGGTGGGGCCCAAACGCCCTACATGTTCTCATTCCAATCTCCCCTCCCCCTCAGCTCAAGCAGTTAGGGAGGAAAAAGAGAAGGAAGAAATATATACCTCTCCCAGACAACATGTGCTCCCAATGCAGAGCCTACCTGATGTCTGAGTGTCCCTTTCCAGGTGGGGCCCAAACCCCTACATGTTCTCATTTCAATCTCCCCTCCCCCTCAGCTGAAGCAGATAGTGAGGAAAAAGAGAAGGAATTAAAATATACCTCTCCCAGACAACACGTGTTCCCAATGCAGATCCTACCTGATGCCTTAGTGTCCATTTCCAGGTGGGGCCCAAATACCCTACATGTTCTCATTCCAATCTCCCCTCCCCCTCAGCTCAAGCAGATAGTGAGGAAAAAGAGAAGGAAGTAAAATATACCTCTCCCAGAGAAAATGTGCTCCCAATCCAGAGCCTACGACATGCCTTAGTGTCCCTTTCCAGGTGGGGCCCAAACGCCCTACATGTTCTCATTCCAATCTCCCCTCCCCCTCAGCTCAAGCAGTTAGTGATGAAAAAGAGAAGGAATTAAAATATACCTCTCCCAGAGAAAATGTGCTCCCAATCCAGAGCCTACGACATGCCTTAGTGTCCCTTTCCAGGTGGGGCCCAAACGCCCTACATGTTCTCATTTCAATCTCCCCTCCCCCTCAGCTCAAGCAGTAAGTGAGGAAAAAGAGAAGGAATTAAAATATACCTCTCCCAGACGATATGTGCTCCCAATGCAGAGCCTACCTGATGCCTTAGTGTCCCTTTCCAGGTGGGGCCCAAACGCCCTACATGTTCTCATTTCAATCTCCCCTCCCCCTCAGCTCAAGCAGATAGTGAGGAAAAAGAGAAGGAAGTAAAATATACCTCTCCCAGCCAACATGTGCTCCCAATTCAGAGCCTACCTGATGCCTTAGTGTCCCTTTCCAGGTGGGGCCCAAACGCCCTACATGTTCTCATTTCAATCTCCCCTCCCCTTCAGCTCAAGCAGATAGTGAGGAAAAAGAGAAGGAAGTAAAATATACCTCTCCCAGACAACATGGGCTCCCAATGCAGAGCCTACCTGATGCCTTAGTGTCCCTTTCCAGGTGGGGCCCAAACGCCCTACATGTTCTCATTTCCATCTCCCCTCCCCCTCAGCTCAAGCAGATAGTGAGGAAAAAGAGAAGGAATTAAAATATACCTCTCCCAGCCAACATGTGCTCCCAATTCAGAGCCTACCTGATGCCTTAGTGTCCCTTTCCAGGTGGGGCCCAAACGCCCTACATGTTCTCATTTCAATCTCCCCTCCCCCTCAGCTCAAGCAGATAGTGAGGAAAAAGAGAAGGAAGTAAAATATACCTCTCCCAGACAACATGGGCTCCCAATGCAGAGCCTACCTGATGCCTTAGTGTCCCTTTCCAGGTGGGGCCCAAACGCCCTACATGTTCTCATTTCCATCTCCCCTCCCCCTCAGCTCAAGCAGATAGTGAGGAAAAAGAGAAGGAATTAAAATATACCTCTCCCAGCCAACATGTGCTCCCAATTCAGAGCCTACCTGATGCCTTAGTGTCCCTTTCCAGGTGGGGCCCAAACGCCCTACATGTTCTCATTTCAATCTCCCCTCCCCCTCAGCTCAAGCAGATAGTGAGGAAAAAGAGAAGGAAGTAAAATATACCTCTCCCAGACAACATGGGCTCCCAATGCAGAGCCTACCTGATGCCTTAGTGTCCCTTTCCAGGTAGGGAAAACGCCCTACATGTTCTCATTTCCATCTCCCCTCCCCCTCAGCTCAAGCAGATAGTGAGGGAAAAGAGAAGGAATTAAAATATACCTCTCCCATCCAACATGTGCTCCCAATTCAGAGCCTACCTGATGCCTTAGTGTCCCTTTCCAGGTGGGGCCCAAACGCCCTACATGTTCTCATTCCAATCTCCCCTCCCCCTCAGCTCAAGCAGTTAGGGAGGAAAAAGAGAAGGAAGAAATATATACCTCTCCCAGACAACATGTGCTCCCAATGCAGAGCCTACGTGATGCCTTAGTGTCCCTTTCCAGGTAGGGAAAACGCCCTACATGTTCTCATTTCCATCTCCCCTCCCCCTCAGCTCAAGCAGATAGTGAGGAAAAAGAGAAGGAATTAAAATATACCTCTCCCAGCCAACATGTGCTCCCAATTCAGAGCCTACCTGATGCCTTAGTGTCCCTTTCCAGGTGGGGCCCAAACGCCCTACATGTTCTCATTCCAATCTCCCCTCCCCCTCAGCTCAAGCAGATAGTGAGGAAAAAGAGAAAGAAGTAAAATATACCTCTCCCAGCCAACATGTGCTCCCAATTCAGAGCCTACCTGATGCCTTAGTGTCCCTTTCCAGGTGGGGCCCAAACGCCCTACATGTTCTCATTCCAATCTCCCCTGCCCCTCAGCTCAAGCAGATAGTGAGGAAAAAGAGAAGGAATTAAAATATACCTCTCCCAGCCAACATGTGCTCCCAATTCAGAGCCTACCTGATGCCTTAGTGTCCCTTTCCAGGTGGGGCCCAAACGCCCTACATGTTCTCATTCCAATCTCCCCTCCCCCTCAGCTCAAGTAGATAGTGAGGAAAAAGAGAAGGAAGTAAAATATACCTCTCCCAGACAACATGGGCTCCCAATGCAGAGCCTACCTGATGCCTTAGTGTCCCTTTCCAGGTAGGGAAAAGGCCCTACATGTTCTCATTTCCATCTCCCCTCCCCCTCAGCTCAAGCAGATAGTGAGGAAAAAGAGAAGGAATTAAAATATACCTCTCCCAGACAAAATGTGCACCCAATGCAGAGCCTACCTGATGCCTTAGTGTCCCTTTCCAGGTGGGGCCCAAACGCCCTACATGTTCTCATTCCAATCTCCCCTCCCCCTCAGCTCAAGCAGATAGTGAGGAAAAAGAGAAGGAAGAAATATATACCTCTCCCAGCCAACATGTGCTCCCAATTCAGAGCCTACCTGATGCCTTAGTGTCCCTTTCCAGGTGGGGCCCAAACGCCCTACATGTTCTCATTCCAATCTCCCCTCCCCCTCAGCTCAAGCAGTTAGGGAGGAAAAAGAGAAGGAAGAAATATATACCTCTCCCAGACAACATGTGCTCCCAATGCAGAGCCTACCTGATGTCTGAGTGTCCCTTTCCAGGTGGGGCCCAAACGCCCTACATGTTCTCATTTCAATCTCCCCTCCCCCTCAGCTGAAGCAGATAGTGAGGAAAAAGAGAAGGAATTAAAATATACCTCTCCCAGCCAACATGTGCTCCCAATTCAGAGCCTACCTGATGCCTTAGTGTCCCTTTCCAGGTGGGGCCCAAACGCCCTACATGTTCTCATTCCAATCTCCCCTCCCCCTCAGCTCAAGCAGATAGTGAGGAAAAAGAGAAGGAAGTAAAATATACCTCTCCCAGACAACATGGGCTCCCAATGCACAGCCTACCTGATGCCTTAGTGTCCCTTTCCAGGTACGGAAAACGCCCTACATGTTCTCATTTCCATCTCCCCTCCCCCTCAGCTCAAGCAGATAGTGAGGAAAAAGAGAAGGAATTAAAATATACCTCTCCCAGACAACATGTGCACCCAATGCAGAGCCTACCTGATGCCTTAGTGTCCCTTTCCAGGTGGGGCCCAAACGCCCTACATGTTCTCATTCCAATCTCCCCTCCCCCTCAGCTCAACAGTTAGTGATGAAAAAGAGAAGGAATTAAAATATACCTCTCCCAGAGAAAATGTGCTCCCAATCCCGAGCCTACGACATGCCTTAGTGTCCCTTTCTAGGTGGGGCCCAAACGCCCTACATGTTCTCATTTCAATCTCCCCTCCCCCTCAGCTCAAGCAGTAAGTGAGGAAAAAGAGAAGGAATTAAAATATACCTCTCCCAGACAACACGTGTTCCCAATGCAGATCCTACCTGATGCCTTAGTGTCCCTTTCCAGGTGGGGCCCAAATACCCTACATGTTCTCATTCCAATCTCCCCTCCCCCTCAGCTCAAGCAGATAGTGAGGAAAAAGAGAAGGAAGTAAAATATACCTCTCCCAGACAACATGTGCTCCCAATGCAGAGCCTACCTGATGCCTTAGTGTCCCTTTCCAGGTGGGGCCCAAACGCCCTACACGTTCTCATTTCAATCTCCCCTCCCCCTCAGCTCAAGCAGTTAGTGAGGAAAAAGAGAAGGAAGTAAAATATACCTCTCCCAGACAACATGTGCTCCCAATGCAGAGCCTACCTGATGCCTTAGTGTCCCTTTCCAGGTGGGGCCCAAACGCCCTACACGTTCTCATTTCAATCTCCCCTCCCCCTCAGCTCAAGCAGTTAGTGAGGAAAAAGAGAAGGAATTAAAATATACCTCTCCCAGACAACATGGGCTCCCAATGCAGAGCCTACCTGATGCCTGAGTGTCCCTTTCCAGGTGGGGCCCAAAGTTTAGTGAGGAGAAACAGAAGGAAGTAATATATACCTCTCCGAGAGAACATGTGCTCCCAATGCAGAGCCTACCTGATGTCTGAGTGTCCCTTTCCAGGTGGGGCCCAAACGCCCTACATGTTCTCATTCCAATCTCCCCTCCCCCTCAGCTCAAGCAGTTAGTGATGAAAAAGAGAAGGAATTAAAATATACCTCTCCCAGAGAAAATGTGCTCCCAATCCCGAGCCTACGACATGCCTTAGTGTCCCTTTCTAGGTGGGGCCCAAACGCCCTACATGTTCTCATTTCAATCTCCCCTCCCCCTCAGCTCAAGCAGATAGTGAGGAAAAAGAGAAGGAAGAAATATATACCTCTCCCAGACAACATGTGCTCCCAATGCAGAGCCTACCTGATGCCTTAGTGTCCCTTTCCAGG
Source organism: Pogona vitticeps (assembly GCF_051106095.1). Taxonomy (NCBI): domain Eukaryota; kingdom Metazoa; phylum Chordata; class Lepidosauria; order Squamata; family Agamidae; genus Pogona; species Pogona vitticeps. The sequence goes on from NC_135784.1 coordinate 16,474,832, forward strand.
TGGGGCCCAAACGCCCTACATGTTCTCATTCCAATCTCCACTCCCCCTCAGCTCAAGCAGTTAGTGATGAAAAAGAGAAGGAATTAAAATATACCTCTCCCAGAGAAAATGTGCTCCCAATCCCGAGCCTACGACATGCCTTAGTGTCCCTTTCTAGGTGGGGCCCAAACGCCCTACATGTTCTCATTTCAATCTCCCCTCCCCCTCAGCTCAAGCAGATAGTGAGGAAAAAGAGAAGGAAGAAATATATACCTCTCCCAGACAACATGTGCTCCCAATGCAGAGCCTACGTGATGCCTTAGTGTCCCTTTCCAGGTGGGGCCCAAAGTTTAGTGAGGAGAAACAGAAGGAAGTAATATATACCTCTCCGAGAGAACATGTGCTCCCAATGCAGAGCCTACCTGATGTCTGAGTATCCCTTTCCAGGTGGGGCCCAAAGTTTAGTGAGGAGAAACAGAAGGAAGTAATATATACCTCTCCGAGAGAACATGTGCTCCCAATGCAGAGCCTACCTGATGTCTGAGTGTCCCTTTCCAGGTGGGGCCCAAACGCCCTACATGTTCTCATTCCAGTCTCCCCTCCCCCTCAGCTCAAGCAGATAGTGAGGAAAAAGAGAAGGAATTAAAATATACCTCTCCCAGACAACATGTGCTCCCAATGCAGAGCCTACCTGATGCCTTAGTATCCCTTTCCAGGTGGGGCCCAAACGCCCTACATGTTCTCATTCAAGTCTCCCCTCCCCCTCAGCTCAAGCAATTAGTGAGGAAAAAATGAAGGCCGTAAAATATACCTCTCCGAGAGAACATGTGCTCCCCAAACCGAGCTTACCTGATGCCTGAGTGTCCCTTTCCAGGTGGGGCCCAAACGTCCTACACGTTCTCATTCCAATCTCTCTCCCCCCCCCTCAGGTCTAGCAATTAGTGAGGAAAAAATGAAGGCCGTAAAATATACCTCTCCGAGAGAACATGTGCTCCCAAAGCAGAGCCTACCTGATGCCTGAGTGTCCCTTTCCAGGTGGGGCCCAAACGCCCTACATGTTCTCATTCCAGTCTCCCCTCCCCCTCAGCTCAAGCAGATAGTGAGGAAAAAGAGAAGGAAGAAATATATACCTCTCCCAGAGAAAATGTGCTCCCAATACCGAGCCTACCTGATGCCTGAGTGTCCCTTTCCAGGTGGGGCCCAAAGTTTAGTGAGGAGAAACAGAAGGAAGTAATATATACCTCTCCGAGAGAACATGTGCTCCCAATGCAGAGCCTACCTGATGCCTTAGTGTCCCTTTCCAGGTGGGGCCCAAACGCCCTACACGTTCTCATTTCAATCTCCCCTCCCCCTCAGCTCAAGCAGATAGTGAGGAAAAAGAGAAGGAATTAAAATATACCTCTCCCAGAGAAAATGTGCTCCCAATCCAGAGCCTACGACATGCCTTAGTGTCCCTTTCCAGGTGGGGCCCAAACGCCCTACATGTTCTCATTTCAATCTCCCCTCCCCCTCAGCTGAAGCAGATAGTGAGGAAAAAGAGAAGGAAGTAAAATATACCTCTCCCAGACAACATGTGCTCCCAATGCAGAGCCTACCTGATGCCTTAGTGTCCCTTTCCAGGTGGGGCCCAAACGCCCTACATGTTCTCATTTCAATCTCCCCTCCCCCTCAGCTGAAGCAGATAGTGAGGAAAAAGAGAAGGAAGTAAAATATACCTCTCCCAGACAACATGTGCTCCCAATGCAGAGCCTACCTGATGCCTTAGTGTCCCTTTCCAGGTGGGGCCCAAACGCCCTACATGTTATCATTTCAATCTCCCCTCCCCCTCAGCTGAAGCAGATAGTGAGGAAAAAGAGAAGGAAGTAAAATATACCTCTCCCAGACAACATGTGCTCCCAATGCAGAGCCTACCTGATGCCTTAGTGTCCCTTTCCAGGTGGGGCCCAAACGCCCTACACGTTCTCATTTCAATCTCCCCTCCCCCTCAGCTCAAGCAGTTAGTGAGGAAAAAGAGAAGGAAGTAAAATATACCTCTCCCAGACAACATGTGCTCCCAATGCAGAGCCTACCTGATGCCTTAGTGTCCCTTTCCAGGTGGGGCCCAAACGCCCTACATGTTCTCATTTCAATCTCCCCTCCCCCTCAGCTGAAGCAGATAGTGAGGAAAAAGAGAAGGAATTAAAATATACCTCTCCCAGACAACATGTGCTCCCAATGCAGAGCCTACCTGATGCCTTAGTGTCCCTTTCCAGGTGGGGCCCAAACGCCCTACACGTTCTCATTTCAATCTCCCCTCCCCCTCAGCTCCAGCAGTTAGTGAGGAAAAAGAGAAGGAAGTAAAATATACCTCTCCCAGACAACATGTGCTCCCAATGCACAGCCTACCTGATGCCTTAGTGTCCCTTTCCAGGTGGGGCCCAAACGCCCTACACGTTCTCATTTCAATCTCCCCTCCCCCTCAGCTCAAGCAGTTAGTGAGGAAAAAGAGAAGGAATTAAAATATACCTCTCCCAGACAACATGTGCTCCCAATGCAGAGCCTACCTGATGCCTGAGTGTCCCTTTCCAGGTGGGGCCCAAAGTTTAGTGAGGAGAAACAGAAGGAAGTAATATATACCTCTCCGAGAGAACATGTGCTCCCAATGCAGAGCCTACCTGGTGTCTGAGTGTCCCTTTCCAGGTGGGGCCCAAACGCCCTACATGTTCTCATTTCAATCTCCCCTCCCCCTCAGCTCAAGCAGATAGTGAGGAAAAAGAGAAGGAATTAAAATATACCTCTCCCAGACAACATGTGCTCCCAATGCAGAGCCTACCTGATGCCTTAGTGTCCCTTTCCAGGTGGGGCCCAAACGCCCTACATGTTCTCATTTCAATCTCCCCTCCCCCTCAGCTCAAGCAGATAGTGAGGAAAAAGAGAAGGAATTAAAATATACCTCTCCCAGACAACATGTGCTCCCAATGCAGAGCCTACCTGATGCCTTAGTGTCCCTTTCCAGGTGGGGCCCAAACGCCCTACATGTTCTCATTTCAATCTCCCCTCCCCCTCAGCTCAAGCAGATAGTGAGGAAAAAGAGAAGGAATTAAAATATACCTCTCCCAGACAACATGTGCTCCCAATGCAGAGCCTACCTGATGCCTTAGTGTCCCTTTCCAGGTGGGGCCCAAACGCCCTACATGTTCTCATTTCAATCTCCCCTCCCCCTCAGCTCAAGCAGATAGTGAGGAAAAAGATAAGGAAGTAAAATATACCTCTCCCAGACAACATGTGCTCCCAATTCAGAGCCTACCTGATGCCTTAGTGTCCCTTTCCAGGTGGGGCCCAAACGCCCTACACGTTCTCATTTCAATCTCCCCTCCCCCTCAGCTCAAGCAGTTAGTGAGGAAAAAGAGAAGGAATTAAAATATACCTCTCCCAGACAACATGTGCTCCCAATTCAGAGCCTACCTGATGCCTTAGTGTCCCTTTCCAGGTGGGGCCCAAACGCCCTACATGTTCTCATTTCAATCTCCCCTCCCCCTCAGCTCAAGCAGATAGTGAGGAAAAAGAGAAGGAATTAAAATATACCTCTCCCAGACAACATGTGCTCCCAAAGCAGAGCCTACCTGATGCCTTAGTGTCCCTTTCCAGGTGGGGCCCAAACGCCCTACATGTTCTCATTTCAATCTCCCCTCCCCCTCAGCTCAAGCAGATAGTGAGGAAAAAGAGAAGGAATTAAAATATACCTCTCCCAGAGAAAATGTGCTCCCCAAACCGAGCTTACCTGATGCCTGAGTGTCCCTTTCCAGGTGGGGCCCAAACGTCCTACACGTTCTCATTCCAATCTCTCTCCCCCCCCCCCTCAGGTCTAGCAATTAGTGAGGAAAAAATGAAGGCCGTAAAATATACCTCTCCGAGAGAACATGTGCTCCCAAAGCAGAGCCTACCTGATGCCTGAGTGTCCCTTTCCAGGTGGGGCCCAAACGCCCTACATGTTCTCATTCCAGTCTCCCCTTCCCCTCAGCTCAAGCAGATAGTGAGGAAAAAGAGAAGGAAGAAATATATACCTCTCCCAGAGAAAATGTGCTCCCAATACTGAGCCTACCTGATGCCTGAGTGTCCCTTTCTAGGTGGGGCCCAAAGTTTAGTGAGGAGAAACAGAAGGAAGTAATATATACCTCTCCGAGAGAACATGTGCTCCCAATGCAGAGCCTACCTGATGTCTGAGTGTCCCTTTCCAGGTGGGGCCCAAACGCCCTACATGTTCTCATTCCAGTCTCCCCTCCCCCTCAGCTCAAGCACTTAGTGAGGAAAAAGAGAAGGAAGAAAAATACCCCTCTCCCAGAGAAAATGTGCTCCTAAAACAGAGCCTACCTGATTCCTGGGTGACCCAAGGGTGGCAAGCACTGGTCTAAAAATAAACTAAAAGAAAATTTTTTAAAATTATTCTGCAGTATGTCTTTATGAATGAACTTCTCATCCTTATTCCTTCCATTTTTTTTACTTCTACATATATTGGCTGAGTCTGTTTCTAGGGTTGACTCTGGTTGGAGTATATCCTTCCACCCAAAATAGAGGGTCGGCATGAAAGGATTCAGCGAAGGTAACGTGGCCCAGTGTGGGGACAGGTGTGTTCTCCTCGTCTTCATGCACAGTTTTTCTGTGTTGAAACTGTTTGTTTCATTGCTATTTAATGGGGGCCGGAAAAAATAACCTGGCTGCAGGATTGAAGATATTAAATCCATTGCATTTGTTCCCTGAATAAAAAAAGCAAAGGACCGATTCTCATCATCGTTGTTTCAACCACAGTGGCAAGGTGTTCCACCTCCAGATCTATACATACTGAGCTTTGGTGGAAAGATTCCTAAATTCCTTCCCCATCCCTCACTGAATTTGGAGCTACACACCTCCCTCCTCTCCCCTTCTCTTCCAGCCATGATCCTGCTTTGTTTGCATTCCTATCTATATTTCTGGGCGGGATCCTTTTAAAACTCTATCAACTCTCTGTTCCAGTCAGCGTTCTTACAGATCTCTAACTCACTCTTAGTTCACTTTTAAGTTTCACACTGTCTCTCGCTCACAGAATCTCTCCTCATACTCCATACACCAGCCTTTATATCCAGCCCCCTTCCCCCTTGGCTACACCTTCCGCCCTCTCATTGGCTCCTACTCCACTGTTCAGTGGTGACGGTCAGGTGAGGGCAGGGCTGTTTGCTACAGGCACTGCGCTGAAATATGGGATGAACACTTCAGAGGCAACAGGACTTTTTAGACACAGATAAACACACACACCACACCAAGATACTGATAGTTACACTTGCGGGTGCAGTGCAAAAAGTGTAGGTTTTGGAGGTAAATGGCTTCAGATCACGAAAGCACTCTAGACAGGAGGCGTTGGGCACTGCATCTCCAGAGTCACAGCATTTACGGCAAAAATCTCCAGTGGGATAGCATGACTCTCCATGAAGGCAGAAGAAATGGTTGGGGGTGTATGAACGTCTGGGTGGGTGTGAGAAAAGGGGCATGGAGGAGAACCCTCCCATCGACATGTCGCCCCCTTCATTTTTCAGAAAATGAGGGCACTATAACCTCCACTTCACTTATAGATACGGGTGAAGGAAAGGGGGAAAATTGATTCCCCTGAACATCCCTGTCAGCCCAGGAGAAAAGCAATCTTCAGCAGAGGATGGGCCAGTCATAGAGAAGGAAATTAAAATGGGGGATGTAGAGAAAGGGGAAAGAGCTGACAGAGGAGAAAGGAGACTTAGAAAGAGGGCTATAATAAGAGGACCAGAGGACCAGAAAGAAAGATAATTGTGGAAATTTCTGAGAGGAAATTAGAAGAGAAAGAACTGAAATTACTGGAATGGTGAGAATGGATCTCAGAGTTTGGGACATGCAACAATGGGCTAAAGTTACAGGAATCCAGATTGTGGTTGAATATCAGGAAAACCTTCCTAACTGTTGGAGCAGCACAACAATATAACCAATGACCTCAAAAGGTGGTAAGTGCTCCCACACTGAGAAATTTAGACAATCACCTGGCAGATATCCTTTGGTTTGTATTCCTACAAGAGTAGGCTGTTGGAATTAATGGCCTTAGAGGGCTCTTCCAACTTCATGATAGTATGATCATCAAAGAGGATCCATCAACGAGGGAGATGGTCCAGCTTAAGGTCCTCCAAGTAGAAGTAGGGAAACATCAACCTCCTAGAAAACCCTATATTTGGGGGAGAGAAAGAGAGAATACCACTATATAGAATGTGAAAGGAAGATCAGAGAAGAGACTAGAGGGAGAAGAGAGGACCCATGGAATCCCACCCAGGAGATGATCGAGAGGGGAATCTCAAGCACAGGAGGAAGGGAATGAGTCGAGAGGAAGAGATGCCGAGGAAAACTGGGCTCTATATGCAGGCTCTGACTCCTTATTTACAGCTCAATGCCAATATCCTCCCCAAACCTATCCAGAGGCAAAAAACGGACCAAAAAGTCCACCGAAAAGACTCATCATTGGGTACCAGAGGATGATAGAACTTTTTATGTCGTTGCCCTTTGACTCCGAGTCAGGATTCCTATTTCCATATTTCAGATCATTTAAAAAGACTGAGATGGAATCAGATCATTTATTAGCTTTAAGGCAATTTTCATAAAATGATGAAGTTAAAATCATGATAAAACCATTGAAGTAAAAGACGCAATTGGTGAAAACTAAGAATCACAGAACACGAGGCAGGGAGATCCACACATCACATCCACTCTTTGTCACTCTCTTCCGACATGCAGACGTTGAACCAGAGCATTACCCCAGTTGACCGTCTCCTTCCTGATGTAGAATGTGCTCAGGAATGTGGGGTTTGTGAACCTTGGGAGGAACAGAACATTTCCTCCTAAGGATTTCCACATTCAAAGCCAACATAATGTTTCTTTCCAAAGTGATTTCATAGGTCCACAAAGGCTTAAGTCAACAGTAGAGCTCTCACTATCCCTTGAATCTCCAAATGTTTTCTTCCCAGGAGAGATATTCAGATGGCATTTCAAAAGTTTAAGGTCATTTTGCAGAATTTTCAGACTTTCTACTCTCTGTGCATATGCTGAACTGTGATCCTCTGGGCTCTGCAAGCAAGTTTTCCCCCACATTCTCTCCATTTTACAGGTTCTGACTGGAGTGAATTTTCTTGTGTTTCTCCCCAGTATGAAGTTGTTGATGTTCTGTGAAGGGTAACTCAGCTGGGAAGCTTATCCCACATTCTTCACAATGATACGGATTCTTCCGTGAATGTGAGCGCTGATGTATAGTTAAATTACAGAGACGTGTGAAATATTTCCCACATTCATTGCATGCATACGGTTTTTCTCCGGAGTGACTTCGTTGGTGTACTGTGAGGTTAGAGTGTTGGGAGAACATTTCTCCCCATTCTTCGCATTGATAGGGTTTCTCTCCTGTATGAATGCTCTGAGGTACTCTAAGATCTTTGCTCTGGTAGAAGCTTTTCCCATATTTTTCACATCAATAGGGTTTCTCCCCTGAATGACGGCACTGATGTACTTTGAAAGCTGACGGATCACTGAAACAGTAACCACATTCTTTGCATGTATAAGGTATTTCCCCTCAGTGAATTTGTTGATGTATGGCGAGGTTTGAACAGTAGCCAAACTGTTTGCCACATATTTTCTATTGATAGAATTTCTCCCTTAAATGATGGCCCCGATGTTCTTTCAAAGTTGAGGGAGCAGTGAAACATTTCCCACATTTATCGCATGAATACAGTTTTTCTCCTGAGTGAATTCGTTGGTGCACTACAAGGTAGGACTTCCGGGAAAACATTTTCCCACATTCTTCATAGGGAAATGGTTTTTCCCCTCAATGAATTCGTTGATGTTCTACAAGATGTGAGTGTTTGGTGAACCTCTTCCCACATTCTTCACAGAGAAAGGGTTTCTCTCCTGTATGAATTCGTTGGCCGTTCCACATTCATGACATTTGTACCGTCTCTCAGTGTGCATTATCTGATGTTGCTTAAGTCCAGACCTTCGCTCGAAGCTCTTGCCACATTCTTCACATTTATACACTTCTCCTTCTGAGCGCACCAGCTGAGTGACGTGAAGAGCTGAGCTAACACTGAAGCATTTTTCAGACCCTGAGTCTTCATAAGCTTTCTCTCCTGTGGGAAATGCTGGATCTTCTGGGCTCCTTCTGGAACTCTCTCCATGCTCCAAACAGTGACACAGACTTTCCTCTGAGTGGCATGTTGGACATTTCACTGGGCTTTTCCTCAGAGGGCTCCTTAGCCCAAACTCTGAGTTCTGGAGGAAATTGAGGAATCTTTTTATAGTCTTTTCCTCCTCTTCTTGACAGACAACTCCTCTCAGATAAGGGTGAGGTTTGTTTTTCCTCTCATTTGCCTCATTTCCCTTCTGCCCTCATGATTCATCTCTCTTCCCACAGTTCTCCTTTTCATCCTCCACTCTTTCTGGGCATGTCCCGTGGAGTCTTCCTTCCTCCTCCTGTGCATCATCTGCTGGAAGAAGAAGAGAATTCATGGTAATTAGTGGCTTTAACCATTTAACAGGGAAAATACCTATCAATATGCCAATTTCCTCTTGTTCCCTTTCTCTGCTAAGAAAAAAGTAGATCGTAATCATTTGTGACCTGCGTTTCCAGCTTCTTAACCAAGAGAAGTCAAAGGATTTAAAGGAATCAGATTTCCAATCTTAGTGCTAAAAGTTTTAGGTGAAACGGAATGAACACCGAGGGTTTATTGGATGAACACTAAAGTCGAAGAATATTTATTTTTGCTTGGGAAGGAAATGTAAAAGTGAATGGAAATACATACACTCCTATCATGCAGACAACTATTTTTCTAAACCTAGCTGGATGAAGAGATCAGTGAATGGAGTGTGGATCTAGAGTTCAAGGGTTCGATCCCCCATGATACCTCTTGGGACTCTGTAACCTTTTCTCAGAATTTGCTACCTTTTCTGTTCAAAAGGGGTTAAAACAATTATAAAGGGTATAGAAATCACCCCCAAATTGCCCTAGACTTGAAGTTCTTTTAAACATACAGCATGAAGATACTTTTTTACTACAAGTGTTCCAACAACAATGAATCAGCTACTCTACTAGCAAGACCACTAAACCAAAACAATTGTTTTAGCAATCACCTGTTCTGTTGTGCTTCTCAATCCATACAGAAAAGGTAGTTGATGTACATGTCCAACCTGAAAAGGGGAAAGATCAACCATCTCTGAGTACCCTCCAGCTAGGAAAGGGGGGTTGTGAGTCAGAATCGACTATACAACACATTAAAAAGGTGAATAATCAGCTTAACTGAGGCATTAAGTTTCTAAGATACATTGCTGGTACAGTAACACAATTAGAACGAATCAGACGTTACACATGAAGTTATTATAAAACAGAGAAGTGATGAGTGGTAATCAAGACAAAGGTATACAATGATTAATATGCAGAGGGAAACAGAATAACTTTCTCCCAACTCAAAGGATGAAAGGCTCCCTGATTCCTTTGTAGAAACGACTCTATACCCGGCAGAGCTGGAGAAGCCTCCGATACGCCTGAGGGGAGAGCAAGAGCTTCTTCTCCGTCATCATCTTCTGGGTCCTCCATGGTCTCCAGCTGCTGCTGCTCACCCTCAAGAAGAGTTCGTGGTCTTCCAGGTCTGCAACGAGCATTTTTCTTCATGGGCCACCTGGGACAACAGAGGAAAAACCTTGTAGGAGTACAATCCTGTCCCCTTCACTAGTCTTAGTTAAGTGGTCCCATTGCTTTGCATGGGATGATCTCATCCAGCTGCTTTTTTGTCATTGATCACTCTCTGTTATGCTTATATGGTACCCAGAGCATTCAAATCACTCTCTGAGCTGATGACAATCCTGCAGACTACATATCCCAACCCCTACACCACCCCTGGAGCTGACTACTCAATTTTCCAACCCCAGAAGTACTGAAGGGTGAATCAGCTTTGATTCACGGAATTGAATCTAGCTCATGAGCAGAGTTTGGGCTGCAGGACTGCAGTTTAACTACTGCGCCACCAGGTACTTCTACCTTCCGGTGCTGATGTACTTTCCAAGCAGACAGATCACTGAAACATTTCCCAGATTCTTTGCATGGATAAGGTTTTTCCACTGAATGAATTCGTTGATGTTTGGTGAAGTTTGAAAAGGAGCTGAACGGTTTGCCACATATTTTACATTAATAGGGTTTCTCCCCTGAAAGTGAGCGCTGATGTGCTATCAACTTTGAGGGAGCGCTTAAACATTTCCCACATTCATCGCAATCATACCTTTTTTCTCCGGAGTAGATTCGTTGGTGTGCTACGAGGTTGGAGTTCTGGGAAAACATTTTCCCACACTCTTCAGTGGGAAAGTTTTTTTTCTCCTGAATGAATTTGTTGATGGACTACAAGGTTTAAACGTTGAGTGAACCTCTTCCCACATTCTTCACAGGGAAACAGTTTCTGTCCTATATGAATTTTTTGATGTTCTCTAAGACTTAAATGCCACATGAAGAACTTTCCACATTTAAGACATTTGTGGCAGCTCTTCTCACTGTCCATTCCCTGATATTGTTTAAGTCCAGAACTTCCCTTGAAGCTCTTGCCATATTCTTCAACTTTATAAAAAAATTTTCTGAGTGCACTGGCTGAGTGACTTGAAGAGCTGAGCTAACGCTGAAGCATTTTACAGACCCTGAGTCTTCATAAGGTTTCTCTCCTCTGGGAAATGCTGGATCTTCTGGGCTCCTTCTGGAACTCTCTTCATGCTCCAAACATTTACAAAGATTTTCCTCTGAGTGGCATCTTGGACATTTCACTGGGCTTTTCCTCAGAGGACTCCTTAGCCCAGACTCTGAGCTCTGAAGGACATTGAGGCGCTTGTTTATTATCTTTTCCTCTTCTTCTTGACAGACAACTCCTCTCAGATAAGGGTGAGGTTTGTTTTTCCTCTCATTTGCCTCTTTTTCCTTCTGCCTTCGTGATTCATCTCTGATCCCACAGTTCCCGTTTTCATCCTCCACTCTTTCTGGGCATGTTCTGTGGAGTTTTCCTTCCTTCTCCTGTACATCATCTGAAAGAAGCAGAGAATTCATGGTAATTAGAGGCTTTTTCCATTTAACATGGAAAATATCTATCGATAAACCAATTTCCTGCTGCCTCCTTTTCTGTGCTGAGGAAACAGTAGATCGCAATCATTCGTTACCTGGGTTTCCACCTTCTTAACCAACAGAAGTCCAAGGATTTTCAGGAATCAGTTTTCCGGTCTTAGTGCTACACACTGAATTTCAAAGGAGCCGAGGAACTAGAGACCAAATTGCTAACATGCGCTGGATTATGGAGAAAGCCAGAAAATGCAGAAAAATAATTTGGGGGTAATTTCTATACCCCCCTAAAATTGTTCTAACACTTTTGAACAGAAAAGGTAGAAAATATGAGACAAAGTTACGAAGTCCCATGCGCTATCATGGGGACTCGAACCATTGAATTCCAGATCCACAGTCCACTCACTAGTTTCTCCATCCAGCAAGTTTTTTTAAAAACTCTTTTCTTCATGATAGGACTTTTGCATTTGTAAAAGGAGAGAATTCATGGTGATTAAAGGATTTTGCCATTTAATGTGGAAAATATCTATCGATAAGCAAATTTCCTGCTGCCTCCCCTTTCTATGCTGAAAAAAAAGTATATCACAATTATATTACTGAGTTGAGCAGGAGGTTGGACTTGATGGATTTGATTCTATGATTCATGACCTGGGTTTCAACCTTCTTGACCTACAGAATCAGTTTTCGGGTCTCAGTGCTAAAACTTTTAGGTGGACCTGAACAAACAATGAGCGCAATGACTAAGCACTTAAGTCCAAGAACATTTATTTTGCCTGGAAGGAGAATGAAAAAGAAGATGGAAATGCAAAAGGTCCTAACAGAAAGAAAAGTGTTTTTCTAAGCCAAGTATAGCTGGATGGAGAGATCAGTGAGTGGAGTGTGGCTCTAGAGTTCAGGGGTTCGATCCCACAGGTGCCCCATTGTCCTTTGTAACCTTGTCTCAGAATTTGCTACCTTTTCTGTTCAGGAGCATTAAAAAAATCATAGGGGTGTATAGAAATCCCCACCCCAGTCACCCTAAACGAAAAGCTTTTTTAAACAGACGTCATGAAGGTCTTGTTTACTACAAGTGTTCTGAAAACAATGAATCAGCGACTACACCAGAAAGATCACTGAATGAAAACAATTTTTGGCAAACTCCTGTTCTGTTTTGCTTCCAATCCGTACATAAGAGGCATAAAAACAGTAAACACTGAACCTTGGGAAAGCAAGGAGGAGTTGATTTACACGTCCAACCGAAAAAGGGAAAGAGTAAACCATCTCTGAGTACCCTTACAGCACATTACAGTGGACTCTCGACTTACAGACGGCTCCACCTGCGGACTTTTCAAGTTCCAGACTTCTCCGGCCACAAAGTTTCACTTCGACTTGCGGCCGGAGAATCGACCTACGGACCGGAAGTGGGAGGCGGGGAAAGCGCCAAATTAGAATTTTTTGCTTCCCCTGCCTCCGGATGCCTTCCAGGGCTTCTCCGCTGCAATGGGAGGGATCTCGGAGGCTCCCCCGCTGCTGCTGGCCTCCAAAACACGATCGGAATGGGGGACCTCCGAGATGCCTCCCAAGGTGACGGAGTAGCCCTGGAAGACCTCCAGAGGCCCCCCTCTCCATTGATCATGCCTCCAGAGCTTCTCTGGTCATCCACCACCACCGGCTTTCCCAGGGCACACCCTGCCTACCAGGAGAGGGCTTACCCTGGTAGGCCTGGTCTACCCAACGGGAAAGCCTGATAGACTGGGCCTACCAGGGGAAGACTTCCCCTGCTACTCCTGGTATACCCTGGGAAAGCTGCCACCAGCAGCAGCGGCTGACCTCCAAGAGGCCTCCCATGGCGGCGGAGAAGTCCGCGCAGACTTCTGCAGTGGCAATGGCGGCAGCCCCAGATCACCGTGAGGCCTCCGTCAGTGGTGGGGAAGCCCTCGGAGAGCTTCAGCAGCGGTGATGGCGGCGGTGACAGACCCTTTCGGACCGGTAAGGTGTTGCTTTTTGCATTTATTTTCTTTTTTTGGTGTGGGGTGTTTTTTCTTTGTTGGGTTACGTATTAAGAGGCTTTCAATGCATTCCTATGGGAAATGGACCCTTGACCTACGGACTTTTTGACTTTTCCAATACAGATTAAAACTGTAAGTCCAGGGTCCACTGTAAAAAGATGAAAAAGCAGCTTAAATGAGGCATAAAGGGTCTAAAATACATTGCTGGTGCAGTCACACAATTAGAAAGAATCGGAAATTACACATAAAGCTCTTATAAAACAGAGAAGTGATGAGTGGTAATCAAGGCAAACGTATACAATGATTAACATGCAGAGGGAAACAGAATAACTTTGTCCCAACTCCAAGGATGAAAGGCTCCCCAATTCCGCCGTAGAAAAGAATCCATCCCCTGAAGATCTGGAGACGCCTCCGATATGCCTGAGGGAAGAGCAGGAGCTTCTTCTCCATCATCATCTTCTGGGTCCTCCGGGGTATCCAGCTGCTGCTGCTCACCCTCAAGAAGAGTTCCTGGCCTTCCAGGTATGCACCAAGCATTTGTCCTCATGAGCCACCTGGGACAACAGAGGAGAATCCTTCTAGGAGTACAATCCTGGTACCAAGCCTAGACTTGGTCAAGCAATCCCATTGTTTCATATGGAATGATCTCATCCAGCTCCTTGTTTTGTCATTGATCACTCTCTGTTATGCTTATATAGCGCCCCAGAGCATTCAAAGCACTCTCTGAGCTGATCACAATCCTGCAGGCTATATATCCCCACTCCCACGCCACCCCTGTGAGCTGAGATACTCAATTTTCCAACCCCAGAAGTATGGAAGGCTGAGTCAGCCTTGATTCATGGAATTGAACTCGGGTCATGAGCAGAGATTTGGCTGCAGGACTGCCGTTTAACCACTGCACCACGACGCTCACTATCTAAACCCACTGAAACAAGACAGTCCAGAGGTGCCATTTTATATTTTCAGACTCCAACTCCCAGAACATTCCAAGAATCCCTCCCCCACCCCCCAAAATCTTGGGAATCCCAGTCCTCAAACTCATACCTTTGGACACCTATATTTCCCTCACCTGTACCAGAACCAAGACTTCAGAGGCTGCATTCTAGACCTTCATTTGGGGCTGCAATGCTTCTTGGGAGTTGCAGTTCTTTGGGAGTGGCCCATTGTAGAGCTTAAAGGGCAAGAAACTAGAATACCCAGAAAAGAAATGGGGCAGGAAACTGAGGCCTGGAAGCCACCCTCCATTGACTAGTCTTTGAGGGAAATGTAAGTGCTTGAAGATGTGGGTCTACAGCCAGAGGTGGGATTCAGCAGCTATTCTATAGAACCGGTTCCTAAATGTACTATTGGTTCGTAGAACCGTTTGCTGGCCTGAGATGAATGAAGGAGGAGGGGCCAGGTGACCAGCGACGAGTGGGGGGAGGGGGGCACAATTAGCTGCCTCCCTTCCTGTACTACACTGAGGTGGGGTGTGGGTGAGAGAGATAAAGCCCTGGAAAGAGCAGAGGCATCACTGGGGGAAAGGGGGGGAGGATGAGTCCTTGACGTCACTGGAGGAAAGCCTATGGCCTTGAGGCGGGGGGGGGTGATTGACAAGGCATGAGGGCAGGATACAGAGGGAAAAAGTTTTGGGGTGAGACCACTTCAGTCAAACACCCAACCGTCCTCGTTTTACTATGATTTTTTTCAAGTTAAAGGTACCACATAAGACTGTTGCTCTGCCTAGAAACCACATTAGGTATGCAAAGGCGGCCTCCAGGTAACAACAAGCAGGGCTATCAGTCATTTCAGGAGCAGGAAAGGGGGTGGAAACAATTTTTGCTGGTGAGCTATAGGGTGAAATAGGAGGTAAAGGGAAGGAGAGATGTGTCAGTTTTCTGTCAAACTTGGTCATAAGCACTCACTGTGAGGTGTGTGTTTGTGTGTGTGTGTTTGGCACATGCCCACGGTGAGGGTAACAGCAGCGGTATGTCCAAACAGATACACTTATCCAGATGTCTTAATCATGTGAGAAGTAGTTGTGATGATAGGCAGTAGGGAGACCACTGTGGAAGAAACCCTCATCGGATCCCACTGTCCTGGGCATTTATTTATTTATTTATTTATTTATTTATTTATTTATTTATTTATTTATTTATTTATTTATTTATTTATTTATTTATTTATTTATTTATTTATTTATCCGTCATTAGGACATAGAACCTGTTGTTAATTTATTTGAATCCCACCACTGTCTACAGCCCAAAACTCCACCCTGGGAATTTTCAAAGAATTTGAGTAGTTGGAGCCCAAATAAACCAAACAAGAAAAAAGTAGCCAGATCTGGCCCTCTTTCTCAGTCAATCCCTGTTTCTTTCTGCTGGCCTCTCATTGCTAATTGCAACTCTGCTCTTTCCTTTCCCCTTTGATCACTCCCAGGTTTGCGCTTCCTCCTTCAAATTGAGCCAGCTGACCAGGATTTGCCCTTGACTTTGCAAGGTCTTCTGGGAAGTGGCTGCTTTTTTCCTGTTCTTTTTCACATCAGATAAACTGTCCCACTGCATTATTACTCTTTTTTATTCCCTTCTCTCAAGCAGGCTGCTTCTCTGTACCTGGTTTGCAAACTTCCCTGGGCTGTTGAGGTCACCTGGTGAGTAAGAGGAAAAGAATAAGAGAGGCTTCTCAGAGAGAGAGAGAGAGAGAGAGAGAGAGAGAGAGATGTCGTTATGGACCATGGACTTGATGAGGCCATCTAGAGAGGTCTTGCAAGAGTGTCTTCAGAGATGATTTGGATGATTTACAGACATTCTGGCCAGTAATTTTTTATAAAAAGGAAATGGTGACTGCCATTTTAAAGGCTTGTGCTGCTTTACTGCGTCCATCTATCTTGTATTTGTTTGTCTTCCCTGTTTTCCAGAAAAAACCATTGAATTGCGGAGCTCAGAAAATTTGTGATAGATGTTGGTTGGTTTATTTGGGCTCCAACTCCTCAAATTCTTTGAAAATTCCCCGGGTGGAATTTTGAGCTGCAGACCCACATCTTCAAGCACTTACATTTCCCTCGAAGACTAGTCAATGGAGGGTGGCTTCCAGGCCTCAGTTTCCTGCCCCATTTCTTTTCTGGGTATTATAGTATCTTGCCTTTTAACCTCCACAATGGGCCCCTCCCAAAGCACTGTGACTCCCAGGAACTATTGCAGCCCCAAATAAAGGTCTAGAATGCAGCCTCAGAAGAGCTGGTTCAGGTGAGGGAAATACAGGCATCCGACGGTATGAGTTTGTGGACTGGGATTCCCAAGATTTTGGTGGTGGGGTAGGGACTCTTGGAATGTTCTGGGAGTAGGATTCCATAAATTTCAAAGGGCACCTCTGGACTGTCTTGTTTCAGTGGGTTTAGATAGTGAGCTTCGTGGTGCAGTGATTAAACCGCAGTCCTGCAGCCAAAACTCTGCTCATGACCCGAGTTCAATTCAATGAGTCAAGGCTGACTCAGCCTTCAGTCCTTCTGGGGTTGGAAAATTGAGTATCTCAGCTCACAGGGGTGGCGTGGGGGTGGGGATATGTAGTTTGCAGGATTGTCATCAGCTCAGAGAGTGCTTTGAATGCTCTGGGGCGCTATATAAGCATAACACAGTGTGATCAATGACAAAACAAGGAGCTGGATGAGATCATTCCATATGAAACAATGGGATTGCTTGACCAAGTCTAGGCTTGGTACCAGGATTGTACTCCTAGAAGGATTCTCCTCTGTTGTCCCAGGTGGCTCATGAGGACAAATGCTTGGTGCATACCTGGAAGGCCAGGAACTCTTCTTGAGGGTGAGCAGCAGCAGCTGGATACCCCGGAGGACCCAGAAGATGATGATGGAGAAGAAGCTCCTGCTCTTCCCTCAGGCATATCGGAGGCGTCTCCAGATCTTCAGGGGATGGATTCTCTTCTACAGAGGAATCAGGGAGCCTTTCCTCCTTGGAGTCGGGACAAAGGTATTCTGTTTCCCTCTGCATATTAATCATTGTATACGTTTGTCTTGATTACCACTCATCGCTTCTCTGTTTTATAATAGATTTATGTGTAACCTCCGATTCCTTCTAATTGTGTTACTGCACCAGCAATGTACCTTAGACAATGCCTCAGTTAAGTTGATTTTTCATCTTTTTAATGTGCTGTAAGGATACTCAGAGATGATTTACCTTTCCCCTCCTTTTTTGGGTTGGATGCGTAAATCAACTCCTTCTTGCTTTCCCAAGGTTCAGTGTTTACTGTTTTTATGCCTCCCTCTTATGTATGGATTGGAAGCAAAACAGAACAGGAGTTTGCCAAAAATTGTTTTCATATTGTGATCTTTCTGGTGTAGTCGCTGATTCATTGTATTCAGAACACTTGTAGTAAACAATACCTTCATGACGTCTGTTTAAAATTGCCTTTCTTTTGGCGTTGGGATTTCTATACACCCCTACGATTGTTTCAATGCTCCTGAACAGAAAAGGTAGCAAATTCTGAGACAAGATTACAGAGGACGAAGGGGCATCCTGCGGGATCGAACCCTTGAACTCTAGAGCCACACTCCACTCACTGATCTCTCCATCCAGCTATATCTGGTTTAGAAAAACACTTTTCTTCCTGGTAGGACCTTTTGCACTTCCACCCTCTTTTACATTCCTCTTCCATGCAGAATAAATGTTCTTGGACTTCAGTGCTCAGCTATTCCGCTCATTTTTTGTTCAGGTCCACCTAAAAGTTTTAGCACTGAGACCGTGTGATGCACCTCCATCTCTGTGACCCATATTATGTTCTGGTTCCTCACAAAGACTCAAGCTGTATCTATCTTCTCACACACTGCCACCATATGTTTTATTTTAAACATCAATTAATTCAAGGACACACCAGTTAACAAACGCGTTAAGTTTATTTATTAGGGTGGGGTTAATGATTGGTTGAAAATAACAGTGTCAATCACAGGAAGCAAATCACATACAGTATATAAACTAGGCTGTATTTAACTTCTTCTGTTACTTTAATATATATCCCAATCTCTGATTTCAATCTACCTCAATCAATGCCCTTTGAACCTCTGATCTGAACCTTTATATTTGTCTTTTCACTATACTCTCTCTGTCTCACACTACTACTCTCTCACACACTCCTCCTATCTATCTCACACTCCTCCAGAGCTTCACACAGAACTTCTAATCTAATCTCACACTCCTCCAGAACCTCACACAGAAGTCTAATCTAACACAGAACTGAACTGAACTGCCTGTCTCCTCCAGACTCCTCCTTTTGTACGCCCTTCTCTCCTGCTCCCGCCTTCTGTCCTTCTCATTGGCTCTCCTGCCAAGGTACCCTGGTGACGGACAGGTGCTGAATGGGGTACCCGCTACAGACTGGAAAACTGATTCCTCAAAATCCTCTGACTTTTGTAGGTCAAGAAGGTTGAAACCCAGGTCAAGAATCATAGAATCATGTCCATCAATTCCAACCTCCTGCTCAACTCAGTAATACAATTGTGATGTGCTGTTTTCTTAGCAGAGAAAGGGGAGGGAGCAGGAAATTTGCTTATCGATAGATATTTTCCACATTGAATGGCAAAATCCTCTCATCACCATGAATTCTCTCCTTTTGCAAATTCAAAAAGTCCAATCATGAAGAAAAGAGGGTTTTTTTTTAACTTTCAGGATGGAGAAACCAGTGAGTGGAGTGTGGACCGGGAATTCAATGGTTCGATCCCCCATGATAGCTCATGGGACTTTGTAACTTTTTCTCAGAATTTGCTACCTTTTCTGTTCAAAAGTGTTAGAACAATTATAAGGGGTTATAGAAATCACCCCAAAATTATTTTTTCTGGAACTGTCTGCCTTTCTCCATAATCCAGCACATGTTAGCAATTAGGTCTCTAGTTCCTCTGCCCCTTCTAAATACAGTGTGTAACACTAAGACCGGAAAACTGATTCCTTAAAATCCTCAGACTTCTGATGGTTAAGAAGGTTGAAACCCAGGTAACGAACGATTGCGATCTACTGTTTCCTCAGCACAGAAAGGCAGGCAGCAGGAAATTGGCTTATGGATAGACATTTTTCATGTTAAATGGCAAAAGCCTCTAATCACCAAGAATTCTGTCCTTCTTCCAGCAGATGATGTACAGGAGGAGGAAGGAAAACTCCACAGGACATCCCCAGAAAGAGTGGAGGATGAAAACGAGAACTGTGGGAACAGAGATGAATTGCCACGGCAGAAGGAAAATGAGGCAAATGAGAGGAAAAACAAACCTCACCCTTATCTGAGAGGAGCTGTCTGTCAAGAAGAGGAGGAAAAGTCAATAAAAAGATGCCTCAATGTCCCTCAGAGCTCAGAGTCTTGGCTAAGGAGCCCTCTGAGGAAAAGCCCAGTGAAATGTCCAACATGCCACTCAGATGGAAATCTGTGTCACTGTTTGGAGCATGGAGAGAGTTCCAGAAGGAGCCCAGAAGATCCAGGATTTCCCAGAGGAGAGAAACCTTATGAAGACTCATGGTCTGAAAAATGCTTCAGTGTTAGCTCAGCTCTTCAAGACACTCAGCCAGTGCACTCAGAAGGAAAATTGTATAAAGGTGAAGAATACGGCAAGAGCTTCAAGGGAAGTTCTGGACATAAGCAACATCAGAGAATGCACACTGAAGAGAGACTCTACAAATGTCATGAATCTGGAAAGGGCTTCATGTGGCTGTCAAGTCTTGGAGAACATCAACAAATTCATACAGCAGAGAAACCCTTTCCCTGTGAAGAATGTGAGAGGAGGTTCACCAAACACTCACATCTTGTAGAACATCAAAGAATTCATTCAGGGGAAAAACCATTTCCCTGTGAAGAATGTGGGAAAATGTTTTCCCGAAAGTGCAACCTTGTAGTACACCAACGAATTCACTCAGGAGAAAAACCGTGTGCATGCGATGAATGTGGGAAATGCTTCACTGCTCCTGCATCTTTGAAAGCACATCTGCGCCATCATTTAAGGGAGAAATCCTATCAATAGAAATATGTGGCAAACAGTTCGGCTACTGTTCAAACCTCACCATACATCAACAAATTCACTCAGGGGAAATACCTTATATATGCAAAGAATGTGGGAAATGTTTCAATTATCTGTCAGCTTTCAAAGTACATCAGCGCCATCATTCAGGGGAGAAATCCTATTGGTGCGGAAAATATGGAAAACTTCAACCAGAGCAAAGATCTTAGAGCACCTCAGAGAATTCATACAGGAGAGAAACCTTATCAGTGTGAAGAATGTGGGAAATTTTTCTCCCTATACTCTTACCTCACAGTACATCAACGAATTCACTCCAGAGAAAAATCTTATCCATGCGATGAATGTGGGAAATGTTTCACACGTCTCTGCAATTTAACAATACATCTGCACTCACATTCATGGAAGAATCCCTAACACTGTGAAGAATTTGGGATTAGTTTCACAGCTGAGTTACCCTTCACAGCACATTAACAACATATTGAATAGAAACCACATGAGTGTGAGGAATGTGCGGAAAGATTTCTCTCGTTCAATCTGAGAGAACATAAAATTTTCACTCCCCTTAGAACCTCTAAAATGGAGAGAATGTGGGGGAAAACTTGCTTGCAAAAACCACAACATCACACATCAGCATATGCACAGAGAGCAGAAAGTCTGAAGATTTGGCAAAATGACTTTAAACTTCTGAAATGACATCTGAATATCTCTCCTGGGAAGAAAACATTTGGAGATTCAAGGGACAGTGAGAGCTCTACTGTTGACTTCAGCCTTTGTGGACCTATGAAAGCACTTTGGAAAGAAACATTATGTTGGCTTTGAATGTGGAAATCCTTTGGAGGAAATGTTCTCTTCCTCCCAAGGTTCCCAAACCCCACATTCCTGAGCACATTCTACATCAGGAAGGAGACGGTCCCCTGGGTTTATGCTTTGGTTCAACGTCTGCATGTCGGAAGACAGTGAAAAAGACTGGATGTGATGTGTGGATCTCTCTGCCTCGTGTTCTGTGATTCTTTGTCCGCACCTATTGCGTCTTTTACTTCAATGGTTTTATCACAATTTTAATGTTATCATTTTATATAAATTGCCTTGAAACCAATAAATGCTCCGATTATTTTTTATTATTATTATTATTATTTATTATTTATTTTATTTATATCCCGCCTATCTAGTCGATAGACCACTCTAGGCGGCTCACAACAAAGGGAACAACAATAATAAAAACCATTTTACAAAAAGGAAAACTTTCAACAATTGGATAACACACTAGGAAAGAGGAATCAGGAATTAACTGGGTTGGGGAAGGCCTGCCGAAACATCAATGTTTTTAGTTGCTTTTTGAAAATACCCAGGGAGGGGGCCGCGCGAATATCAGGGGGAAGGTTATTCCAGAGGCGAGGAGCCACCGCCAAGAAGGCCCGATTTCTTGTCTTTTCTTTCCAGACCTCCCTCGGCGTTAGGCTCCTCAGCCTCACCCCCTGGCTCGCGCGAGTGACACGGGTAGATCTTGGTGGTAGAAGGCGTTCCACCAAATATCAAGGCCCTCAACTGTTTAGGGCTTTATAGGTAAGCATCAACACTTTGAAGTCGATGCGGAATCGGATGGGCAGCCAATGCAGTGCGGCCAGAGTGGGTGAAATGTGTTGGAATTTTTTCACTCCACTGAGAAGTCTGGCCGCCGCATTCTGCATCACCTGTAGTTTCCGCAGCAGCCTCAAAGGCAGCCCCACGTAGAGCGCATTACAGTAGTCTAATCTTGAGATTACAAGCGCATGCACCAAAGTGGTGAGCGCCCCAACATCGAGATAGGGCCGCAGCTGGGCTATCCGCCTGAGATGGTAGAAGGCGGTTCAGACCACCGACGCCACCTGGGATTCCATAGTAAGCGCCGGGTCAAGATGGATCCCCAAGCTGCGTAACCCATCCTTTGCAGGGAGGGTCACCCCCCCAAAAGAGAGGGAGTTTCCCAAACTCCCAACTGTGGGGGTGCCCACCCTTAGCACCTCCGTCTTGTCCGGGTTCAACCTGAGCCCGTTCTCCTGCATCCATTGCAGTACGGACCCCAGGCAGCACTGAAGGGACAGAACGGCTTTTCCTGCGGTAGGTGGAAAGGAGATGTAGAGCTGAGTATCATCAGCATACTGATGACACCGGGCTCCACACCCCCTGATGACCCCACCCAGCGGCCTCATATAGATGTTAAACAGCATTGGGGAGATGATCGACCCCTGTGGAACCCCACAATTGAGATTCCATGGGGCCGAGACGCTCTCCCCAAGCTGCACTCTCTGGGGACAGTCCTCCAAGAAGGAACGGAGCCAGGCCAGAGCAAGGCCCCCAATTCCCAACTCGGAGAGCCTCCCCAGGAGGATACTGTGGTCAATGGTATCGAAGGCCGCTGAGATGTCAAGGAGGACCAGCAGAGACACTTTGCCCCTGTCGGCCTCCCTCAGTAGGTCATCACACAGGGCGACCAATGCCGTTTCTGTGCCATGGCGCAGCCTGAAGCCCGACTGAAATGGATCCAGGGCATCTGTTTCGTCCAGGTGCGCCTGAAGCTGATCGGCCACCACCCTCTCCACCACCTTACTTAGGAAAGAAACATTGGCGACGGGCCTATAATTGCCATTTGCGTCCGCCGCCAAACTTGGTTTCTTCCTAATGGGCCTAATGAGTGTCTCCTTGAGACCCATTAATTATTGCAGTGGCCCATTCCATAGTTGTAGGCCTGGCTGCTTTGATTAGCCAGGCCAGACAGTGGTCAAGGGAGGAGGTGGTGGCACGACAGCGATCAAGCGCCCTGGTGACAGCATCAGGCGTGACAGGCTGAAAGGAGTCAAAAATTGCCGGACAAGACGGAGCGCTGGACATCTCAGCTCGACTCACTGTATTCAAAAAAGGAGACAGGTCCCGACAGATGGCCTCCACTTTAGATTTTAAAAATGCTGCAAATTGGTCCGGTGTAAAACTAGGGGGAGGCCCATCACCCGGGCCAATTCTGGATAGGTCACGCACTATACGGAATAATTCCACCTGCTGGTTGGATGCTTCGCTTATCTGGTTAGCGAAGTATGCTTGACTGGCAGCCTTTACCTTAGCCAGGTAAAGGTTAGTGGCGACCTTAACAGCTATCCAATTATAATCCGTCGGGTCCTTTCTCCATTTGCACTCTAGCCGTCTCCTGATTCGCTTCAACGCCCGGAGATCCTGGTTAAACCATGGCGCCGGGCGAGCTCTGCGTTGGAGAGGGCGTTTAGGTGCGATCGTGTCTACAGCCCTGACCACAGCGGCGAACCAGCTGTCGGTCAGAGCCTTGACAGGAGCGCCACCCTGGTCTGCCATAGCACCTCTCATGGCATCCTGGAATCCAATAGGATCCAGTAGCCTTCGAGGCCGGACCATAACAATAGGTCCCTGCTCCCTATGAGGGGGGAGGGCCATGTTGAGGTTACATTTTATTAGGTAGTGATCCGACCATGACAGAGGGACTGACTCTAGGTCAGTCACCATCGGACCACTCTCGCTCCAAATGGAGGAAAAAAACAGGTCGAGTGTATGGCTGCCCACGTGGGTGGGGCCGATGACATGTTGGGACATGTTCAAGAAGGCCATGGTCTCCAAGAACTCAAGAGCTGGTCCGGAAATCTCTGCCCCCGCATGGACGTTGAAGTCCCCCAAAACCAACAGCTTAGGGGAACCCAACAGTGCTGCGGAGACAAAGTCCACCAGCTCCGGTAGGGAAATGGCTGGGTCGCAGGGAGCACGGTAGCCCAGCAAGATCCCAATTGCAAGGAAGTCTTGTATATTATAACAAACAAACAAATAATAGGACAGTTCTATGCCAAGACAGGAGGATCTGGTGTGCTCTGGTCCATGGGGTCATGAAGAGTCGGACACAACTTAGCAACTAAACAACAAACAACAAGGCCAAGAAAACACATACTTGCCTGAAGATAGAGGATGTTGGTGGGAAGGGCTTAGCCTATGTGAGGTGAAAGCCACTAGAGATCTGACAACCTGTTATGCTTTGCTCATGATTCCTCACGCGTAACTGCAAAGCCGCTAATGCCTTTCCTCCCCCTGTGAGAGGGTTTAATTCTCCGTTACTCCTCCACCCATCCCCCTTAGAAACGATGGAGGGAGTCTAGTTCATACTCAAATCATCCAACCTTTATGAATGGCTCTGGTAACTTCTCTACTACTAATTCAAACAGTTCTCACTTGGAGTCAAAGGGCAAAGACATAAAAATTCTTATCATCCTGGGGTATCTAACTCATCCTGTGCTTTGGATCATCTCCTGGGTGGGATTCCATAAGTTCTCTCTTGTCCCTCTAGTCTTTTCTTTGATCTTCCTTTCACATTCTATGTGGTGGTATTCTCTTTTTCTCTCCCCCAAATAGAGGTTTTTTTTAAGGAGGTTGATGTTTCCCTGCTTCTTCTTGGGGGACCTTAAACTGGACCATCTCCCTCGTCCATGGATCCCCTTTGGTGATCATAGAATCATGAAGTTGGAAGGGCCCTCTAAGGCCATCAATTCCGACTTCCTACTCTGTGCAGGAATACATACCAAAGGATATCTGCCAGGTGGTTGTCTAAACTTCTCAGTGAGGGAGCACTTGACACCTTTTCAGATCATTGGTTCCTTTTCCAATGAAGTGCCGTGTGAGGCAAGCAGTGCCAGTTCATGAGCTGTTCTATGAGGTCACTGCTATTTTACCTCACAAAGGCATTTTTTTAGTAAGTGGGGGAGGAAGAAGGCAGTGTTCTGACATCCAGCTGCTTGTTTTGTCATTGATCACTCTGTGTTATGCTTATATGGTACCCAGAGCATTCAAATCACTCTCTGAGCTGATGACAATCCTGCAGACTACATATCCCCACCCCTACACCACCCCTGGAGATGACTACTCAATTTTCCAACCCCAAAAGGACTGAAGGGTGAATCAGCCTTGACTCATGGAATTGAACCTGGCTCATGAGCAGAGTTTGGGTTGCAGAACTGCAGTTTAACTACTGCGCCACCAGGTACCTCTACCTACTGGTGCTGATGTACTTTGAAAGCTGACGGATCACTGAAACATTTCCCACATACTTTGTATGTATAAGGTTTTTCCACTGAATGAATTCGTTGATGTTTGGTGAGGTTTGAAAAGGAGCTGAACGGTTTGCCACATATTTTACATTGATAGGGTTTCTCCCCTGAATGTGAGCGCTGATGTGCTATCAACTTTGAGGGAGCACTTAAACATTTCCCACATTCATCACAATCATATCTTTTTTCTCCGGAGTAAATTCGTTGGTGTGCTACGAGGTTGGTGTTTTGGGAAAACATTTCCCCACATTCTTCAGAGGGAAAGGTTTTTTCTCCTGAATGAATTTCTTGATGGACTACAAGGTTTAAACGGTGAGTGAACCTCTTCCCACATTCTTCACAGGGAAACGGTTTCTGTCCTATATGAATTTTTTGATGTTCTCTAAGACTTAAATGCCACATGAAGAACTTTCCACATTTAAGACATTTGTGGCAGCTCTTCTCACTGTCCATTCCCTGATATTGTTTAAGTCCAGAACTTCCCTTGAAGCTCTTGCCGTATTCTTCACCTTTATACAATTTTCCTTCTGAGTGCACTGGCTGAGTGTCTTGAAGAGCTGAGCTAACGCTGAAGCATTTTTCAGACCCTGAGTCTTCATA
Source organism: Pogona vitticeps (assembly GCF_051106095.1). Taxonomy (NCBI): domain Eukaryota; kingdom Metazoa; phylum Chordata; class Lepidosauria; order Squamata; family Agamidae; genus Pogona; species Pogona vitticeps. Next base: position 16,500,569 of record NC_135784.1, read on the forward strand.
AGGTTTCTCTCCTGTGGGAAATGCTGGATCTTCTGGGCTCCTTCTGGAACTCTCTCCATGCTCCAAACATTTACAAAGATTTTCCTCTGAGTGGCATGTTGGACATTTCACTGGGCTTTTCCTCAGAGGGCTCCTTAGCTCAAACTCTGAGTTCTGAAGGACTTTAAAGACCAATTCTTACATTCTAATGTGAGCTTTTGTGGACTCATTCAGTTTGTCAGACATATGAAAACAGAGTGAAACTTTGAATGAAGTATCTGTCCTATAAGCAGAACATTCTAAATATTCATTGGCTCTTGGTTTTCTGCTATGTTCACATAGAGTAATTTATGGCTTATTTTGTTGTCAAAAACAAGGGTTCCCAATCTTGGGTAACTCAGGTGTTTTTGGACTTCAATTCCCACAAGTCTTCAGCACCAGCTGTGCCGGCTGGGGTTTCTGGGAGTTGTAGTCCAAGAACACCTGGGTGACCCACTGGTCTAAAATCAAACAAACAAAAAGGGGAAAAAACACAATAATGTGGGGGTATTTTCTATTAAATTTCATGTATTAATGAAACCTGCTCATCTCTATTCCTTCAAAAGAAATTTTTAATCTCCTAAATATATTGGCTGAGTCTGTTTCTTGGGGTGAAGCCGGCTGAAATATATCTCTCCCCCCAGAACAGAGGCGTGGCACTAAAAAACCCAGGGAATGGAGGGTGGACCAGCCTTATGAGAGGTGCAATTTCCTCATGTTCAGGGAGAGTTTTTTCTGTGTTGAAAACATTTGTTTCATTGCTTTTGCACCGGGGGGGGGCAGGAAAAACTAACCTGGCTTCTGGGTTGAACATTTTATATCCATTGCACTTGTTCCATGCGGAAGAACAGCAAAGAACCGATTCTTATTCCTGTTGATTCTACCAAAGTGGCAATGAGTTCCACCGCCAGAGCTTTACACACTGAGCTTTGGTGAAAAGATTCCTAAAATCCTTCCACACCCAACACAGGATTTGGAGTTACAAACCTCCATCCCCTTCCCTTTCTTTCAGCCATAATCCTGCCTTGTTTGCATTCCTATCCGTGTTTCTGGGAGGGATCCTGGCCTCTGATTAGGTCACTTGCAGGCAAGCTGAGAAGCACCACAAATTCTGGACCATTCCTTACATGGTTAAATGTGAGCGGGAAGTGGAGGTTAGGTTCTGACCATCACCAAGCCATTTTAAAGAAACCCATTGGAAGAGGCAGAGGGTTCCTGAGGGGTGTGAGACGGTAAAAATTCCTTTGAATTATTTGGAGAAAAGATGTTTTAAAAGAAAGGAGGGCCTTTGTGGTTCTCAGGCTCCGACCTCCTTCCACTGAGGAAGGCACGCTGAAACTAGGAAATGCCATTTAATAACAACGCATCTGCTAGAATCCTATCAGGGTTCAAGGAAGGTTTGTGCAACTTGCTACAGTTGATTATGTCTAAGAACTTGCCAGGCTATTAATTATCTTGATTCATTTCCTACATGCAGTGCCCTGAACATGTCTGGACACTTTGTCACCTGGTTGCAGTCAACTACAGTGGTGCCTTGCTTAGCGATTGCCTCGTTTAACGATGTATTCGCTTAGCAATGAGGTTTTAGGAGCGATCTTGCACTCTGTTTAGCAATGTTTCCAATGGAGAAATTTCGCATAGCGATGTTCAGGAACAGGCCTCGCATAGCGATGACAGTTTAGGCCCCCCTGTTTTGCTTAGCGATGTCCGTTTTCTCTATTTTTAAAGTGTCTTAAAATGTTCAAAAACTGTTTAAAATGCTTGGAATCGTTAGTGCACCTTGTAAAACCTTTGCAAACTTAATTTGGCTTTGTTCTGAGTCTTCGTTAATTTTTGGTGAATTTCCCCCCCATTGGAATGCATTGAACTGTAGGTTTGACAGCTGTTTGACCCTTTCACTGTTCAATCACTGGTGTTGTTCCCTTGGATTTTTTATTATCCCAGACCACTTTCTTGGCTAGAGAAACCATATGTCAAGTCAATGAAATCCTCATAGGATCACAGACTCTCCACTCTCCTTTCTCAGAACATTGCCTCACTTTTAAAAAAGTACCAGTGACCCGATAGAAGAGTTCGTGAAATGGCACTGCTTGCCTCATACTGGAAAAGGGGTTCCTACAAATTACGGTTTGGGGAAGAGACAAGAGAAGCTCACTTGAGGATGACGAGCCAACTCTAGAGGCAGACCTTTCGGCACTGCGCTGAAATTCGGGATGAACACTTCAGAGGCAACAGGACTTTTTAGAAACAGATATACACACACCAACAGTTACGCTTGTGAGCGCAGTGCAAAAAGTTTTAGGTTTTAGAGGTGAATGGCTTCAGGTCAAGAAAGCACTGTAAACAGGAGGCGGGAAGAACTGACAGAGGAGAAAAGACACTCACAAAAAAGGCTATAGTAAGAAAAGCAAAGGAGCAGAAAGAAAGATTATGGTGGAAATTTTTGAGGGAGGAGTAAAAGAGAAAGAATCCGAATGACATGAAGTGTAGGAATGGATCCCAGAATGACATTCCAGTTGAACTGTTTAAAATCTTAAAAGATGACAATGTTAAGGCGCTACGCTGAATATGCCAGGAAGTTTGGAAAACTCAGTAGTGGCCAGAGGATTGGAAAAGCTCCGTCTACATCCCAGTCCCAAAGAAGGGCAGTGACAAAGAATGCTTCAACTACCGTACAATTGCAATCATTTCACACGCTAGCAAGGTTATGCTCAAAATCCTACAAGGTAGGCTTCAGCAGTATGTGACCGAGAACTCCCAGAAGTACAAGCTGGATATCAAAGGGGCAGAGGAAATAGAGACCGAATTGCCAGTATGCGCTGGATTATGGAGAAAGCCAGAGAATTGCAGTAAAACATCTAATTCTGCTTCACTGACTACTCAAAAGCATTTGACTGTGTGGACCACAGCAAACTATGGCAAGTCCTTAAAGAAATGGGAGTGCCTAACCACCTTATCCATCTCCTGAGAAATCTTTATGTGGGACAGGAATCAACAGTTAGAACTGGATATGGAACAACTGATTGATTCAAAATTGGGAAAGGAGTATGACAAGGCTGTATATTGTTAACAAAAATGATCTGAAGCTCAACATAAAAAAAAAAACTGAGATCATGGCCACTGGTCCCATCACCTCCTGGCAAATGAAAGGAAAAGATAAGGAGGCAGTGACGGATTTTACTTTCTTGAGCTCCATGATCACTGCAGATGGGGAGAGCAGCCATAAAATTAAAAGACACCTGCTTCTTGGAAGGAAAGCGATGACCAACCTAGATAGCATCTTAAAAAGAAGAGACATCACATCGCCAACAAAAGTCCCCATGGTAAAAGCTATAGTTTTTCCAGTAGTGATGTATGGAAGTGAGGGCTGGACCATAAGGAAGGCTGACCGCTAAAGAATTGATGGTTTTGCATTGTGGTGCTGGAGGAGACTCTTGAGAGTCCCCTGGACTGCAAAGTTAATTCAGAAGGAATTTAATTCTGAAGGAAATCAACCCTGAGTGCTTACTAGAAGGACAGATCCTGAAGCTGAGGCTCCAATACATTGGCCATCTCATGATAAGAGAAGACTCCCTGGAAAAGACCCTGATGTTAGGAAAGTGTGAAGGCAGGAGGAGAAGGGGACGTCAGAGGACAAGGTAGTTGGACAGTGTAATCAAAGCTACAAACATGAAGTTGAACAAAATTTGGGAGGCAGTGGAAGACAGGAGGGCCTGGCGTGGTCTGGTCCATGGAGTCACGAAGAGCTGGACACAACTTAATGACTAAACAACAACAACAACAACTTGGAAGCAACTTGACACACATAACTTCCAAATTGTGTCAGTAGCTGTCTTGTAAGTAGTAGGCATCCTTCAGTCTTGAGAGAATATGGCAACATGCTCTGTATGGAGGTCTTGGAACAGCATCTAGTGTGGCTGAGAAGGCCAATTCCAGAGTGACAATCTCTTCCATACTGAAGACAGCTGACAGAGTAGCGGAATTCCAGGTAAACATCGAAGTATGATAGCCAAATAAGATCTTCCCAGAGGTTATGAATACACCAGGCACAAGAATAGTGTTGATAGTAGCTGTTCTATTATTTACAATATATACAGGCAAGTTTTCAGTTCCAAAATAATGCACAGTTGTTTCCACAGAGTTTTGGTGCATATATCAGTAACAAAGTCCATTAAATAAGTTCAGTAGTTGTATACCATTTGTTCCTTCCAACTTGCCAGAGTCCCTTCTCAATACCAAGCGTGTAGACACAGCTTCCACCAGGATTCTCAGCAACAGGAACAAGATGATTCTTCTCCACAGTTTCTCCAACAGCATCACCAGCAACAATCCACAATAACCCACGACAACCCACAGGTTGTGTCTCCTAGTGCTGCTAGTTTTATCCTAGTATTGCCAAATCCTACATTTGCTTCCACAGCTGTTACAATCACTTCAGCTGAGTCTGTTCAAGCTTTGCTTTACTTTACACTTCTGATTCTGACAATAATTACAGTTATGTTACAAACTTGATTTAATAATTCTATCCAGGTTATTCCCAACCTGTCAACAACTACAATCTGTCCTCTGTCCAGCTCCCTGGTTTTGCTGGTTTTGGAACTGATTCTTTGCCTCACCCTGCTGTCCAAGTGTCTCTTCAAATTGGGAAAGGCTATGATGTACCACCTGCCTCCAGGCTGAATGCTCAGATGTCAAGGTTTCCCATCTGTTGAGGTCCATTCCTAAGGCCTTCAGATCCCGCTTGCAGATGTCCTTGTATTGCAGCTGTGGTCTCCTTCTAAGGATATTTCCCTGCACTAATTGTCCATACAGGAGATCCTTTGGAATCCGACCATCAGCCATTCTCACAACATGCCCAAGACAACGTAGATGTTGCTGTTTCAGTAATGTATACATGTTAAAAATTCCAGCTCGTTCTAGGACTACTGTATTTGGAACTTTATCCTGCCAGGAGATACCAAAAATGTGTCGGAGGCAAAGCATATGAACATGATCAACTTCCTCTCCTGCCATGCACAAAGGGGCCAGGACCCACTCCAGTACAGGAGTGTGCTCACAACACAGGCTCTATAGACCTGGATCTTGATATATGCCATCAGTTTCTTATTAAGCCATACTCTCTTTGTGAGTCAAGAGAACATGGTGACTGCTTTCCCAAGGCATTTATCCAGCTCGACCTCTAGGGAGAGTGTGTCAGAGATCGTTGAGCCAAGGTACACAAAGTCATGAACAACCTACAATTCTTGTGTGGAGATAGTAATAGAGGGAGGTGAGTCCACACCCTGGCCCATGACTTGTGTTTTCTTCAGGCTGACTGTTAGTCTTGGCAGGCCTTGCTAAAATGATTAATGTGTTGTTTGAGGTCTTCAGCAGAGTGGGCAACAATGGCTGCATCATCGGCAAAGAGGAAGTCAGTTGGACTTTGGTCTTCGCTCTCAATCTAGTGAGATTAAAGAGCTTTCCATCTGATCTAGTCCGGAGATAGACACCTTCTGTTGCAGTTCCAAAGGCCTGCTTCAGCACGACAGCAAAAAAGATCCCAAACAGGGTCGGCGCGAGGACACAGCCTTGTTTTCTTCCACTTCGGATGTCAAAGGGATCTGATGTTGAGCCATCAAAAACTACAGTGTCCTTCATTTCCTCATGAAAGGACCAGATGATGCTAAGGAGTCGAGATGGACATCCAATCTTGGGAAGGATTTTAAAAAGGCCATCCCTGCTAACCAAGTCAAAGGCCTTTGTGAGATCTATGAAGGCCAAAAGAGTGGCTGTTGTTGTTCACTACATTTCTCCTGCAACTCTCTGAGGGAGAATACCATGTCGGTGGCGGATCTATGAGCTCGAAATCCACACTGTGATTGTAAAGACACTCAATATTTGCAAACTGAGGCAGTTAGGATTCCTATTTCTATATTTCATTTAGTCTAAAAAGACTTAGTTGGAATCAGATCATTTATTGGTTCCATGGCAATTTTCATAAAATGATTAGGTTAAAATCGTGATAACGATTGAACCAAAGAGGCAATCGGTGCAGACAAAGAATCGCACAGCACAAGGCAGAGAGATCCACACATCACATCCAGTCTTTGTCACTTTCTGTGAATATGCTGATGGGTGTATCCCTGCACAGAGTAGGGTGTTGGAATTAATGGCCTAAGAGGGCTCTTCCAACTTCATGATTCTGTGATCACCAAAGAGGATCCATGGATGAGGGAGATGGTCCAGCTTAAGGTCCCCCAAGAAGAAGCAGAGAAACATTAACCTCCTAGAAAACCCTCTATTTGGGGGGGGAGAAAGAGGGAATACCACCACATAGAACGTGAAAGGAAGACCAGGGAAGAGACTAGAGGGGGAAGAGGAAACTCCTGAAATTCCATCCAGGAGACGATCGAGAGGGGAACCTCAACCACAGGAAGAAGAGAATGAGTCGAGAGGAAGAGATGCCGAAGAAAACTGGGCTCAACATCCAGGCTGTGATTCCTTATGCACGGGCCAAACCTGTCCAGAAGCAACGAATGGATCAAAATGTGCACCGAAAAGACTTATTATTAGGTACCCTAGGATGATATGACTCTTTATGTTGTTGTCCTTTGACTCTGAGTTAGAATTTCTAAATCCTGTTAGAGTTGCTGTAACTTGGATGCAACTTGACACACATAACTTCCAACTTGTGTCAGCACCTCTCTTGTAAAGAAGCTCAACATTTCCACACTCACACAGTCAGGATTCCTATTCCCATATTCCAGATAGTCTAAAAAGACTTAGTTGGAATCAGATCATTTATTAGTTTCAAGGCAATTTTCATAAAATCATTAAGTTTAAATTATGATAAAACCATTGAAGTAAAAGACGCAATTGGTGCAGACAAAGAATCACAAAGCACGAGGCAGGGAGATCAACACGTCACATCCAGTCTTTGTCACTGTCTTCCAACATGCAGACGTTGAACCAGAGCATTGCCCCACTTGACCGTCTCCTTCCTGATGTGCTCAGGAATGTGGAGTTTGTGAACCTTGAGAGGAAGAGAACATTTCCTCCAAAGGATTTCCACATTCAAAGCCACCACAACATTTCTTTCCAAAGTGCCTTTGTAGGTCCACAAAGGCTTAAGTCAACAGTAGAGCACTCAGTATCCCTTGAATCTCCGAGTGTTTTCTTCCAAGGAGAGATATTCAGATGGCGTTTCAGATGTTTATGGCATTTTTACAGAATCTTCTGAGTTTCTACTCTCTGTGCAGAAGCTGATGTGTAACACTCTGGGTTCTGCAATGCAAGTTCTTCCCCACATTCTCTCTATTTTAGACGTTCTGACTGGAGTGAATTTTCTTGTGTTCTTTCAGATCGAACAACCAGAGAAATCTTTCCCCACATTCCTCACATTTATGTGGTTTCTCCTCAGTATGAAGTTGTTGATGTTCTGTGAAGGGTGACTCAGCTGTGAAGCTCATCAGACACTCTTCTGAATGATACGGATTCTTCCGCGAATGTGTTTGCAGATGTATGGTTAAATTGCAGAGACGGTTGAAACATTTCCCACATTCGTCGCATACATACAGTTTTTCTCCGGAGTGACTTCGTTGGTGTACTCTGAGGTTAGAGTGTTGGGAGAACATTCCTCCACATTCTTCGCATTGATAGGGTTTTTCTCCTCTATGACGGTGCTGATGTACTTTGAAAGTTGACAGATCAGTGAAACATTTCCCACATTTTTTGCATGTATAAGATTTTTCCCCTGAATGAATTCGTTGATGTTTGGTGAGGTGTGAAGAGGAGCTGAACTGTTTACCACAACTTTTACAATGATAGGTTTTCTCTCCTGAATGTGAGCGCTGATGTGCCTTCAAAGAGGAGAGAGCAGTAAAACATTTCCCACATTCATCGCATGCATACGGTTTTTCCCCGGAGTGAATTCGTTGGTGTGCTACAAGGTTGCAGTTTTGGGAAAACATTTTCCCACATTTTTCACAGGGAAAGGGTTTCTCTCCTGTGTGAATTCTCTGATGTACTGTAAGATATCTCTTCTGGTTGAAACTTTTCCCACATTCTTTGCATGTATAAGATTTTTCCCCTGAGTGAATTCGTTGATGTTTGGTGAGGTGTGAAGAGGAGCTGAACTGTTTACCACAACTTTTACAATGATAGGTTTTCTCTCCTGAATGTGAGCGCTGATGTGCCTTCAAAGAGGAGAGAGCAGTGAAACATTTCCCACATTCATCGCATGCATACGGTTTTTCCCCGGAGTGAATTCGTTGGTGTGCTACGAGGTTGTAGTTTTGGGAAAACATTTTCCCACATTTTTCACAGGGAAAGGGTTTCTCTCCTGTGTGAATTCTCTGATGTACTGTAAGATATCTCTTCTGGTTGAAACTTTTCCCACATTCTTTGCATGTATAGGGTTTTTCCCCTGAGTGAATTCGTTGATGTACTACAAGGTTTGAGCGTTTAGTGTACCTCTTCCCACATTCTTCACAAGGAAAGGGTTTCTCTCCGGTATGAATTCGTTGATGTTGTCTGAGATATGAATTCCTCATGAAGCCCTTTCCACATTCATGACATTTGTAGGGTCTCTCCTCAGTGTGCATTCCGTGATGTTGCTTAAGTCCAGAACTTCCCTTGAAGCTCTTGCCACATTCTTCAAATTTATACAATTTTCCTTCTGAATGCACTGGCTGAGTGTCTTGAAGAGCTGAGCTAACACTGAAGCATTTTTCAGACCCTGAGTCTTCATAAGATTTCTCTCCTGTGGGAAATCCTGCATCTTCTGGGTTCCTTCTGGAACTCTCTCCATGCTCCAAACAGTGACACAGAATGTCCTCTGAGTGGTATGTTGGACATTTCACTGGGCTTTTCCTCTGAGGGCTCCTTAGCCCAAACTCTGAGCTCTGAAAGACATGGAGGTGTCTTTTTATTGTCTTTTCCTCTTCTTCTTGACAGACAACTCCTCTCAGATAAGGGTGAGGCTTGTTTTTCCTCTCATTTGCCTCATTTTCCTCCTGCCTTTGTGATTCATCTCTGATCCCACAGTTCCTGTTTTCATCTTCCACTCTTTCTGAGGATGTCTCGTGGAGTCTTCTTTCCTCCTCCTCTGCATCATCTGCTGGAAGAAGGAGAGAATTCATGGTAATTAGTGGCTTTTGCCATTTAACAGGGAAAATATTGATAAGCCAAATTTCCTGCTGCCTCCCCTTTCTATGCTGAGAAAACAGTACATCACAATTATATTATTGAGTTGAGCAGGAGGTTGGACTTGATGGACATGATTCTATGATTCGTGACCTGGGTTTCAACCTTCTTGACCTACAGAATCAGTTTTCGGGTCTCAGTGCTAAAACTTTTAGGTGGACCTGAACAAACAATGAGCGCAATGACTAAGCACTGAAGTCCAAGAACATTTATTTTGCCTGGAAGGAGAATGATAAAGAGGATGGAAATGCAAAAGGTCCTGTCAGAAAGAAAAGTGTTTTTCTAATCCAGGTATAGCTGGATGGAGAGATCAGTGAGTGGAGTGTGGCTCTAGAGTTCAAGGGTTTGATCTCCCATGATAGCTCATGGGACTTTGTAACCTTGTCTCAAAAATTGCCACCTTTTCTGTTCAGGAGCGTTAAAACAATCATAGGGGTGTATAGAAATCCCCACGCCAATTACCCTTAAAAGAAAAGCACATTTAAACAGACCTCATGAAGGTCTTCTTTACTACAAGTGTTCTGAAAACAATGAATCAGCTACTACACCAGAAAGATCACTGAATGAAAACAATTTTTTGGCAAACTCCTGTTCTGTTTTGCTTCCGATCCATACATAAGAGGCATAAAAACAGTAAACACCAAACCTTGGAAAAGCAAGAAGGAGTTGATTTATGCATCCAAACAAAAAAGAGAGAGAGAGATTGAGAGAGAAAGGGTAAACAATCTCTGAGTACCCTTACAGCACATAGTGATTTCAGTTTTGAGAGACTGTTCCAGATGCTGGAGGTACAGGATAAAGAAAATGGAAGGATATAAACCACTCCAAATCAGACAAGAAAGCTATCGAAGGCTCAGAGCAAGTCAACTGAAATGCCATCTGCTCCTTCATTTCCCCCAGAAGCTGAGGACCTAAATCTATATACAGTAACTACGGATCTCCTGATTTCTAATTGACCTTACTTGGAACTTATATCCAGCTCCTCTTCTTCTGCCATAAGCCTGGAGGCAGATGAGACCCACATCAAAGGCAGACTAAATCAGCCAACAAATACTGTGTCACCTCTACACCCACTTCCCCCTGTACAGGAGGATCCAAACCCAGTGGCTGCAATTGTGGATTTATTGTCTCTCAAATCATCCAATTCGGTACTTTTACCTAGCACCTCATCTCTGGCCATCAATATACAACCAGATAAGATTGCTGAAAGTAAATCTGTTCAGTCACCAAAAATATCAATGGTGCTTTAAAAGAATCAAAGAAAAGAAAATGCAAGAAAGCAAAGTGGCTGTCCAACGAGGCCTTAGAAATAGCAGAGAGGAGAAGGGAAACAAAATGCAAGGGGGATAGGAAAAGTTACAGAAAATTGAATGCAGACTTCCAAAGAAGAGCAAGGAGAGACAAGAGGGCCTTCCAGAAAAGGAAAAACCAGAAATCTGTTCAGGAAAATTAGAGATATTAGAGGAACATTTTGTGCAAAGATGGACATGATAAAGGACAAAAATGGGAGGGACCTAACAGAAGCAGAAGACATCAAGAAGAGGTGACAAGAATACACAGAGGAATTATATCAGAAAGATGTGGATATCCCGGACAACCCAGACAATGTAGTTGCTGACCTTGAGCCAGACATCCTGGAGAGTGAAGTCAAGTGGGCCTTAGAAAGCCTGGCTAACAACAAGGCCAGTGGATGTGATGGCATTCTAGTTGAACTATTTAAAATCTTAAAAGATGCTGCTGCTAAGATGCTACATTCAATATGCCAGCAAGTTTGGAAAACTCAACAGTGGCCAGAGGATTGGAAAAGATCAGACTACATCCCAATCCCAAAGAAAGGCAGTGCCAAAGAATGCTCCAACTACCGTACAATTGCACTCATTTCACACACTAGCAAGGTTATGCTCAAAATCCTACAAGGTAGGCTTCAGCAGTATCTGGACCGAGAAAACCCAGAAGTACAAGCTGGATTCCGAAGGGGCAGAGGAACCAGAGACCAAATTGCTAACATGTACCGGATTATGGAGAAAGCCAGAGAGTTCCAGAAAAATATCTACTTCTGCTTCATTGATTATGCAAAAGCCTTTGACTGTGTTGACCACAGCAAACTATGACAAGTCCTTAAAGAAATGGGAGTGCCTTATCTATCTCCTGAGAAACCTATATGTGGGACAGGAAGCAACAGTTAGAACTGGATATGGAACAACTGACTGGTTCAAAATTGGGAAAAGAGTACGACAAGGCTGTAAATTGTCCCCTGGCTTATTTAACTTATATGCAGAATACATCATGCGGAAGGCTGGACTGGAGGAATCCCAAGCCGGAATTAAGATTGCCCTAAGAAATATCAACAACCTCAGATATGCAGATGATACCACTCTTATGGCAGAATGTGAGGAGGAATTAAAGAAGCTTGTAATGAGGGTGAGAGAGTGCAAAAAACAGCCTGAAACTCAACATCAAAAAAACTAAGATCATGGCCACTGGTCCCATCACATCCTGGCAAATAGAAGGGGAAGATATGGAGGCAGTAACAGATTTTACTTTTTGGGGCTCCATGATCACTGCAGATGGTGACAGCAGCCGTGAAATTAAAAGACGCCTGCTTCTTGGGAGGAAAGCAATGACAAACCTTGACAGCATCTTAAAAAGCTGAGACATCACCTTGCCAACAAAAGTCAGCATAGTCAAAGCTATGTTTTTTCCTGTAATGATGTACAGAAGTGAGAGCTGGACCATAAAGAAAGCAGACCGCCAAAGAATTGATGCCTTTGAATTGTGGTACTGGAGGAGGCTCTTGAGAGTCCCCTGGACTGCAAGGAGAACAAACCTATCAATTCTAAAGGAAATCAACCCTGAGTGCTCACTGGAAGGATAGATCCTGAAGCTGAGGCTCCAGTACTTTGGCCATCTCATGAGAAGAGAAGACTCCTTGGAAAAGACCTTGATGTTAGGAAAGTGTGACGGCAAGAGGAGAAGGGGACGACCGAGGATGAGATGGCTGGACAGTGCCTGCGAAGCAACCAACATGAAGTTGACACAACTCCGGGAGGCAGTGGAAGATAAGAGGGCCTGGCGTGCTCTGGTCCATGGGGTCACGAAGAGTCGGACACGACTAAACAAAATGAAACCTTCCTAAGCCTAATGGAAAACTACCGTAACTCAGCTAGGAAAGAAATGGCATCTCTTACAAATTTTTGAAGAGGCAGGAGTGTCCCACCTGTCAATCGAAGGCATAGAGAATGTTGAATATCTTTGCTTCATTAACCCCACCTATAGCATAAAAGCAACTTTCATAGGCCCGACCTCTGTGTATCCTATACTTAGATAAAGGCAGGCTTTTGCTAGTTTAGGGGTTCAGGTGAAGAGACACTTTGTTAATACCATAATCCAACCACGGATCAAGGACTGGTCTGCCAGGGACGGACAACTTATAGAACAGGATAAATCTTTACCAACTTACAATTTAATAATAATAATAATAATAATAATAATAATAATAATAATAATAATAATAATAATAATAATAATAATAATAATAATAATAATAATAATATATTTTATTGTCATTGTAAGTATGTACACAGTATACCCATACAATGAAATTCACAGACACCCAGAGACCAGACACATGCACACACATAAAATTCCCCAAACACTCACCACCCAGTAAAAAATAAACATATATTAATATGTTTAGGCCTTAGTGATGCAAATTCAAGATGTGAGAATTTAAACTCCACTGGTCATAGAAGCAAGAACCTCGCTTATAATAACCAATTAAACAGAGACACAAGCGACACCCTTCAAAGTTCTCTGGAAGTAAGAGACTACTTTCCAGAGGGTACTCCGATAGTGTCCACGATGATCTCCGATAAGGAGAAAGTCCTAATTGACAGATACTTCACTTTCCCTATAACAGAACAACAGCATATCATAAACAGACTCCAAACGCTTATCCATAATTTAGTCAGCAGTTCAGTTAGTTTAAATTCCCCGTAAGAGCAAGCAAATAAACTCCAAACAAAATCTGCAGACTCCTGTCCAACAACAACACAAGCCTCTTGTATACAAATTCTATCAGAGGCTGACCCGTCACATAGACTGCTATTAACAAACCCTATCTCAGTCCAGACTCACAAAGAGAGTATGGCTTAATAAGAAGTTGACGGCATACACCAAAATCCAGGTCTATAGAGCCTGTGTCCTGAGCACACTCCTGTACTGCAGTGAGTCCTGGACCCTTTGTGCATGTCAGTAGAGGAAGCTGAACACCTTCCATATGCGTTGCCTCCGACGGATTTTTGGTATCACCTGGCAGGACAAAGTTCCAAACAGAGTAGTCCTAGAACGAGCCGGAATTTTCAGCATGTACACATTACTGAAACAGCAACATCTACTTTGGCTTGGGCACGTCGTGAGAATGGCTGATGGTCGGATTCCAAAGGATCTCCTGTATGGAGAATTAGAGCAGGGAAATAGCCCCAGAGGGAGACCACAGCTGCGATACAAGGATATCTGCAAGCGAGATCTGAAGGCCTCAGGAATCCTCAACAGATGGGAAACCCTGACATCTGAGCGTTCAGCCTGGAGGCAGGCATTGCATCACGGCCTCTCCCAATTTGAAGCGACCCTTATCCAGCAGGCCGAGGTGAAGAGGAAGTTGCAAAATCAGGGAGCTGGACAGGGGTCAGATTGGATTTGTCTTCAGTGTGGAAGAGATTGTCACTCTCGAATTGGCCTCCTCAGCCACACTAGACGCTGTTCCAAGTCCTCCATACAGAGCATGTTACCATAGTCTTTCGAGACTGAAGGATGCCTAACTAACTCAGTCCTCTCAGTCTCTTTTGCGGTTTACCTCAACCCATGGCAGGAGGTTGGTGGCCCCTGCCATTGAGGTGTTTGCCAAGAAAAGAGTACCCCAAATAACATATGGGGCAGAGATATGGGGATATATAAAGACTCACACTGAAGAAGTGATCCAAAATTCTTTTATCCAATCTCTTCTAACTGTCTCTCACAACATACCCTCTGCATATCTAAGGGCCGAAGTAGATTGATTCCAATTTAAATACACTCACATATTGCGCTAGCCATGTATTGGCTGAAATTGGCCAGTATGAATGACTCTCGCCTTCCTAGGAAGTGCTACATAGAACAGCTTCAGAATCAATCTCAAAAATCTTGAGTGAATTCAGTTAGACTCATTTTGCAGAACTATGGGATTGACACAGACTCCCTTCCTACCTTTGTTTCAAACAGAGCTAAGCAATTGGTTAAAGAAAAAATATGTCTTTAAGTGGCAGGATCTCCATACCATCTCAGAAACGTCCTATAACTGTTGGTTCCCTCTGTATAAAACATCATTCTGTTTGGAGGACTACTTTGTTAATCTCACCTCAGCCCCTCTAAGAAAAGCGTTTACAGCTGTGTGCTTTCAATGTATGCCGTCTGCAATATTAGTAGGAAGATATGAAAATGTTCCTTTTGATGAAAGACTTTGTATAGGTGGATCAGGAGAAGTTGAAGATGTTTCTCATTATTTGTTAAGATGTCCTTTATATCATCACCCCAGGAGCAAATTCCTTGCAGGCATACTTAGAACTCTGTGTGACAGTCCTCCTCTGGCTCACCTCTGCACGCTGCTTGTGGACAGGGATCTATTTAATACCCACCAAGTAGCAAAATTTGCCCTGGCAGCAAAGAAGATTCGTGCCAAGCATCCAAAATCCTAAATCTTTCTTTTTAAGTGTAATTGTGATATGACAGCGCCACATATGGTTGAAGCTGTCATTGTTATATTGCGATGACCTATGGTTTTAAGCAATTAACTAATAAAGTATTGAGAAGATGAAAAATCAGCTTAACTGAGGCATTAAGTGTCTAAGATACATTGCTGGCCTAGTCACACAATTAGAAGGATATCGAAAATCACACATAAAGCTATTATAAAACAGAGAAGTGATGAGTGGTAATCAAAGCATATACAATGATGAACATGCAGAGGGAAACAGAATACCTTTGTCTGGACTCCAAGGATGAAAGGCTCCCTGATTCCTTTGTAGAAAAGAATCCATCCCCTGAAGATCTGGAGAAGCCTCCAATATGCCTGAGGGGAGAGCAGGAGCTTCTTCTCCGTCATCATCTTCTGGGTCCTCTGGGGTCTCCAGCTGCTGCTGCTGCTCACCCTCAAGAAGAGTTCCTGACCTTCCAGGTATGCGATAAGCGTTTGTCCTTATAAGCCACCTGGGACAACAGAGGAGAATCCTTCTAGGAGTACAATCCTGTCCCTGAGCCTAGTCTTGGTTAAGCAATCCCACTGCTTTGCATGGGACGATCTCATCCAGCTGCTTGTTTTGTCATTGATTGCACTGTGTGATGATTATATAGAGCCCAGGATCATTCAAAGCACTCTCAGAGCTGATGGCAATCCTGCAGTGTACATATCCCCACCCTCACGCCACCCCTGTGAGCTGTGTACTCAATTTTCCAACCCCAGAAGGACGGAAGGTTGAGTCAACCTTGACTCATCGAATTGAATTTGGGTCATGAGCAGAGTTTTGGCTGCAGGACTGCAGTTTAACCACTGCACCACGAAGCTCACTATCTAAACCCACTGAAACAAGACAGTCCAGAGGTGCCATTTGAAATTTATGGACTCAAACTCCCAGAACATTCCAAGAGTCCCTCCCCCACCCTCAAAATCTTCGGAATCCCAGTCCACAAACTCATGCCATGGGATGCCTGTATTTCCCTCACCTGTGCCAGAACCAAGACTTCTCAGGCTGCATTCTAGACCTTTATTTGGGGCTGCAATGCTTCCTGGGAGTTGCAGTTCTTTGGGAGGGGTCCACCGTAGCGCTTAAAGGGCAAGAAACTAGAATACCCAGGAAACTGAGGCCTCAAATTCACTCTCCGTTGACTAGTCTTCGGGGGAAATGTAATTGCATGAAGAGGTGTGTCTGCAGTGCAGAACTCGACACTTGGAATTTTCAAAGAATTCGAGGAGTTGGAGCCCAAATAAACCAAGCAGCATCTATCGCAGGTGAAAGATTTCTGTGCTCCACTATTCAATGGTTTTCCTGGAAAACAGGGAAGACAATCAAATACAAGATAGATGGACGTAGTAAAGCAGCACAAGGAGTGTTCAGCCTTTAAAATGACAGTCACCATTTCTATTTTTTAAAATAAATTACTGGCGAGAATGTCTGTAAATCATCCACATCATGGCTGAAGACACTCTTCAAAGACCTCTCCAGATGGCCACATCAAGTCCTTGGTCCATAGAGACCCCCCCCCCTCTCTACATTCCTCCAGTGCAAAGTCATCTTCTCTGTTATCCCTTCTCATCTTTTGGGGAAGCCTCTCTTATTCTTTTCCTCTTACTCACCAGGTGACCTCAACAGCCCAGGAAAGTTTGCTAACCAGGTACAGAGAAGCAGCCTGTTTGCAGCTTTGGCCCTCTTTCCCATTCAATCCCTGTTTCTTTCTGCTGGGCTCTCCTTACTAATTCCAACTCTCCTCTTTCCTTTCCCCTTTGATCACTCCCAGGTTTGCGCTTCCTCCTTCAAATTGAGCCAGCTGCCCAGGATTTGCCCTTGACTTTGCAAGGTCTTCTGGGATGCGTAGTTCAGAACAAAATGGAGACTCAGGCACAGTGGTCCGAGGAAATCCTGGGAGAGGCAGCCAAGTTAAGATGTGCAGGCATATGAGGCAAGAATAACAGAAAAAAAAGATAAGAAAAAGACAAAAACATCTAGCACTTAAGAGACCAACTATTACATTTTGAGCTTTTGTGGACTCATCCAGTTTGTCAGACATTTGGAAACAGAGTGAAACATTGAATAAAATATCAGTTCTAGAAGTAGATCTTTTTAAATATTCATTGGCTCTTGGTTGTGTGCTATGTTTACAGGAAGAAATTTATGGCTTGTGTTGTGAAATACAGTGGTTCCCAACCTTGGGTAACTCAGGTGTTTTTGGACTTCATTTTCCACAAACTTCAGTACCCACTGTGCTGTCTGGGGTTCCTGGGAGTTGTAGTCCAAGAACACCTGTGTGACTCAATGGTGGCAACCACTGGTCTAAAGCCAAAATACTAAAAATTAATAAAATATGATTTTATTATATTTATTTATTTATTTATTTTTATTTACAATATTTTTTAACCACACCATTACCAGTGGCTTCTGGGCGGCGTACAACATTAAAACTTAAAAACATTTTAAAAGACAATATAAAATATCATATATTGAAATAATTCTTAAAACATTAATATTAATAAGTCCTGCTGCTCACGCGGCCAGCTAGGGAATACTGTTTAGTTAAAATGCTGGCTAAATAGAAAGGTCTTTGCCTGGCACCGAAAAGCCAAGAGTGTTGGAGCCAGGCGGAGGGCATTCCAAAGTTGGGGGGCAACAACCGAGAAGGCCCTATTCCGACATGCTATCCCCTTCACCTCTTTCAGGGCTGGCACCTTCAGAAGGGCCTCCTGGCCTGATCTTAGAGGATGGGCAGGCTCGTATGGAAGAAGGCAGTCCTTTAGATAACCAGGTCCTAAGCCGTTTAGGGCTTTATATGTCAAAGTAAGCACTTTGAATTGGGCCCAGCAGCAACTGGCAGCCAGTGCAAATTTTTCAGAACCGGCGTGATATGAGTCCATGCGGCAGCACCATTTACCAGCCGCACAGCCCGGTTCTGTGCCAGTTGCAGTTGTCGGACCGTCTTCAAAGGCTGCCCCACGTATAGCACATTGCAGTAGTCCAGTCTGGTTGTTATCAGCACATGAGTGACTGCTGCCAGGCTCCGCTCATCCAGGTAAGGGCAAAGTTGATATATTCTCCGCAGCTGTAAGAAGGCACCCCTGGACACTGAGTCCACCTGGGCTTCCAAGGTCAGACTGGGGTCAAGGAGCACCCCCAAGCTGCGGACCCTGTCATTTAGGGGGAATGTAATCCCGTCTAAGGCAGGGAAATGGCCCTTTAACCTATCTGGTGGGGCACCTACCAGCAGCTCTTCAGACTTGTCTGGATTGAGCCTCAGTTTATTGACCCTCATCCAGACCATTACTGAGTCCAGGCACGAGTTCAGAACAGTGACTGCCACACCTGGATTGATAGAGAATGAGAGGTAGAGCTGGGTATCATCAGCATATTGCTCATTCCTCAGCCCAAACCTCCTAACGACCTCCCCCAGCGGTTTCATGTAGATATTCTTCTTCACTTGTTGTTGTTGTTGTTGTTGTTCTATTGAATGTATTTATGATTTACCTTCTCATCTTTATTCTCTCAATTTTTTTTTTTACTTCTACATTTTGTGGTGTTCACCCTTCTGACCCCTGCTTGTCCCTCACAAAGGCTCACGTCTCACTTTCCTCTCACTGCCACCAGTGGGTTACCTCAATCCACAATACAAATTATGTATATCAGAACAGAAACTGAACTTATTTATTGAAGTGAAGCAGATTCAATAGTACAGAACAGAAACTACGGGAGTCCTAAATCTTCGTTCCACTGTGGCAATGAACTCCTTAAACCTCTGGGAAGTTTCATTTTTATGTTTCATTATATAGACATAGCTGTAACGTGAGTAATCGTCTGTTATGGTTAAACAGAACCTATTTCCACCTTTTGCAGTGGCCGCACATCAAGAAAAACCTTATCAGTGATTCTGTTATTTTTGTTACTCTCAGGCAATGCCTTTGACTTGGTTAATTTATGTCTGTGACAGTCTAAATATTTCTCACTGTTTTCTATATTTAGATCAGATACACATTCTTTAGTTTTGTCTAAAACTCCAAAACTTACATGACCTAACTTTCTATGTTGGATATGTATATATTCACGTGGCCCTGAGTTGTTAACCACATTTATAGCTTTATTCACTTGGCTATGACTCATCACATATAGATGATCCTTTAGATCAGTGGTTCTTAACCTTTTTGAAAGAAACGCCCCCTTGAGCCATTGAGGAAGTTATCATCGCCCCCCTCCCCGCGATGATATCTTATTTATTTATTTATTTATTTATTTATTTATTTATTTATTTATTCATTCATTCATTCATTCATTCATTCATTCATTCATTCATTCATTCATTTATTTATTACACTTAAATCCAATGACCCCTGAAAACAAAATTAAATTCCAAGAAAATGAAATGCCCCCCAAAAAGTAACATTTAATGATTTAGTTGCAAGTGAATTTTAAGACACAAAAAGAAATATAAAAAGGGTATAAAAACAAATTCAGGAACTAAAAATTTCAAGACAAAAAGTCTGAAACTAAATTAAAATTGGAGGAAAATATATATTCATGCACAATGTAAAAAGGCTGCAGCCATCTTCACAGGTTTGGCTTGCTCCAGCGCCCCCTACCGCCCCCTTCTGCTCCAGCGCCCCCACGCCGCCCCTTTTCATTCTACCGCCCCCCTGAAAAATGAAATCGCCCCCTGGGGGGCATTATCGCCCACGTTAAGAACCACTGCTTTAGATCACTGGTTCTTAACCTTGGGTTACTCAGGAGTTTTGGACTGCAACTCCCAGAAGCCTTTACCACCAGCTGTGCTGGCTGGGGTTTCTGGGAGTTGCAGTTCAAAAACATCCGAGTAACAAAGGTTAAGAACCACTGCTTTAGATAACCACTTGCCACCTGTGCACCCTTTTTCATTACTTTGCATCTGCCTTTCTCAAAAATTACAGTGTAGACGTCTTTATCTAGACTCAGCACATTGAATAAATTATGTTGTAAACTTGGCACACAAAAGACATTTTTTAAAAGTTTGCTTTAAACAGTTTACGTACACAGAACCTGTGTACGATGGGAACACTTCAGGAACGCTGTTTATAACACCGCCTTGTCCACATTTGGCAAGAAGACCAAAAAGATGTCAGACTGGTTCGAAGACCATTTGGAGGAGCAGATGCCAGCCATCAAGGAAAAGAGGAGAGCTCTAGCAGCATACAAAGCCTGTCCTAGCGAGTACAACTTGCAGGTTCTCCAAGTTGCTTGTAGCAAAGTTTAACAGGCTGCCAGGAGATAAATATTTATTTAGGTTCAATACAGAAGAAATTTGCTCCTTTGAAGACTACTATAGGCGTGATCATCCAGGACCAAGCACAGCAGATGGACCACTGGGTGCAGCACTACTCTGAGCTAGGTTTCAGAGGGAATGCAGTAACCAAAGTGGCATTAAATAACATTGAGTGCCTGCCTGTCTTGGAAGAGCTGGGCAGCGAACCAGCTTTAGTAGAAATAAAAGTGGCCCTGGATTCCCTCATCTCTGGCAAGGCACCTAGGAAGGATAACATCCCCGTTGAAGTGCTGAAATGCTGTAAAGAGATCATCACCACTGAGCTGTATGAAATCTTTTGTCTTTGCTGGAGGGAAGGTGGAGTTCCACAAGACATGGAGGATGCAAACATCGTCACATTGTATAAGAACAAAGGAGACAGGGGCGACTGCAATAACTACCGTGGCATCTCTCTTCTCAGCGTTGTAGGGAAGCTGCTTGCTCGTATTGTGCTGAAGAGATTCCAGGCACAGTCTATCCAGAATTACAGTGTGAATTCTGAGCTAATAGATCCACCACTGACATGGCATTTTCCCTCAGAAAGTTGCAGGAGAAATGTAGGGAACAACAGCCACTCTATGAGATCTATGAAGGCCACAAAGAGTGGCTGTTGTTGTTCCCTACATTTCTCCTGTCTGAGGGAAAATACCATATCGGTGGTGGATCTATTAGCTCGAAATCCACACTGTGATTCTGGATAGACTCTGTCTGCAAGCACCTGGAGTCTCTTCAGCACAACACAGGCTAGCAGCTTCCCTACAACACTGAGAAGAGAGATGCCACGGTAGTTATTGCAGTCGCCCCTGTCTCCTTTGTTCTTGTACAATGTGACAATGTTAGCATCCTTCATGTCCTGTGGTACTCCACCTTCCCTTGAGCAAAGACAAAAGATTTCATACAGCTTGGTAGTGATGATCTCTTTACAGCACTTCAACACTTCAACGGGCATGTTATCCTTCCCAGGGGCCTTGCCAGAGCAAGGGAATCCAAGGACGCATTTATTTCTGCTAAATTTGGTTCACTTTCCAGCTCTTCCAAGACAGGCAGGCACTCAATGTTATTTAATGCCTCTTCAGTTACTACATTCTCTCTGGAATATTTATTTATTTATTTATTTATTTATTGGGTTTATATACCGCCCCATAGCACTACAAGCACTCTCCGGGCGGTTTACAATTTTAATTATAAAGGCTACACATTGCCCCCCCAGCAAGCTGGGTACTCATTTTACCGACCTCGGAAGGATGGAAGGCTGAGTCAACCTTGAGCCGGCTACCTGGGATTTGAACCCCAGGTCGTGAGCACAGTTTTAGCTGCAGTACAGCGTTTTAACCACTGCGCCACGAGGCTCTTATATAGCTCAAAGTAGTGCTGCACCCAGTGTTCCATCTGCTGTCCTCAGTCCTGGATGATCACACCTGTAGCAGACTTCAAGGGAGCAGATTTCTTCTGTATTGGACCTAAAGCCTGCTTGATACCGTCATACATTCCCTTGTACAATCAGTACAATGACGCAGATAAAATCAATGGTTTTACTTTCAACAAAACAACATTTATATTAAATTTGTATTCACATCAAAATCTCAACAGCGCTTTTGTCATATTCATGGAGTTTTTTTCTCCGTTGAAAGAGTTCGTTTCATTGCCATTGAATGGGGGCAGAAAAAGTAACCTGGCTTCTGGATTGAACATTTTAAATTCACCGCATTTGTTCCATGAAAAAGAACAGCAAAGAACCAGTTCTCGTTCCTGTTGATTCTACCACAGTGGCAATGAGTTCCACCGCCAAAATTTTATACACTCAACTTTGGTGAAAAGATTCCTAAAATCCTTCCTCATTCTACACTGAATTTGGACAAACAAACCTCCCTCCTCTCCCCTTTCCTTCCAGCCATGAGCCTGCTTTGTTTGCATTCCTATCCATGTTTCTCGGAGGGATCCTGGCCTCTGATTAGGTCACTTGCAAGCAAATTGAGAAGCATCCCAAATTCTGGACCATTCCTTGCATGGTTAAAAGAGAGAGGAAAGTGGAGGTTAGGTTTGGATCACCAAAAAGGCATTTTAGAGAAACACAGTGGAAGTGGAAGTGGGTTCAGAAGGGGTGTGAGTCGGTAAAAATTCCTTTGAATTATTTGGAGAAAAGATGTTTTAAAATAATGGACGGCCTTTGGGGTTCTCAGGCTCTGATCTCCTTCCATAGAGCAGGGAACGCTGAATTTAGGAAATGCAGTTTAATAACAACTCATCAGCCTATCAGGGTTCAAGGAAGGTTTGTGCAACTTGCTACGTTTAATTATGTCAAACAACATGTCAGGTAATTCAGTAGTTTCTTGAATTTGACAGACATGGATTGTTCAATTATTCCAGACCACTTTCAGGGCAAGAGTGTAAATCACATGACACATCATTATACTTTTCACAGGATCACAGACTCCTCTGTCAAAAAACTGCCCCACTTTTAAAAAATGCCTTTGTGATACACACATGCCACACCAAGATACTGAAAGTTATGCTTGCGAGTGCAGTGCAAAAAGTTTAGGTTTTCGAGGTGAATGGCTTCAGATCAAGAAAACACCGTAGACGGGAGGCAGGAAGAACTGACAGAGGAGAAAGGAGACTAACGAAAAATGCTATAGTAAGAGAAGCAAAGGAACACTAAGAAAGACAATTGTGGAAAATTTTGAGGCAGAAGTAAAAGAGAAAAATTCAAACTACATGAAGTGTTGGAATGGACCCCAGAATGCCGGACATGCAACAATGGGCTAAAGTTACAGGAAGCAAGATTTCGATTGAATGTCAGAATAAAATCCTATCTGTTAGAGCAGTACAACAGTGAAACCAATGACCTCAAAAGGTAGTAAGTAGTCCCACACTGAGAAACTTTGACAACTACCTGGCAGATATCCTTTGCTTTCTATAAGTTAAGTACCCTAGGATGCTATGACTTGTTATGTTGTTGACCTTTGACTCTGAGTTAGAACTTGTAAATCATGTTAGAGTTGTTGTAACGTGGATGCAACCTGACACACATAATTGTGTCAGCACCTCTCTTGTAAAGAAGCTCAACACTTCCACACTCACACAGTCAGGATTCCTATTTCCATATTTCAGATTGTCTAAAAACACTGAGTTGGAATCAGATCATTTATTGGTTTCAAGGCAATTTTCATAAAATAAGTTAAAATTATGATAAAACCATTGAAGTAAAAGACACAATTGGTACAGCCAAAGAATCACAGAACACGAGGCAGGGAGATCCACACATCACATCCAGTCTTTGTCACTGTCTTCCGACATGCAGACGTTGAACCAGAGCATTACCCCAGTTGACCGTCTCCTTCCTGATGTATAATGTGCTCAGGAATGTGGGGTTTGTGAACCTTGGGAGGAAGAGAACATTTCCTCCAAAGGATTTCCACATTCAAAGCCACCATAACGTTACTTTCCAAAGTGCCTTCATAGGTCCACAAAGAATTAGGTCAACACTATAACTCTCACTGTCCTATGAATCTCTGAATATTTTATTTCCAGGAGAGATATTCAAATAGAGTTTAAGGCATTTTTACAGAATTTCAGACTTTCTACTCTCCATGAATAAGCTGATGTGTGATGCTCTGCGCTCTGCAATGCAAGCTTTCCACCACATTATATCCAATTTAGAGGTTCTGATTGGACTGAATTTTCTTGTATTCTCCCAGATTGAACAACCAGAGAAATCTTTCCCCACATTCCTCACATTTATGTGGTTTTCCCCCCAGTATGAAGTTGTTGATATGCTGTGAAGGGTGACTCAGCTTTGAAGCTTATCCCACATTCTTCACAACAATATGGATTCTACCGTGAATGTGAACGCTGATGTATGGTTAAATTGGAGAGACGCATGAAATATTTCCCAA
Source organism: Pogona vitticeps (assembly GCF_051106095.1). NCBI lineage: Eukaryota > Metazoa > Chordata > Lepidosauria > Squamata > Agamidae > Pogona > Pogona vitticeps. Next base: position 16,524,733 of record NC_135784.1, read on the forward strand.
ATTAATCGCATGCATATGGTTTTTCTCTGGGGTGACTTTGTTGGTGTCTTGTGAGGTTAGAGTGTTGGGAGAACATTTTTCCACATTCTTTGCATTGATAGGGTTTCTCTCCTGTGTGACGGCGTTGATGTGCTTTGAAAGCTGATGGATCACTGAAACATTTCCCACATTCTTTGCATGTATAAGGTTTTTCCCCTGAGTGAATTCGTTGATGTATAGTGAGGGTTGAAATGGAACTGAACTTTTTGCCACAAATTTTACAATGATAGGGTTTATCCCCTGAATGTGAGCGTTGATGTCTGGTTAAATTGGAGAGCTGCGTGAAACATTTCCCACATTCATCGCATGCATACGGTTTTTCTCCGGAGTGAATTCGTTGGTGTACTCTGAGGTTAGAGTGTTGGGAGAACATTTTTCCACATTCATTGCATTGATAGGGTTTCTCCCCTGAGTGAATTCGTTGATGTTCTCTGAGACTTGAATGCCTTGTGAAGCCCTTTCCACATTCAAGACATTTGTAAGGACTCTCCTCAATGTGCATTCCCTGATGTTGTTTAAGTCCAGAACTTCCCTTGAAGCTCTTGCCACATTCTTCACCTTTATACAATTTTCCTTCTGAGTCCACAGGCTGAGTGACTTGAAGAGCTGATCTAACACTGAAGCATTTTTCAGACCCTGAGTCTTCATAAGGTTTCTCTCCTGTGGGAAATCCTGGATCTTCTGGCCTCCTTCTGGAACTCTCTCCATGTTCCAAACATTTACAAAGATTTTCCTCTGAGTGGCATGTTGGACATTTCACTGGGCTTTTCCTCAGCGGGCTCCTTAGCCCAGACTCTGAGCTCTGAAAGAGATTGAGGGATCTTTTTATAGTCTTTTCCTCTTCTTCTTGACAGACAACTCCTCTCAGATCAGGGTGAGGCTTGTTTTTCCTCTCATTTGCCTCATTTTCCTTCTCCCTCTGCAATTCATCTCTCTTCCCACAGTTCTCCTTTTCATCCTCCACTCTTTCTGGGGATGTCCTGTGGAGTCCTCCTTCCTCCTCCTGTGCATCATCTGCTGGAAGAAGGAGAGAATTCATGGTGATTAGTGGCTTTTACCATTTAAAAGGGGAAATATCTATTGGTAAGCCAATGTTCTCCTGCCTCCTTTTCTCTCCTGAGAAAACAGTAGATTACAATCATTCGTGACGTGGGTTTCCACCTTCTTAACCAACAGAAGTCAAATGATTTAAAGGAATCAGATTTCCAATCTTAGTGCTAAAAGTTTTAGTTGGACCTGAATGAATGTTTATTGGCTGAGCAATAAAGTCCAAGAAGATTTATTTTTGTTTGGGAAGGGAATGTAAAAGTAAATTGAAATGCAAAAGCTCCCATCATGAAGAAAAGTGTTTTTCTAAACCTAGCTGGATGAAGAGATCAGTGAATGGAGTGTGGATCTAGAGTTCAAGGATTCGATTCCCCCATGATACTTCTTGGGACTTTTTAACCTTTTCTCAGAAGTTGCTACCTTTTCTGTTCAAGAGGGTTAAAACAATTATAGGGGGTTATAGAAATCACCCCCAAATTGCCCTAAACTTGAAGTTCTATTAAACATACAGCATGAAGATATTTTTTACTACAAGTGTTCCAAGAACAATGAATCAGCTACTGTACTAGCAAGACCACTAAACTAAAACAATTTTTTTGCAATCACCTGTTCTGTTTTGCTTCCCAATCCATACAGAAAAGGTAGTCAATGTCCAACCTGATAAGGGGACAGCTCAAACACCTCTGACTAGCCTCCAGCTAGGAAAGGGGAGTTCTGAGTCAGAATAGACTATACAACACATTAAAAAGATGAAAAATCAGCTTAACTGAGGCATTAAGTGTCTAAGATACATTGCTGGTGCAGTCACCCAATTAGAACGAATCGGACGTTACACATAAAGTTATTATAAAACAGAGAAGTGATGAGTGGTGATCAAGACAAACGTCGACAATGATTAACATGCAGAGGGAAACAGAATAACTTTGTCTCAACTCCAAAAATGAAAGGCTCCCCGATTCCTTTGTAGAAAAGATTTTATACCCGGCAGAGTTCGAGATGCCTCCGATACACCTGAGGGGACAGCTTACCTTCTTCTCCGTCATCATCTTCTGGGTCCTCCGTGGTCTCCAGCTGCTTCTGCTCACCCTCCAGGAGAGGTCCTCCTCTTTCAGGTATGCGCCAAGCGTTTGTCTTCATGGGCCACCTGGGACAACAGAGGAGAATCCTTCTAGGAGTACAATCCTGTCCCCAAGCCTATCTTGGTAAAGCAGTCCCATTGCTTTCCATGGGATGATCTCATCCAGCTGCTTGGTTTGTCATTGATCACTCTCTGTTATGCTTATATGGTGCCCCATAGCATTCAAATCACTCTCTGAGCTGATGACAATCCTGCAGGCTACATATCCCCACCCCTACACCACCCCTGGAGCTGACTACTCAATTTTCCAACCCCAGAAGCACTGAAGGGTGAGTCAGCCTTAACTCATGGAATTGAATCTGGCTCATGAGGAGAGTTTTGGCTGCAGAACTGCAGTTTAACTACTGCATCACCAGGTACTTCTATCTACCGGTGCTGATGTACTTTCAAAGCTGACGGATCACTGATATATTTCCCACAATCTTTGTATGTATAAGGTTTTTCCCCTGAGTGAATTCATTGATGTTTGGTGAGGTTTGAAAAGGAGCTGAACGGTTTGCCACATATTTTACATTGATAGGGGAACCCCCCTGAATGTGAGCGCTGATGTGCTATCAACTTTGAGGGAGCACTTAAACATTTCCCACATTCATCGCAATCATACCTTTTTTCTCCGGAGTTAATTCGTTGGTGTGCTACGAGGTTGGTGTTTTGGGAAAACATTTCCCCACATTCTTCAGAGGGAAAGGTTTTTTCTCCTGAATGAATTTCTTGATGGACTACAAGGTTTAAACGGTTAGCGAACCTCTTCCCACATTTTTCACAGGGAAACGGTTTCTGTCCTATATGAATTTTTTGATGTTCTCTAAGACTTAAATGCCACATGAAGAACTTTCCACATTTAAGACATTTGTGGCAGCTCTTCTCACTGTCCATTCCCTGATATTGTTTAAGTCCAGAACTTCCCTTGAAGCTCTTGTCACATTCTTCACCTTTATACAATTTTCCTTCTGAGTCCACAGGCTGAGAGACTTGAAGAGATGAGCTAACGCTGAAGCATTTTTCAGACCCAGAGTCTTCATAAGTTTTCTCTCTTGTGGGAAATCTTGAGTCTTCTGGGTTCCTTCTGGAACTCTCTCCATGCTCCAAACATTTACAAAGATTTTCCTCTGTGTGGCATGTTGGACATTTCACTGGGCTTTTCCTCAGAGGACTCCTTAGCACAGACTCTGAGCTCTGAAGGACATTGAGGCGCTTGTTTATTATCTTGTCCTCTTCTTCTTGACAGACAACTCCTCTCAGATAAGGGTGAGTTTTGTTTTTCCTCTCATTTGCCTCATTTTCCTTCTGCCTTCGTGATTCATCTCTGATCCCACAGTTCCCGTTTTCATCCTCCACTCTTTCTGGGGATGTCCTGTGGAGTTTTCCTTCCTCCTCCTGTGCATCCTCTGCTGGAAGAAGGACAGAATTCATGGTGATTAGAGGCTTTTGCCATTTAACATGCAAAATATCTATCGATGAACCAATTTCCTGCTGCCTCCCTTTCTGTGCTGAGAAACCAGTAGATCACAATCATTCGTGATCTGGGTTAACACCTTCTTAACCAACAGAAGTCCAAGGATTTAAAGGAATCAGATTTCCAATCTTAGTGCTAGAAGTTTTAGGTGGACCTGAACGAGAAGTCTGAGGATTTTAAGGAATCCGTTTTTCGGTCTTAGTGTGACAAACTGAAATTTGTAGGGGCAGAGGAACTAGAGACCAAATTGCTAACATGCGCTGGATTATGGAGAAAGCCAGAGAGTCCAGAAAAATAATTTGGGGGTGATTTCTATACCCCCCTATAATTGTTCTAATCCTTTTGAACAGAAAATGTAGCAAATTCTGAGAAAAAGTTAGAAAGTACCATGAGCTATCTTGGGGGATCGAACCATTGAATTCCAGAGCCACACTCCACTCACTGATTTCTCCATCCAGCAACTTTTAAAAAAAACTCTTCTCTTCATGATAGGATCTTCTGCATTTGCAAAAGGAGAGAATTCATGGTGATGAGAGGATTTTGCCATTGAATAGGGAAAATATCTATCGATAAGCAAATTTCCTGCTGCCTCCCCTTTCTGTGCTGAGAAAACAGTACATCACAATTGTGTTACTGAGTTGAGCTGGAGGTTGGACTTGATGGACATGATTCTATGATTCGTGACCTGGGTTTCAACCTTTTTGACCTACAGAAGTCAGAGGATTTTGAAGAATCAGTTTTCTAGTCTCAGTGCTTAAGAACTTTTAGGTGGACCTGAACAAACAATGAGCGGAATGGCTGAGCACTGAAGTCGAAGAACGTTTATTTTGCCTGGAAGGGGATTAAAAAAGAGGATGGAAATGCAAAAGGTCCTATCAGATGGAAAAGTGTTCTTCTAAACCAGGTATAGCTGGATGGAGAGATCAGTGAGTGGAGTGTGGATCCAGAATTCAGGGGTTCGATCTCCCATGATAGCTCATGGGACTTTGTAACCTTGTCTCAAAATTTGCTGCCTTTTCTGTTCAGCGTTAAAATAATCATAGGGGTGTTTAAAAATCCCCACCCCAATTACCCTTTTAAAAAAAGCACTTTTAAACAGACATCATGAAGGTCTTGTTTACTACAAGTGTTCTGAAAACAATGAATCAGCGACTACACCAGAAAGGTCACTGAATGAAAACAATTTTGGCAAACTCCTGTTCTGTTTTGCTTCCAATCTATACATAAGAGGCATAATAACAGTAAACACTGAACCTTGGGAAAGCAAGGAGGAGTTCATTTACGCGTCCAACTGAACCATCTCTGAGTACCCTTACAGCACATTACAGTGGACCCTCGACTTACAGACGGCTCCACCTGCGGACTTTTCGACTTACAGACATCTCCAGCCGCAAAATTTCACTTCGACTTGCGGCTGGAGAATCAACCTACGGACCGGAAGGGGGAGGTGGGGAAAGCGCCAAATTAGCATTTGGCGTTTCCCCGCCTCCCCCTTCCAGTCTGGATGCCTTCCAGGGCTTCTCCGCCGCAATGGGAGGCGTCTCGGTGGCTCCCCCGGCGCAGCTGGAGGCCTCCAAAGCACGATCAGCAGCTGGGGGGACGTCCGAGATGCGTCCCATGGCGATGGAGTAGCCCTGGAAAGCCTCCAGAGGCCCCCCTCGCCACTGATCGTGCCTCAAGAGCTTCCCTGGTCATCCACCACCAGCAGCTTTCCCAGGGCCTACCGGGCCTACCAGGGGAGGGCTTCGCCTGGTAGGCCTGGTCTACCCACTGGGAAAGCCTGGTAGACTGGGCCTACGAGGGGAAGCCCTCCCCTGCTAGGCCCGGTGTACCCTGGGAAAGCTGCCACCGGCAGCAGCGGCGGACCTCCGAGAGGCCTCTCATGGCGGCGAAGAAGCCCTCGGTGGGCTTTGGCAGTGGCGATGGCGGCGGCCAGGGATCCATTTGGAATGGTAAGGTACTGCTTGTTGCATTATTTCCTTTTTTGTGGGTGGTGTTATGGATTAAGAGGTTTTCAATGCATTCCTATGGGAAATGGACCCTCGATCTACAGACTTTTCGACCGTTCCAATACAGATTAAATCCGTAAGTCGAGGGTCCACTGTAAAATGATGAAAAAGCAGCTTAAGTGAGGCATTAAGGGTCTAAAATACATTGCTGGTGCGCTGACACAATTAGAACGAATCGGACGTTACACATAAAGTTATTACAAAACAGAGAAGTGATGAGTGGTAATCAAGACAAATATATACAACGATTAACATGCAGAGGGAAACAGAATACCTTTGTCCCGACTCCAAGGATGAAAGGCTCCCCGATTCCGCTGTAGAAAAGAATCCATCCCCTGAAGATCAGGAGACGCCTCTGATATGCCTGAGGGGAGAGCAGGAGCTTCTTCTCCCTCATCATCTTCTGGGTCCTCCAGGGTCTCCAGCTGCTTCTGCTCACCCTCAAGAAGAGTTCCTGGCCTTGCAGGTATGCACCAAGCATTTGTCCTCATGGGCCACCTGGGACAACAGAGGAGAATCCTTCTAGGAGTACAATCCTGTCCCCGAGCCTAGTCTTAGTTAAGCAATCCCATTGCTTCACATGGGACGATCTCATCCAGCTGTTTGTTTTGTCATTGATCGCACTGTGTGATGCTTATATAGAGCCCGGGATCATTCAAAGCACTCTCTGAGCTGATAACAATCCTGCAGGCTATATATTCCTACCCCCACGCCACCCCTGTGAGCTGAGCATTCAATTTTCCAACCCCAAAGAGTGAGTCTGCCTTGACTCATGGAATTGAACTCGTGTCATGAGCAGAGTTTTGGCTGCAGGACTGCAGTTCAACCACTGCACCACAACGCTCAGTATCTAAACCTACCGAAACAAGACAGTCCAGAGGTGCCATTTGAAATTTATGGACTCCAACACCCACACACCCCCACACATCTTGGGAATCCCAGTCCACAAACTCATACTGTCTGATGTGTGTATTTACCTCACCTCTCTGAGGCTGCAATGCTTCCTGGGAGTCGCAGTTCTTTGGGAGGGGCCCACCGTAGAGGTGAAAGGGCAAGAAACTAGGATATCCAGAAAAGAAATGGGGCAGGAAATTGAGGCCTCAAATTCACTCTCCGTTGAGTAGTCTTCGGGGGAAATGTAAGTGCACAAAGATGTGGGTCTGCAGCCCAAAATTCCACCATGGGAATTTTCAAAAATTTTAGGAGTTGGACCCCAAATAAACCAACCAGCGTCTATCACAGGTGAACGATTTCTGTGCTCCACAATTCAATGGTTTTCCTGGAAAACAGGGAAGACAATCAAATACTACATAGATGGACGCAGTAAAGCAGCACAAGTGAGTGTTCAGCCTTTAAAATGACAGTCATCATTTCTTTTAAAAAAAATACTGGTCAGAATGTCTGTAAATCATCCACATCATCTCTGAAAACACTCTTGCAAGACCTCTATAGATGGCCTCATCAAGTCCATGGTTCATAAAGACCTCTCTCTCTCTCTTTCTCTCTCTCTCCCTCTCTCTCCATTCCTCCAGTGCAAAATCATTTTCTCTTTTACACCTTCTCTTCTTTCGGAGAAGCCTCCTATATTCTTTTCCTCTTACTCACCAGGTGACCTCAACATCCCAGGAAAGTTTCCAAACCAGGTACAGAGAAGCAGCCTGTTCGCAGCTTTGGCCCTCTTTCCCATTCAACCCCTATTTCTTTCTGCTGGCCTCTCATTGCTAATTGCAACTCTGCTCTTTTCTTTCCCCTTTGATCACTCCCAGGTTTGCGCTTTCTTCTTCAAATTGAGCCAGCTGCCCAGGATTTGCCCTTGATTTTTCAAGGTCTTCTGGGAAGCGTAGTCCAGAACAAAACGGAGACTCAGTGATCCAGGGGAAATCCTGCGAGAGGCAGCTGGGTTAGGATGTCCAAGCATATCAGGCAAAAATAACAGAACCAAAAGAAAAGAAAAAAGACAAAAACATGTATCACTTTAGAGTCCAACTACACTATTACATTTTAATGTGAGGTTTTGTGGACTCGTCCAGTTCGTCAGACATATGGAAACAGAGTGAAACGTTGAATAAAATATCACTTCTATTAGTAGAATATTCTAAATATTCATTGACTCTTGGTTGTGCACTATGTTTACAGGAATAAATTTATGGCTTGTATTGTCGAATGCAGTGGTTCCTAACCTTGGGCAACTCAGGTGTTTTTGGACTTCAATTCCCACAAACTTCAGCACCCACTGTGCTGGCTGGGGTTTCTGGGAGTTGTAGTCCAAGAACATCTGGGTGACTCAAGGGTGGCAACCAACGGTCTAAAGCCAAAATATTAAAAAATAAAATAAAATATGATGATGATGGTGATGATGATGATGATGATGATTAAACCGAATGTATTTATGATTTACCTTCTCATCTTTATTCCTTCAGTTTTTGTTTGCTACTACATATTGTGGAGTTCACCCTTGTGTCCCCTGCTTTTCTCTCACAAAGGCTCACGTCACGTTTTCCTCTTGCTGCCACCTGTGGATTAGCTCAGTCCACAATACAAATGACGTATATCAGTACACTTGTCTTGTAAACAAAAACAGAACTTATTTATTGAAGCAGATTCAATAGTAACAGAGGTTTCTCAGATACACATTATACGTAAGCAAATCATCAACAGTTCTCTCAGTACATATTTCTTTCTCTAGCCATATCACTACCACCTTCTCTACTTAATTTCCCAACCAGCTCTATCTCTCAGTATCCGTTCCCTCTCTCTTTAACCAGCCCTATCTGACTCCTCCATCTTCCGCCAAACCTCATGTAGCTGCTGACTCCGCCTCTCCAGTCCTCCTATAGGCTCATGCAAATCAGCTCATGACTATGAATAGCATGAGTGACGTAGGTGATCATCACACATATATTGGCTGAGTCGGTTTCTAGGGGTGAAGCTGGGTGGAATATATCCCTCACCCCAGAGCAGAGGGGTAGCACAAAAGGACCCAGGTAATGGAGGGTGGCCAAGCGTTGGGAGAAGCACGCTTGTTGAGAATTTTGGTTCAACGTGTATTCTCAGAACGTTAGCAGAGTAAGAAGATATTGGTTTGTATAGACACTATGACGCTGAGAGAGGAACGTATCAACTTTGTGTATTTACATATATACAGATAGAGTAGACATTCCTCTGGCAGCATAACATGACATGATACAACACACAGCATAGGAAAAAAGTGATCTGACTTAAAGCAGATAAAATGTCCCCTTTACACATGACTTAAAAAGGGACGTGGTGGCGCTGCTGGCTAAACTGCAGAAGCCTGTGCTGCAGGGTCAGAAGACCAAGCAGTCGTAAGATTGAATTCACACAATGGAGTGAGCTCCTGTTGCTTGTCCCAGCTCCCGCCAACCTAGCGGTTCAAAAGCATGCAAATGCAAGTAGATAAATTTTGTTTTTTATTTTTATCCATACATATCTAAACATATAAACTTAAAAATGCTAAGGATCTAGCAATAATAAACAAAAAACATTACAACTAAACATCCATCCTTCCCCTGTGGATCAGAGATTTCATCGTCGTCTGGTCATCTGAGTATCATCAAAAGATTCTGGTGAGCACTGGTTCGCTATAAACTAATTTCTCCCCTAAATTCCTGTCTTTTCCTCGGCCAATTGTATAGCAACTTCCAGCTGGTTAGTCCTGTAATGTCTCTGAAAGCATGTCTAGTTCTGCAATAGCTTCTTTAATCGCTCATCCATTGTTACTGTTTCTGCATTTTTCCATTTTTTGGCCGCAGAGTAACCTAGTTGCAGTGTATATATACAGTAGACTATATTTTATTTTCTTATCAATAATCTCTGGAATGGTATTCAATAATAATATTCAACATTTCAGATTTAATACTTAATTTTTGCTAAACAATTTATTGTGGTATTTCCCAGACCTGTAACCAAAATTATTTTGCTTTTTTGCATGACCACCATACATGACAATGAGTCTCTGAATTTTTTTTAACATTTCCAACAAACATCGCTGATCCCTTCTGACATTTTTTGAAAAAAATGGTGGTCCATTCCTCTTGCTAACCTATTCACCATCGTCAATAAATCAGGTATCATTCCCGAATCTTGGCTTAACTCAATTATTGCCCCAATATATTAAAAAGGTGACCCCTCTCTCCCCAGCAACTATAGACCAATAAGCCTTCTATCCTTTATTGGGAAACTCTACTCAAGATTTCTCCTCAAGAAACTCACTGCCTGGGCGGAAGACATTGGTCTCCCAACTAGGGAAAAAATTGCCTTCCGCCCAGGAGCTTCGACCCTGGACCATATTTTCACCCTCTCTTTCCTAGTTAATAAATACTCCCAGTCCCACAAGGCAAAACTTTACTCCGCATTCATCGATCTCAAAGGAGCCTTTGACTCCGTAGACAGGAACACCTTATGGAAGAAACTAATGAACTGGAATATTGACCCCCATCTTCTCTCGCTCATCCAACAACTACATTGTTCCAACTCATGTCGCGTACGTTTAGACCACACTGGCGCCGTGACTGAAGATATTCCTATCCACAAAGGCGTCAGACAGGGATGCATTCTGGCACCCCTCTTATTTAACCTCTATATAGCCGATCTTCCTCCTGTCTTACTCCCTCTTGACCTTCCCATCCCCTCCCTGAACAACTCACCTATTCCTCTACTCCTATATGCCGACGACGCTGTCCTTCTATCTCTCTCCAAGCGCGGTCTCCGTAAGCTGCTTTTAACCTTCCAGGAGTACTGTCTTGCAAATCATCTATCCATTAACTCCGCGAAGACTAAAATTTTAGTCTTCTCCAAATCATGGACTCCATCCCAATGGAAAATACAAAACCTCAGCTTTCAGCAGGTATCATCCTTCAAGTATCTCGGAGTTACATTTCACTACCGCCACTCTTGGTTACTCCACCGTAAATCTGCCATATCCTCAGCTCTTCTATCCCAGAACGCCATAGTCAGATTCTTTTTCAACAAAGGCAACCAATTCATTCCTGCTGCTCTTCAGGCATTCCAACTCAAACCCGTCCCTCAATTACTGTACGGAGCACCCGTTTGGATTAAAGTCGCCAACTCCGAACTGGATTGCTCAATCTCTAAATTTCTTCGTAAGATCCTGGGGATCCCCAACTCAATCAGACTGTCCACGATTGCATTAGAACTAGGTATCCACCTTCCCTCCACCTCTGCTTGGATTTCTACCTTCAAATTTTGGCTGAAACTTCAACTCCCACCCAACCTCCATCTTATATGATCTTATTTGGATTCTCACATATTCAACTGGTTCAAACTAGTAGATGCTAAGCTTTCCACCCTCGACATATCCCCTGAAACCTTGACCTTCCTAAAGCCCACCTTATCATTAAGTCTAAACTACTGGAACAAGAAACTCGGACCCTCCTACTTAATCTAAGGGCCTGGCGTGCTCTGGTCCATGGAGTCACAAAGAGTCGGACATGACTAAAAGACTAAATGAAACGAAATGAAGTTTTATTCTTGGTTTCTTGGCCTTCCATACAAATTTCAAAGTCAGGCTGTCTAAGTCCTTGAAGTATTTATAATGTAATAGAATTAGCAAATTTTAAAATAGAAATAATAAAGGTGATGATATTACCAAATTTGTTATCAACATTCTTCCCATCATTGAGGTTTGTAGCTTATTCCAATCTTCCAAGTCTCTCTGTAATTCTTTCTGTGTTTTAAGATAATTTTCTTACATCAAATTACTTCTGGGGTTTTGTTTGTTTGTTTGTTTGTTTGTTTGTTTGTTTGTTTTTGCAATAACAACTCTGGCCATGAAAGCCTTCGCAAATACAACTCCTAGATATTTCACTTTTTGTACCTCCTCAAAGTTAGTTTTTATTATCAGTTTTTCAATGTCTCCTTTCTCTATATTTTTAGTCAGGAATCTTCCTTTCTAGACTTCTAGCCTATTGAAGTCTCTCCTAGATGTATTGCCATTCCAGTGTTTTAGCAAGGGTCCTGTAGCACTCTGACTTAAAATGTTTCACTTTTGCTGCAATGTAAAACCTCGATTCACCAAATGTGCCTTATGTTGCTGGGTATTCTCTGTCTGTGCCTTCAACTTGTGAATCCATCTGCCACCAACTTTACTGGTAAAAACACTTTGTGCTCTTCCAAAGACTTATATTCATTTAACACTGCTTCTTTTCACTTCTCTTCTTGGGCATGAGTAGGGTTGCCAGATGTCACGCAAAAGGAGGACATGTCCTCCTTTTTAGCCTAATGTCCTTCATCAGGCAGGCAAAGATAAAAACCATTAAAATGTCAGGCTTTTGTATATTTTATGTTATAATTTTGGATGGGAGGGGGAGAGGTGGAAGGACCCCCTTCCCCCTGGCTTTCCCTGCCCCCACCTGCTCACCCACCCCGGTATTTTTTTTTTTTTAAAAAGCCTCCATTGAATTTATTTTTAATTTTTAACATGACTGTTTCTTGGTCGGTTCACTAAGAGACATTTATTGGCAGCTATTGTAATAAAATTGTACTGATTGTGGGTTTAATCTTGAATGATTCAAATGAAACATTCAATATGTCCTCCTTTGTCCTCCTTTTTGACTTTCTATGTCCTTCTTTTAGTGCCCGTGTATCTGGCAACCCTAGGCATGAGGCAATTTTAACATTTGCTCATAACTTTCAGGTTCATACATTACCATATTTACATATGTTGCTGTAAACCTCTCAGATGGAACACCAAAATTAAATCGCTGTGAGCATCCTGGAACAATTTCCTCAGCCTCACTACATGTCTCATGTTCCTCTCCTACAGCTCCATTTTCTTCTTCATATGTCTTATAATCCCCTCCTATACCCTCATTTTCTTCTTCATTCTCAAACCTCTCTTGTCTGTCACTAGAAAAGTATTTCACTGTTTGTATGTATTTGAGATCAATTTTCATTTTCACAAAAATTAGCTGCTAATTATTACATTTCCGTATTGATCACAAAACCTATAACATTTGCTTCCTGTTTGATAGCCTAAGCAAATCAACTTCTTTGCTTTTGGGCAACCTTTTGTTCTGCATGTTTTGGATATATGAACATGACAACCAAAATTTTTCATCTTTCAGAGAAGTTTTGTCTTCCATGTAATAGAAAACAGGGCATATTTTCTATTGCAGAGTTCCACACTCTGTTTACAATACAGTTAGCACATTTCATGGCTGAACCCCAATAACTTCTGGTTAACTTTGCATCAGCAAGTAATGAGTCTAGTACAGTTTGCAAAACTTCATTCCTTCTTTCTACAATTCCATTCTCAGCAGCAATTTGTACACCTGTGACAAATGCCTTTTTTCTTAAGATGATTCATTAATTTGTCAAGTAAGACACCTAGGCTTCTAGCAACATGGGGACTTCATTATCAAGTCTTCAGCAACAATATGTACAGGACCTCCACTGTACTTGCCTTCAAAGTGCACGTAACATCCTTTTCAATCCAGAATTTGAGGCAAAACTGCTCAAACAACTTCCTCAAATTCTGCCTCCACCCACCTTAACTCCCCTGCTTCACTCTCCGTCTCATTCTGACCAGCCTGAGAACACCTCCTGGAAAACCCAGGATGACTTAAAAGCATTGCCCCCTCAAGCAACTGAGATTGATAACCGTCCTTCAATGGATACAACTGGTGCTTGTGCAGAAACTGTTGTCATTTCTGCTTCTCATGTCCTGCCGGAGACTGCCATAGCAGTTCCTGTCAGATCTGAACTTTTCCAGGCTCAAGGCATCCACGAACTGCAAAGCAGTAGCAAGGACAATGAGATGGAATGCTTATCTGCCCCATGGCTTGTCCCTAGTGACGGGAGGAAAGGTCTCTTTTCACCAGCAAAAGGACTCACTTGCCTTCAAGAATGGCAAGATTTAGCATTTAAGCGAGCAGAAATTAATGCTGGTGCACCCCCTGATGGTCCTCTAATTCAGCCAATGTTTATGGGAGGAGCTGCATTTGCTACTGCTGTTCAGCAAGGCTTCACGGCAGCAGCTCTAACTCAAGCAGCAGGAGTAGCTATACACGCCTGGAAGCCGGCATTCCAATCAGCAAATCACACTGCAAGCTGCCTGACTCCCTCCCTGGCTGGCCTGAAAGAAGAAACAGCTACCTCATTGTCTCCGCCGGGTCAGCCAAAGTTGCATGATTTCCAAGGGAATTAGGACCCAGGCCCAGAGAAAATAATAGAGGACCTGCAGAATTTCTTTGATATCATGGGCTGGGGTACAAAACCAGCTTTACAAGCATTAGATGCATCATATAAGGAAGGGGAGGAGGAAGAGAATCTAAAGGGGGTGGCTGCTACACCACAACATGAAGCTTGTTTTGAACTGCTGTTTCCATGTGCTAATCCTGTTTGGGTGAAAAATCCTACTCAGCCGGACATGATCCTGATCATCCAGATCCTGATCCTGATCATCCAGATGGGAGGACGTCCAGTCCAGAGCCTAGTGGATACAAGTGCTGATATCCCAGTTGATATCATAGCTGGGAAAGATTGCCCCCCACCTGGCCAGTAGATAGATTAATGCTGCATATTGGGGTGGGAGGAGGTGAACCAGCTCCTTAAAGTTTTCCCCCATCACCTTCCAATCTGGAGAAAGCATTGTTTACACTCCAGCCACTTGTAAGGGATCCAAATGATGTCCTGGACACTGTTTCCTGAGTAGCTCGCCATGATGGACTTCATACAAGCCTGCATTCCTGTCTCTGCCTATGTGCCTTCAGGAGTAATAGTGTCAAGATCTTAAGAGTGACTCCAGGCGTTCTGCCTGCTATTTTGGCTACCTCATGGCTGCTAAATGCAGTTCTCTACATCCCTGAAAAAAGGCTTGTTCCAGATGATTAACTGCTTGTTTTCTTTTCTGCATGGGTGTAAGTTTGCTCTGAGTTCATGACTGTTCAAGTCTGCATATGACTGTGTTATGGTCATAGCTCCATGATGCCACCTGAGCATTTTTACACGTATCTTTTTATTATGAGACCAGTCACTCATTAACAGTTAATTTAAATTTAGATATAAAGGGGACTAACAAGTACCTCTATCTTTTTTCCTACTCATCCCTCAAAATAAAAATAAAACACAGTACAGAATAAAAGACAAAACGGCTATAGAATTGGACTGGCAGATTATGGGGTTAAAGTTGCTGTTCTTAAGTTACTGTTTTTAAAGTTGCTATCTTTAAAGTTGCTGTTATGTTACCAAGCTGTACACCTGTTAATTGCCTTTTATGCAAAAGCTCTGTATGCTTTACAATTTTCTGCTTTTTCCTCATAGCAGTCCGCTGTGTTTTATGTATCTAAATATTAATCATGCACTCTTAGCAATGGAATGGTTAATTAGTGATCAATATGCTTTCTTTTCCTGAATATGGTTATGTACTTATTATGCATAATTATTGTAACTGTAATTTTAGTTATCCAATATTGCGTTTTCGTTAATCTACACTGTGATGCTGACTATGTGTTCTGCATTTTTCCGTAAGTCTGTACCTCAACTATCTTTTATCACTGAGCAATTGTATCAGGTAAAATATCATGTTCTTGATACTGTCCCACCCTCTGCCGAAGACGAGCCTGACTTCATGACATCATACCAGCGCCGGAACTCCCTGGATTCGGAATTTTCAGGAGTCTACAACAGCCATCGTCTTCAATAAAATAAATAAAAACGGATGGGAAGTGGGGAAATTGTATGCTTTTACAATGTATATATCTGTGGCAATAGCAGTCATTGTACTAAGCGCGCAAATCACATATACAGTGTGGTTGCTTCCAGAAAAGGATGATTCATTAACCTGCTTTTAATTACCTGTCTCTCGGTAAATTGTATCAACTTACTTGTGTATTTAAAGTGTTATCTGTCTCTGTTTAGCCTGCTCTGTATTCAGGAATGTTTACCCTGCTTGTGTATTTAGGATTTACGTGCCTCTGTTTACCAGCCCCTCTGTTTGCCATACTTGTGTATTCAGGATATTACCTGCCTGTGTTTAGAATTGTCACTGGTTAACTTGTTCAAAGGTAGTAGAAAACAATAAAAGGGGGGCGCGGCGACGGATAGGGAGAGTGTTCCCACTGAACAGCATGTTGCACAGCATGCTGTTTAGTTCATCAGGATCCCCGTCCTGAAAACACACTCGAGTGCTCGCCTCTTCATTTCTCCTTGCTGGTCAAGGAGAAGTTTCATTTGCAGATCCCGACAATTAGGTTTCATCTGCAGATCCCTACAACTAAACTTCATTTGCAGATCCCGACATAGAACAGCTCCTGAAATGGCATTGCTTGCCTCACACGTAGCTGGAAAAAGTTCCTACAAACAACAGTTTGGAGAAGAGACAAGAGAAGGACACTTGATGAGGACGAGCCAACTCTACAGGCAGAACTTTCGGCATTGTGCTGAAATACGGGATGAACGCTTCAGAGGCAACAGGACTTTAGACACACACATATATATATACACACATGCCACACCAAGATACTGAAAGTTATGCTTGCGAGTGCAGTGCAAAAAGTTTAGGTTTTCGAGGTGAATGGCTTCAGATCAAGAAAGCACTGTAGACGGGAGGCGGGAAGAACTGACAGAGGAGAAAGGAGACTCACGAAAAATGCTATAGTAAGAGAAGCAAAGGAACAGAAAGAAAGATAATTGTGGAAAATTTTGAAGCAGAAGTATAAGAGAAAGAATTCAAACTACATGAAGTGTAGGAATGGACCCCAGAATGCAGGACATGCAACAATGGGCTAAAGTTACAGGAAGCAAGATTTCAGTCTAATATTAGAATAAAATCCTATCTGTTAGAGCAGTCCAACAGTGAAACCAATTACCGCAAAAGGTAGTAAGTACTCCCACAGTGAGAAACTTTGACAACTACCTGGCAGATATCCTTTGCTTTCTATAAGTTAAGTACCCTAGGATGCTATGACTTGTTATGTTCTTGACCTTTGACTCTGAGTTAGAACTTGTAAATCATGTTAGAGTTGTTGTAACGTGGATGCAACTTGACACACATAACTTCCAAATTGTGTCAGCACCTCTCTTGTAAAGAAGCTCAACACTTCCACACTCACACAGTCAGGATTCCTATTTCCATATTTCAGATTGTCTAAAAACACTGAGTTGGAATCAGATCATTTATTGGTTTCAAGGCAATTTTCATAAAATAAGTTAAAATTATGATAAAACCATTGAAGTAAAAGACACAATTGGTACAGCCAAAGAATCACAGAACACGAGGCAGGGAGATCCACACATCACATCCAGTCTTTGTCACTGTCTTCCAACATGCAGACGTTGAACCAGAGCATTACCCCAGTTGACCGTCTCCTTCCTGATGTATAATGTGCTCAGGAATGTGGGGTTTGTGAACCTTGGGAGGAAGAGAACATTTCCTCCAAAGGATTTCCACATTCAAAGCCACCATAACGTTTCTTTCCAAAGTGCCTTCATAGGTCCACAAAGAATTAGGTCAACACTATAACTCTCACTGTCCTATGAATCTCTGAATATTTTATTTCCAGGAGAGATATTCAAATAGAGTTTAAGGCATTTTTACAGAATTTCAGACTTTCTACTCTCCATGAATAAGCTGATGTGTGATGCTCTGCGCTCTGCAATGCAAGCTTTCCACCATATTATATCCAATTTAGAGGTTCTGATTGGACTGAATTTTCTTGTATTCTCCCAGATTGAACAACCAGAGAAATCTTTCCCCACATTCCTCACATTTATGTGGTTTCTCCCCAGTATGAAGTTGTTGATATGCTGTTAAGGGTGACTCAGCTTTGAAGCTTATCCCACATTCTTCACAACAATATGGATTCTACCGTGAATGTGAACGCTGATGTATGGTTAAATTGGAGAGACGCATGAAATATTTCCCAAATTAATCGCATGCATATGGTTTTTCTCTGGGGTGACTTCGTTGGTGTACTCTGAGGTTAGAGTGTTGGGAGAACATTTTTCCACATTCTTTGCATTGATAGGGTTTCTCTCCTGTGTGACGGCGTTGATGTGCTCTGAAAGCTGATGGATCACTGAAACATTTCCCACATTCTTTGCATGTATAAGGTTTTTCCCCTGAGTGAATTCGTTGATGTATAGTGAGGGTTGAAATGGAACTGAACTTTTTGCCACAAATTTTACAATGATAGGGTTTATCCCCTGAATGTGAGCGTTGATGTCTGGTTAAATTGGAGAGCTGCGTGAAACATTTCCCACATTCATCGCATGCATACGGTTTTTCTCCGGAGTGAATTCGTTGGTGTACTCTGAGGTTAGAGTGTTGGGAGAACATTTTTCCACATTCATTGCATTGATAGGGTTTCTCCCCTGTATGAATTCGTTGATGTTCTCTGAGACCTGAACGTCTTGTGAAGCCCTTTCCACATTCAAGACATTTGTAAGGACTCTCCTCAATGTGCATTCCCTGATGTCGTTTAAGTCCAGAACTTCCCTTGAAGCTCTTGCCACATTCTTCACCTTTATACAATTTTCCTTCTGAGTGCACAGGCTGAGTGACTTGAAGAGCTGAGCTAACACTGAAGCATTTTTCAGACCCTGAGTCTTCATAAGGTTTCTCTCCTGTGGGAAATCCTGGATCTTCTGGGTTCCTTCTGGAACTCTCTCCATGTTCCAAACATTTACAAAGATTTTCCTCTGAGTGGCATGTTGGACATTTCACTGGGCTTTTCCTCAGCGGGCTCCTTAGCCCAGACTCTGAGCTCTGAAAGAGATTGAGGGATCTTTTTATAGTCTTTTCCTCTTCTTCTTGACAGACAACTCCTCTCAGATCAGGGTGAGGCTTGTTTTTCCTCTCATTTGCCTCATTTTCCTTCTCCCTCTGCAATTCATCTCTCTTCCCACAGTTCTCCTTTTCATCCTCCACTCTTTCTGGGGATGTCCCGTGGAGTCCTCCTTCCTCTTCCTGTGCATCATCTGCTGGAAGAAAGAGAGAATTCATGGTGATTAGTGGCTTTTACCATTTAAAAGGGGAAATATCTATTGGTAAGCCAATGTCCTCCTGCCTCCTTTTCTCTCCTGAGAAAACAGTAGATTACAATCATTCGTGACGTGGGTTTCCACCTTCTTAACCAACAGAAGTCAAATGATTTAAAGGAATCAGATTTCCAATCTTAGTGCTAAAAGTTTTAGTTGGACCTGAATGAATGTTTATTGGCTGAGCAATAAAGTCCAAGAAGATTTATTTTTGTTTGGGAAGGGAATGTAAAAGTGAATTGAAATGCAAAAGCTCCCATCATGAAGAAAAGTGTTTTTCTAAACCTAGCTGGATGAAGAGATCAGTGAATGGAGTGTGGATCTAGAGTTCAAGGATTCGATTCCCCCATGATACTTCTTGGGACTTTTTAACCTTTTCTCAGAAGTTGCTACCTTTTCTGTTCAAGAGGGTTAAAACAATTATAGTGGGTATAGAAATCACCCCCAAATTGCCCTAAACTTGAAGTTCTATTAAACATACAGCATGAAGATTTTTTTTACTACAAGTGTTCCAAGAACAATGAATCAGCTACTCTACTAGCAAGACCAAAAAACTAATACATTTTTTTTAGCAATCCCCTGTTCTGTTTTGCTTCCCAATCCATACAGAAAAGGTAGTTGATGTACATGTCCAACCTGATAAGGGGACAGCTCAAACACCTCTGACTAGCCTCCAGCTAGGAAAGGGGAGTTCTGAGTCAGAATAGACTATACAACACATTAAAAAGGTGAAAAATCAGCTTAACTGAGGCATTAAGTGTCTAAGATACATTGCTAGTGCAGTCACCCAATTAGAACGAATCGGACGTTACACATAAAGTTATTATAAAACAGAGAAGTGATGAGTGGTGATCAAGACAAACATCGACAATGATTAACATGCAGAGGGAAACACCATAACTTTGTCTCAACTCCAAAAATGAAAGGCTCCCCGATTCCTTTGTAGAAAAGATTTTATACCCGGCAGAGGTCGAGATGCCTCCGATGCACCTGAGGGGACAGCTTACCTTCTTCTCCGTCATCATCTTCTGGGTCCTCCGTGGTCTCCAGCTGCTTCTGCTCACCCTCAAGAAGAGGTCCTGGTCTTCCAGGTATGCGCCAAGCGTTTGTCTTCATGGGCCACCTGGGACAACAGAGGAGAGTCCTTCTAGGAGTACAATCCTGTCCCCAAGCCTAGTCTTGGTTAAGCAGTCCCATTGCTTTCCATGGGATGATCTCATCCAGCTGCTTGGTTTGTCATTGATCACGCTCTGTTATGCTTATATGGTGCCCCATAGCATTCAAATCACTCTCTGAGCTGATGACAATCCTGCAGGCTACATATCCCCACCCCTACACCACCCCTGGAGCTGACTACTCAATTTTCCAACTTGTAAATCATGTTAGAGTTGTTGTAACATGGATGCAACTTGACACACATAACTTCCAAATTGTGTCAGCAGCTCTCTTGTAAAGAAGATCAACACTTCCACACTCACACAGTCAGGATTCCCATTTCCATATTCCAGATAGTCTAAAAAGACTCAGTTTGAATGGGATCATTTATTAGTTTCAAGGCAATTTTCACAAAATGATTAAGTTAAAATCATGCTAAAACCATTGAAGTAAAAGATGCAATTGGTGCAGACAAAGAATCACAGAACACGAGGCAGGGAGATCCACGCATCACATTCACTCTTTGTCACTATCTTCCGACATGCAGATGCATGCATTACCCCAGTTGACTGTCTCCTTCCTGATGTAGAATGGGCTCGGGAATGTGGGGCTTGTGAACCTTGGGAGGAAGAGAACATTTCCTCCAAAGGATTTCCACACTCAAAGCCAAACGTTTCATTCCAAGAGCCTTTGTAGATCCACAAAGGCTTAAGTCAACAGTAGAGCTCTCAGTATCTCAGTATCCCTTGAATCTCCGAATGTTTTCTTCCCAGGAGAAATATTCAGATGGAGTTTCAGACGTTGGCATTTTGCAGAATTTTCAGACTTTCTACTCTCTGTGCATAAGTTGATGTGTAAAATTCTTGGTTCTGAAATACAAGGTTTCCCCCACATTCTCTCCATTTTAGAGGTTCTGACTGAAGCGAATTTTCTTGTGTTCTCTCAGACTGAACAACCAGAGAAATCTTTCTCCACATTCCTCACAATGATGTGGTTTTCTCCCCAGTATGAAGTTGCTGATGTTCTGTGAAGGGTGACTCAGCTGTGAAGCTTATCCCACATTCTTCAGAACGACACGGATTCTTCCGTGAATGTGAGCGTTGATGTATGGTTAAATTAGAGAGGCGCGTGAAACATTTCCCACATTCCTTGCATGTATAAGGTTTTTACACTGAATGAATTCGTTGATGTTTCGTGAGGTTTGAACAGGAGCTGAACTGTTTGCCACAACTTTTACAATGATAGGGTTTCTCCCCTGAATGTGAGCGTTGATGTATGATTAAACTGAAGAGACGTGTGAAACGTTTCCCACATTCATCGCATGGATACGGTTTTTCTCCGTAGTGACTTCGTTGGTGTACTTTGAGGTTAGAGTGTTGGGAGAACATTTTTCCACATTCGTTGCATTGATAGGGTTTCTCTCCTGTGTGACAGCGCTGATGTACTTTGAAAACTGATGGACCACTAAAACATTTCCCACATTCTTTACATGTATAAGGTTTCTCCCCTGAGTGAATTCGTTGATGTACGGTGAGGTTGGAGTTTTTGGAAAACGTTTTCCCACATTCTTCACAGAGAAAGGGTTTCTCTCCTGTATGAATTTTTTTATGTTCTCTGAGACTTGACAGCCGTATGAAGCCCTTTCCACATTCATGACATTTGTAGGGTCTCTCCTTCGTGTGTATTCTCTGATGTTGCTTAAGTCCAGACCTTCCCTTGAAGCTCTTGCCACATTCTTCACACTTATACAATTTTCCTTCTGAGTGCACCGGCTGAGTGTCTTGAAGAGCTGAGCTAACGCTGAAGCATTTTTCAGACCCTGAGTCTTCAGGTTTCTCTCCTGTGGGAAACCCTGGATCTTCTGGCCTCCTTCTGGAACTCTCTCCATGTTCCAAACATTTACAAAGACTTTCCTGTGAGTGGCATGTTGGACATTTCACTGGGCTTTTCCTCAGAGGACTCCTTAGCCCAGACTCTGAGCTCTGAGGGACACTGAGGCATCTTTTTATTGACTTTTCCTCTTCTACTTGACAGACAACTCCTCTCAGATAAGGGTGAGGTTTGTTTTTCCTCTCATTTGCCTCATTTTCCTTCTTCCTCTGCAATTCATCTCTCTTCCCACATTTCTCCTTTTCATCCTCCACTCTTTCTGGGGATGTCCCGTGGAGTCTTCCTTCCTCCTCCTGTGCATCATCTGCTGGAAGAAAGAGAGAATTCATGGTGATTAGAGGCTTTTGCCATTTAACAGGGGAAATATCTATCAATACGCCAATTTCCTGCTGCCTCCCTTTCTCTGTTGAGAAAATAGTAGATCGCAATCATTCCTGACCTGGGTTTCAACCTTCTTAACCAACAGAAGTCAAGGGATTTAAAGGAATGATGACAAAAAGTGTTTCTCTAAACCTAGCTGGATGAAGAGGTCAGTGACTGGAGTGTGGATCTAGAGTTCAAGGTTATGATTCCCCCATGATACTTCTTGGGACTTTGTAACCTTTTCTCAGAATTTACTACCTTTTATATTCAAGAGGGTTAAAACAATTATAGGGGGTTATAGAAATCACAACCCAAATTGCCCTAGACTTGAAGTTCTATTAAACATACAGCATGAAAATATTTTTTAACTACAAATGTTCCAAGAACAATGAATCAGCTAATGCACTAGAAAGACCACTAAAGTAAAACAATTTTTTTAGCAATCCACTGTTCTGTTTTGCTTCCCAATCCATCCGTACATGTCCAACCTAAAAAGTGGAAAGATCAACCATCTCTGAGTACCCTACAGCTGGGAAAGGGGAGTTGTGAGTCAGAATAGACTATACAACACATTAAAAAGATGAGAAATCAGCTTCACTGAATCGAAAGTTACACATAAATTTATTATAAAACAGAGAAGCGAAGAGTGATAATCAAGACAAACGTGTACAATGATTAAGATGCAGAGGGAAACAGAATAACTTTCTCCCGACTCCAAGGACGAAAGGCTCCCCAATTCCTTTGTAGAAAAATTCTATACCCGGCAGAGGTCGAGATGCCTCCAATACACCTGAGGGGAGAGCAAGTGCTTCTTCTCCGTCATCATCTTCTGGGTTCTCCAGGGTCTCCAGCTGCTTCTGCTCACCCTCAAGGAGAGGTCCTGGTCTTCCAGGTATGCACCAAGCGTTTCTCTTCATGGGCCACCTGGGACAACAGAGGAGAATCCTTCTAGGAGTACAATCCTGGTACCAAGCCTAGTCTTGGTTCAGCAGTCCCATTGCTTTCCATGGGATGATCTCATCCAGCTGCTTCTTTTGTCATTGACCACTCTCTGTTATGCTTATATGGTGCCCCAGAGCATTCAAATCACTCTCTGAGCTGATGACAATCCTGCAGGCTACATATCCCCACCCCCATACCACCTCTGTGAGCTGAGTACTCAATTTTCCAACCCCAGAAGGACTGAAGGGTGAGTCAGCCTTGACTCATGGAATTAAATACGGGTCATGAGCCGAGTTTTGGACGCAGAACTGCAGTTTAACTAGTGCGCCCCCAGGTCCTTCTACCTACCGGTGCTGATGTACTTTCAAAGCTGACGGATCACTGATACATTTCCCACATTCTTTGTATGTATAAGGTTTTTCCCCTGAGTGAATTCGTTGATGTTTGATGAGGTTTGAAAAGGAGCTGAATGGTTTGCCACATATTTTACATTGATAGGGTTTCTCCCCTGAATGTGAGCGCAGATGTGCTATCAACTTTGAGGGAGCACTTATCCAGATATACAAAAGATAAAATAGAGGGTTTCTACTTCGAACAAACTATCTTTGATAAACTGTTATTGGGTTCAAAAGAACAAATTGTTAAGAAAATGTATAATTATATGTTGGAAATTCAAATGCAAGAGGAAATGGTTAAAGAACCTATGATTAAGTGGGCACAAAATATAGGGCACAACATTGATATTGATCAATGGCTGAAAATATGGCAAAATAACATAAAGCTCACAAGATTGGTTAATTTTAAGGAGAATATATATAAGATGTTCTATAGATGGCATATGACTCCTGAAAAACTGTCTAAGATGTATACTGATGTATCAAATAAGTGTTGGAAATGTGAAACACAAATGGGAAGTTATTATCATATGTGGTGGTCGTGTGGGGTAGCGAAAAAATATTGGAAAAGAGTGCATGTTATGTTACAACAAATTCTGCTTTGTAAAGTACCACTAACCCCAGAATTGTTTCTATTAAGCATGATACCCGATAACATAGATAGGTCAAAGGAACATATAGTTATATATATTATTACAGCAGCCAGAATTATGTATGCTAGAAGTTGGAAAAGTACGGCGGTGCCGGAACAAGAAGATCTGATGGAAAAGATACGGGAAATAGCCGAAATGGGCATCTTATCAGAAGTTATGAAGGAACAATCCTTGCAAAGGGCAACAGAAAGATGGGACTTATTTTATAAATGGACTGAATTAACAGGTAGTAGCTGAATATATATAGTGAGAACCTTATACATAAGGCAGAAAAGAGTAAATAGAATGATTTTGGATTTGATATGGCAATGGGTATAGATTGGATATTAGTATGCTATGATTTCCCCTCTCCCTCACAAATCCCCTTCCCTCACAAACGCCCATGTTCCTATGTCACCCTTATGTAAAAAATAAAATTATAATTAAAAAAAACTTTGAGGGAGCACTTAAACATTTCCCACATTCATCGCAATCATACCTTTTTTCTCCGGAGTAAATTCGTTGGTGTGCTACGAGGTTGGAGTTTTGGGTAAACATTTTCCCACATTCTTCAAAGGGAAATGTTTTTTCTCCTGAGTGAACCCGCTGATGTACTACAAGGTTTGAATGGTTAGTGAACCGCTTCCCACTTTCTTCACAGGGAAAGGGTTTTTCTCCCGAATGAATTTTTTTATGTTGTCTAAGACTTAAATGCCACATGAAGAACTTTCCGCATTCAAGACATTTGTGGCAGCTCTTGTCACTGTCCATTCCCTGATGTTCCTTAAGTCCAGAACTTCCCTTGAAGCTCTTGCCACATTCTTCACCTTTATACAATTTTCCTTCTGAGTGCACTGGCTGAGTGACTAGACGAGGTGAGCTAACACTGAAACATTTTTCAGACTCTGAGTCTTCATAAGGTTTCTCTCCTGTGGGAAATCCTGGATCTTCTGGCCTCCTTCTGGAACTCTCTCCATGTTCCAAACATTTACAAAGATTTTCCTCGGAGTGGCATGTTGGACATTTCACTGGGCTTTTCCTCAGCGGGCTCCTTAGCCCAGACTCTGAGCTCTGAAAGAGATTGAGAGATCTTTTTATACTCTTTTCCTCTTCTTCTTGACAGACAACTCCTCTCAGATCAGGGTGAGGTTTGTTTTTCCTCTCATTTGCCTCATTTTCCTTCTCCCTCTGCGATTCATTTCTCTTCCCACAGTTCCCATTTTCATCCTCCACTCTTTCTGAGGATGTCCTGTGGAGTTTTCGTTCCTCCTCCTGTACATCATCTGCTGGAAGAAGGAGAGAATTCATGGTGATTAGAGGCTTTTGCTATTTAACAGGGAAAATACACCAATTTCCTGCTGCCTCCCTTTCTCTGTTGAGAAAACAGTAGATCGCAATCATTCCTGACCTGGGTTTCCAGCTTCTTAACCAACAGAAGTCAAGGGAATTAAAGGAATCAGATTTCCAGTCTTAGTGCTAAAAGTTTTAGGTGGACATGAACAAAAAATGAATGTTTATTGGCTGAGCACTAAAGTCCAAGAACATTTCTTTTTGCTTCAGAAGGGAATGTAAAAGAGAATGCTAATGCAAAAGTTCCTATAATGAAGAAAAGTCTTTTTCTAAATCTAGCTGGATGAAGAGATCAGTGAATGGAGTGTAGATCTAGATTTCAAGGTTTTGATTCCCCCATGACGCTTCTTGGGACTTTGTAACGTTTTCTGAGGATTTGCTACCTTTTCTGTTAAAGAGGGTTAAAACAATTATAGGGGGATATAGAAGTCACCCCCAAATTGCCCTAGATTTGAAGTTCTATTAAACATACAGCATGAAGATATTTTTTACTACAAGTGTTCCAAGAACAATGAATCAGCTACTGTACTAGCAAGACCACTAGACCTTTGGGTAATGTGGGCAGCATATAAATTAAAATAAATAAAATAAACAGAAACAATTTATTTAGCAATCCCCTGTTCTGTTGTGCTTCCCAATCCATATAGAAAATGTACTTGATGTACATGTCCAACCTAAAAAGGGGGAAAGATCAACCATCTCTGAGTACCCTCCAGCTAGGAAAGGGGAGTTGTGAGTTAGAATAGATTATAAAACACATTAAAAAAATGAAAAATCAGCTTAACTGAGGCATTAAGTGTCTAAGATACATTGCTGGTGCAGTCACCCAATTAGAATGAATTGGACGTTAAACATAAAGTTATTACAAAACAGAGAAGTGATGAGTGGTGATCAAGACAAAGGTATACAATGATTAACATGCAGAGGGAAACAGAATAACTTTCTCCCAACTCCAAGGATGAAAGGCTCCCCGATTCCTTTGTAGAAACGACTCTATACCCGGCAGAGGTCGAGATGTCTCCGATACACCTGAGGGGACAGCAAGTGCTTCTTCTCCGTCATCATCTTCTGGGTTCTCCAGGGTCTCCAGCTGCTGCTGCTCACCCTCAAGGAGAGGTCCTGGTCTTCCAGGTATGCGCCAAGCATTTGTCTTCATGGGCCACCTAGTGCAACAGAGGAAAATCCTTCTAGGAGTACAATCCTGTCCCCTTCACTAGTCTTAGTTAAGTGGTCCCATTGCTTTCCATGGGACGATCTCATCCAGATGCTTTTTTTGTCATTGATCACTCTCTGTTATGCTTATATGTTACCCAAGAACATTCAAATCACTCTCTGAGCTGATGACAATCCTGCAGGCTACATATCCCCACCCCTACACCACCCCTGGAGCTGACTACTCAATTTTCCAACCCCAGAAGGACTGAAGGGTGAGTCAGCCTTGACTCATGGAATTGAACCTGGCTCATGAGCAGAGTTTTGGCTGCAGGACTGCAGTTTAACTACTGTGCCACCAGGTACCTCTATCTACCGTTGCTGATGTACTTTCAAAGCTGACGGATCACTGAAATATTTCCCACATTATTTGCATGTATAAGGTTTTTCCCCTGAATGAATTCGATGATGTTTGGTGAGGTTTGAAAAGGAGTTGAACGGTTTGCCACATATTTTACATTGATAGGGTTTCTCCCCTGAATGTGAACGCTGATGTGCTGTCAACTTTGAGGGAGCACTTAAACATTTCTCACATTCATCACATGCATACCTTTTTTCTCCAGAGTAAATTCGTTGGTGTGCTACGAGGTTGGAGCTTCGGGAAAACATTTTCCCACATTCTTCAGAGGGAAAGTTTTTTTCTCCTGAATGAATTTGTTGATGTACTACAAGGTTTGAACGGTTAGTGAACCTCTTCCCACATTCTTCACAGGGAAAGGGTTTCTCTCTTGCATGAATTTTTTTATGTTCTCTAAGACTTAAATGCCACATGAAGAACTTTCCACATTCAAGACATTTGTGGCAGCTCTTCTCACTGTCCATTCCCTGATATTGTTTAAGTCCAGAACTTCCCTTGAAGCTCTTGCCACATTCTTCACCTTTATACAATTTTCCTTCTGAGTGCACAGGCTGAGTGTCTTGAAGAGCTGAGCTAACACTGAAGCATTTTTCAGACCCAGAGTCTTCATAAGCTTTCTCTCCTGTGGGAAATGCTGGATCTTCTGGCCTCCTTCTGGAACTCTCTCCATGCTCCAAACATTTACAAAGATTTTCCTCTGAGTGGCATGTTGGACATTTCACTGGGCTTTTCCTCAGAGGACTCCTTAGCCCAGACTCTGAGCTCTGAAGGACATTGAGGCATTTTTTTATTGTCTTTTCCTCTTCTTTTTGACAGACAACTCCTCTCAGATAAGGGTGAGGTTTGTTTTTCCTCTCATTTGCCTTCTCCCTCTGTGATTCATCTCTCTTCCCACAGTTCTCCTTTTCATCCTCCACTCTTTCTGGAGATGTCCTGTGGAGTCTTCCTTCCTCCTCCTGTGCATCATCTGCTGGAAGAAGGAGAGAATTCATGGTGATTAGAGACTTTTGCCATTTAACAGGGAAAATATCTATCAATAAGCCAATTTCCTGCTGCCTCCCTTTCTCTGCTGAGAAAACAATAGATCGCAATCATTCGTGACCTGGGTTTCAACCTTCTTAACCATCAAAGTCTGAGGATTTTAAGGAATCAGTTTCCTGTCTTAGTGCTACAAACTGGATTTAGAATGGGCAGAGAAACTAGAGACCTAATTGCTAACATGCGCTGGACTATGGAGAAAGCCAGAGAGTTCCAGAAAAATAATTTGGGGGTGATTTCTATACTGCCCCCCCTATAATTGTTCTAACACTTTTGCACAGAAAAGGTAGCAAAATCTGAGAAAAAGTTACAAAGTCCCATGAGCTATTATGGGGAATCGACCCATTGAATTCCAGATCCACACTCCACTCACTGGTTTCTCCAACCAGCAAGTTTTAAAAAAACTCTTTTCTTCATGATTGCACCTTATGCATTTGCAAAAGGAGAAAATTTACAGGTATTAGGGAAAATATCTATCGATAAGCAGATTTCCTGCTGCCTCCCCTTTCTGTGCTGTGAAAACAGTACATCACAATTGTGTTACTGAGTTGAGCAGGAGGTTGGACTTGATGGACATGATTCTGTGATTCGTGACCTGGTTTTCAACCTTCTTGACCTACAGAATCAGTTTTCCAGTCTCAGTGCTAAAACTTTTAGGTGGACCTGAACAAACAATGACTGGAATGGCTGAGCACTGAAGTCCAAGAATATTTATTTTGGCTGGAAGGAGAATGATAAAGAGGATAAAAATGCAAAAGGTCCTGTCAGAAAGAAAAGTGTTTTTCTAAACCAGGTATAGCTGGATGGAGAGATCAGTGAGTGGAGTGTGACTCTAGAGTTCAGGGGTTCGATCCCACAGGTGCCCCTTCGTCCTTTGTAACCTTGTCTCAGAATTTGCTACCTTTTCTGTTCAGGAGCGTTAAAACAATCGTAGGGATGTATAGAAATCCCCACCCCACTAACCCTAAACGAAAAGCATTTTTAAACAGATGTCATGAAGGTCTTGTTTACTACAAGTGTTCTGAAAACAATGAATCAGCGACTACACCAGAAAGATCACTGAATGAAAACAATTTTTGGCAAACTCCTGTTCTGTTTTGCTTGCAATCCATACATAAGAGGCATAAAAGCAGTAAACACTGAACTTTGGGAAAGCAAGGAGGAGTTGATTTACACGTCCAACCAAAAAACTGAAATGGTAAACCATCTCTGAGTACTGGTTGTTGTTGGGGGTTTGGGCTTCTTGGCCGTGTTCTGAAGGTGGTTTTTCCTAACGTTTCGCCAGTCTCTGTGGCCACGCCCTAGCCAAACTACATTAGAGCACAGTTTGCTGTCCTCTGAAGATGCCGGCCACAGAGACTGGCGAAACATTAGGAAAAAACACCTTCAGAACATGGCCAAGAAGCCCGAAAAACCCACAACAACCATTAGGTCCCGGCCGTGAAAGCCTTCGCGAATACATCTCTGAGTACCCTTACAGCACATTACAGTGGACTCTCGACTTACAGACGGCTCCACCTGCGGACTTATCGACTTCCCCTGCCTCCCCCTTCTGGACCGTAGGCCACCGATCATGCCTCCGGATGCCTTCCTGGACTTCTCTGCCACAATGGGAGGCATCTAGGAGGCTCCCCCACCACTGCTGGAGGCCTCCAAAGCACGATCGATGGCAGGGGGACCTCTGAGATGCCTCCCATGGTGGTAGAGTAGCCCCAGAAGGCCTCCAGAGGTCCCCCTCACCACTGATTGTGCCTCCAAAGCTTCTCTGGTTGTCCACCACTGCTGGCTTTCCCAGGGCCTACTGGGCCTACCAGGGGAGTAGTCCCGGTGTACCCTGAGAAGTCCGCCACCACCAGCAGTGGCCGACCTCTGAGAGGCCTCCCATGGCGGTGGAGAAGCCCTCAGAGGGCTTCTGCAGCAGCGATGGCGGCAGCCCCAGACCACCATGAGGCCTCCGTCAGCAGCGGGGAAGCCCTCGGAGAGCTTCAGCAGCATTGATGGCAGCGGCGAGGGACCCTTTCGGACAGGTAAGGTGCTGCTTTTTGCATTTATTTTCTTTTGGGGGGGTGTTTTTTCTTTGGTGGGTTACGGATAAAGAGGTTTTCGAAGGGGTGGAGCAACGGGCACCAAGAACAGGGGAATTCTCAGGACTCTGATAACCCCTGGGTTTACTCCAAATCAGTGGGCCCCCAAGAAAGGGGGGGCGAGTTTCCACAGGAGAAGTAGGACTGTAGCAGGGGAGCTGGAGATGCCGAAGAAGCTAGACTGCAATCTGCTTTTTCGGAGGAGTTTCCTCAATTGCAACTGACTCGTGAAATCGCCATGATGAATTGGTGCGTAGCTGCTTAGAGAAGGGGAAGAAAGGAAGATTTATGATCTGACTGCATGAACAGAAGTTGATGGGCTATCTCTATGGCAAGTAACAGACCAGATGTTTTGTTTCTCCCTTGGAAGTTTGATTGTGGAGACGATCTCTTAAGCGGCAGAGGATCTTGGCAAACTTTGGTGGTATTTCTTACTACGCCATAACTTGGTTAGAACTGAGAAAATGAAACTTAACTGTCCTTTCCACCCTAACCCCCCTCCTATGGTTTGGCTTTTTATACATTAGAAGCTTGAGAATCTTGAATGACTCTGAGCAGCTTAAATCTATGGAACTTTACTTTGAGCCATAAAGGAGGATTATATATCAAATAGTCACTTTTATGACCAGAATGTTTTCCGCAAGTCTCTGAATCAGTTTTGGCCAAGGAGGAGGAGGGAAAGCAGAGTAACTTCCATTGTCTGACTCTAATGGTTTTTGGATGAAAATTTAAGGGCGAGAGTCATCTTTGGGATTTTAAAATGGAAACCAATCTGATATTCTGTCTTCAGGAATTCCAATCTAATCTCATCAATCATCTTAAGGCTCAAATTTCAGAACTGAAGACAGATATTAAAGCAATACTTCTTAGCTTGGACACTATGATAGAGACAGGAGACAAACAGACAGCATCTTTTGAATCAGCTGAATCATTGCCAGAGAGAGAGGGAGAGACCACCATTCCTGAGGAGGAGACGGGAGGTGAAATATTGACTGCTCTGAACTAATCGAACAACGGCCTCCGGAGAGGCAGAGAGAGACTTTTTTAAAAAACACAGAATGTAATACTTAAAAATGAGGAAAGGAGGGGTGGAGACAAGGTGGGAGAGTACATGGATTTTATCCTGATGGAAAATAACGTTAAGGGGAGGACATGGGTCAATTTAGAGGCAGAAATTTATGATCAGAGGTCGAACAGATCTGTGTTGCTTGGAAATCAAGATATGGATTATATTGAGAGGAAATTAGTAAATCGCATAGAAAATGTCAATGAAATTTCATAGATGGCATTTTAAAACTGGTAAAAGTGGTGTAAGAAATTAATCTTGGAAGTTTGATACTGGAGTCAAGAAGCAAAAGGGAAAGGGGGGGGGAAATAACCTGCGGATTAAATGATAAGATTTCTTGGTCCTGAGAGAGATATATTCATACAGAAAGCAATATGAGTAATCACATTATAAGCAATTTTGGCTAGGTGGGAAGCTAAAAGGTAGGTAAATATATGTAGCTATAAATTTCATAAAGGTAAATGAAGAATAATAATATTAGATGCTTGGGCTCTTATGGTTTATATACTGAACTTAAATATGAGTGAATCACTATATTGATTATATAGACAAGATGAGACTTACAATGTCTTTTAACCTGTAAAAGTGGGGATCTTTCAGAAATATATTGAGCCGTGCAGAGGGAAACCGAATACCTTTGTCCCAACGCCAAGGATGAAAGGCTCCCTGATTCCTCTGTAGAAAAGAATCCATCCCCTGAAGATCTGGAAAAGCCTCCGATATGCCTGAGGGGAGAGCAGGAGCTTCTTCTCCGTCATCATCTTCTGGGTCCTCCGGGGTCTCCAGCTGCTGCTCCTGCTCCTCACCCTCAAGAAGAGTTCCTGGCCTTCCAGTTATGTGCCAAGCACTTCTCCTCATGAGCCACCTGGGACAACAGAGGAGAATCCTTCTAGGAATACAATCCTGGTACCAAGCCGAGTCTTGGTTAAGCAATCCCATTGCTTCGTATGGAACGATCTCACCAGCTGCTTGTTTTATTTATTTATTTATTTATTTATTTATTTATTCATTCATTCATTCATTCATTCATTCATTCATTCATTCATTCATTCATTCATTCATTCTATTTATACCCCACCTATCTAGTCGAAACGACCACTCTAGGCAGCGTCCAGACAGATAAAAACACAGACTTAAATACATATAACAAAAAATAAAAATATACAAAAGTAAACAATTAAACAATAAACAATAAGGAAAAACAATAAGCAAATTCTTCAAGATGGTGAAAAATTGCACATAATAGGTAAAGAAGGGGGGGAAATAATTGTTATCTGGAGGGAAGGCCTGCTAATACATCCATGTTTTTAGATTGGTCTTGAAAATACCCAGCGATGAGGCCTCACGAATCTCTGGAGGCAAGTTGTTCCAGAGGCGAGGCGCCACCGCCGAGAAGGGCCGATTTCTTATTTTTTCCTTTCAGCCTCCCTCGGTGTAAGGCTCCTCAGCCTCACCTCCTGACTTGATCGAGTGACCCGGGTAGTTCTTGGTGGGAGAAGGCGTTCTGTCAAATATCGAGGCCCTAAACCACATAGAGTTTTATACGTAAGCATCAACACTTTGAAGTCAATGCGGAACCGAATGGGCAGCCAATGCAATGTGGCCAGAGTGGGTGTGATGTGTTGGTATTTCCTCACACTACTAAGAAGTCTGGCCGCCGCATTCTGCACCACTTGGAGTTTCCGCATCAGCCTCAAAGGTAGACCCACGTAGAGCACGTTACAGTGGTCTAAACTTGAGATTATGAGCCCATGCATCAAGGTAGTGAGCGCCCCACTATCAAGATAGGGTCACAGCTGGGCTATCCGCCAAAGGTGAAAAAAGGCAGTGCGGACCACCGACGCCACCTGGGTTTCCATAGTGAGCGTCGGGTCCAGATGGAACCCCAGACTGCGAACCCCACTCTTGGCGGCAAGAGTCACCCGCCCCAAAAGAGAGAGTTTCCCAAACCACCTACTGTGGGGGCGTCCACCCTCAGTACCTCCGTCTTGTCCGGGTTCAGCCTCAGCCCATTTTCCTGCATCCATTGCAGTACAGCCTCCAGGCAACGCTGAAGGGACAGAATGGCGTCTCCTGCAGTTGGTGAGAAGGAGATGTAGAGCTGGGTGTCATCAGCGTACTGATGACATGAGGCCCCACACCCCCTGATGACCCCACCCAGCGGCCTCATATAGATGTTGAACAGCATTGGGGAGATAATCGACCCCTGTGGAACACCGCAATTGAGACTCCACGGGGCTGAGACACTGTCCCCAAGCTGCACTCTCTGGGGGCGATCCTCCAAGAAGGAACGGAGCCAGGCAAGTGCCAGACCACCAATTCCCAGCTCAGAGAGCCTCCCCAGGAGGATACCATGGTCAATGGTATCAAAGGCAGCTGAGATGTCGAGGAGGACCAACAGAGACATTTTATCCCTATTGGTCTCCCTCAACAGGTCATCGTACAGGGCAACTGTAGCAGGCCACACTCAAGCCTCTACCCATCCAGGCCTATAAGAGTGCTCACCACCTCTCACCAAAAACTGCTGCCACCAACCTATCCTTTAAATCAAAAGGACAAGGGTTTCTTTCAAACAAATAAAAGGTTTATTGATTACAAGAAATAAAAGTAGTAAATCACTGATGTAAAATCAATTAGTCAATCACTGTTTTAAGACACTAGCTCACACAGACTTTCCCCTCACTGACAGGCTCTTTCTCACTTTCTATCAATCCCTCTAATCACTCATCTCTCAAACTGATCTCTCAAAACTCCACACACACCCCTTATATAACCCAGCTCCTCCCACTTCTGCACCACCCTCTGTCCTCTCATTGGCTGAGGTTCCCCTGCCCAGCTGTGACAGACAGGCGAGAGCAGAGCTGAACGCCACAGCGACCAATGCCGTCTCTGTACCATGGTGCGACCTGAAGCCCAACTGAAACAGATCCAGGGCATCTGTTTCGTCCAAGTCTGCCTGAAGCGGGTCAGTCCTGTAGGCTATATATTCCTACCCCCACACCACCCCTGTGAGCTGAGTACTCAATTTACCAACCCCAGAAGGATGGAAGGATGAGTCAGCCTTGATTCATGGAACTGAACTCGGGTCATGAGCAGAGTTTTGGCTGCAGGACTGCAGTTTAACCACTGCACCATAACGCTCACTATCTAAAACCCCTGAAACAAGACAGTACAGAGGTGGGAATAGAATTTTCAGACTCCAACTCCCAGAACATTCCAAGAGTCCCTCCCCCACCCCCAACATCTTGGGAATCCCAGTCCACAAACTCATACCATCGGATGCCTGTAATTCCCTCACCTGTACCAGAACCAAGACTTCTGAGGCTGCATTCTAGACCTTTATTTCGGGCTGCAATGCTTCCTGGGAGTTGCAGTTCTTTGGGAGGGGCCCACCGTAGAGCTGAAAGGGCAAGAGACTAGAATATCCAGAAAAGAAATTGGGCAGGAAATTGAGGCCTCAAATGCACCCTCTGTTGAGTAGTCTTCGAGGGAAATGTAAGTGCGTGAAGAGGGGTGTCTTCAGCCCATAACTCCACCCTAGGAATTTTCACAGAATTCGAGGAGTTGGAGCGCAAATAAACCAAGCAGCGTCTATCACAGGTGAAAGATTTCTGTGCTCTGCAATTCAATGGTTTTCCTGGAAAACAGGGAAGGCAATCAAATACAAGATAGATGGATGCAGTAAAGCTGCACAAGTGAATGTTCAGCCTTTAAAATGGCAGTCACCATTTCTTTTTTTAAAAAAATTACTGGCCAGAATGTCTGTACATTATCCACATCATCTCTGCAATCACTATTGCAAGACCCCCCGTCTCTCTCTCTCTCTCTCTCTCTGAGAAACCTCTCTTATTCTTTTCCTCTTACTCACCAGGTGACCTCAACAGCCCAGGAAAGTTTCCAAACCAGGTACAGGGAAGCAGCCTGTTCGCAGCTTTGGCCCTCTTTCCCCTTCAATCCCTGTTTCTTTCTGCTGGCGTCCCATTGCTAATTGCAACTCTACTCTTTTCTTTCCCCTTTAATCACTCCCAGGTTTGCGCTTTCTCCTTCAAATTGAGCCAGCTGCCCAGGATTTGCCCTTGATTTTTGAAGGTCTTCTGGGAAGTGTAGTTCAGAACAAAAGGGAGACTCAGGCACGGTGGTCCAGGGGAAATCCTGGGAAAGGCAGGCGGTATAGGCTATGCAAGCATATCAGGCAAAAGCAACAGAAACAAAAGAAAAAAAAGACATGAATATGTGGCACTTTAAAGACCAATTATGACATTTTAATGTGAGCTTTTGTGGACTCATTCACTTTCTCAGACATACGAAAACAGAGTGAAACGCTGAATCAAATATCTGTCCTATAAGCAGAACATTCTAAATCTACATTGGCTCTTGGTTTTGTGCTATGTTCACATGGAGTAATTTATGGCTTATGCTGTTGTCAAAAAACAGTGGTTCCCAGTCTTGGGTAACTCAGGTGTTTTTGGACTTCAATTCCCACAAGTCTTC
Organism: Pogona vitticeps; assembly: GCF_051106095.1. Lineage (NCBI taxonomy): Eukaryota > Metazoa > Chordata > Lepidosauria > Squamata > Agamidae > Pogona > Pogona vitticeps. The sequence goes on from NC_135784.1 coordinate 16,560,418, forward strand.
AGCACCAGCTGTGCCGGCTGGGGTTTCTGGGAGTTGTAGTCCAAGAACACCTGGGTGACCCACTGGTCTAAAAACAAACAAACAAAAAAGAAAAGAAAACAATAATGTGGAGGTATTTTCTATTAAATTTCATGTATTAATGAAATCTGCTCATCTCTGTTACTTCAAAAATGTTTCATCTCCTAAATATATTGGCTGAGTCTGTTTCTTGGGGTGAAGCCGGTTGAAATATATCCTTCCCCCCCACAGAACAGAGGGTGGCACTAAAAAACCCAGGGAATGGAGGCTGGACCAGCGTTATAAGAAGAGTAATTTCCTCATGTTTATGGAGAGCTTTTTCTGTGTTGAAAGCATTTGTTTCATTGCCATGGCAAGGGGGCAGGAAAAAGTAACCTGTCTTCTGGGTTGAACATTTTAAATCCACTGCATTTGTTCCATGTGGAAGAACAGCTAAAAACCGATTCTCAATCCTGTTGCTTCTACCACAGTGGCAATGAGTTCCACCGCCAGAGCTTTTTGGTGAAAAGATTCCTAATATCCTTCCACACCCAACACAGGATTTGGAGTTACAATCTTCCCTCCTCTCCCCCTTTTCTTCAGCTATAATCCTGCCTTGTTTGCATTCCTATCCATGTTTCTGGGAGGGATCCTGGCCTCTGATTAGGTCGCTTGCAGGCAAGCCGAGAATCATCACAAATTCTGGACCATTCCTTGTATGGTTAAAAGTGAGAGGAAAGTGGAGGTTAGGTTTGGACCATCACCAACTGATTCCGGGGAAACCTGGTGGGTTCCTACATGGGTTCCTGTGGGATATGAGTTGATTTTAAAAAATCATTTGAATTATTTGGAGAAAAGATGTTTTAAAATAAAGGAGGGCCATTGTGGTTCTCAGGCTCTGACCTCCTTTCATAGAGGAGGGCACGCTGAAACTAGGAAACGTCATTTAATAAAAACTTATCAGCTAGAATCCTATCAGGGTTCAAGGAAGGTTTGTGCAACTTGCTACGGTTAATTATGTCTAACAATTTGCCAGGCAATTAACCATCTTGATTCATTTCCTACATGCCGTGCCATGAACATGTCAAGACACTTTGTCACCTGGTTGCAGTCATGATCCTGTACACCAACCTCTAAAGGCTCAATCTTTGAGGAAGTAGGGAGGTGGGCTGTCCCAGGTCAATTTGAAATTCACTTTCACTGTTCAATCACTGGTGTTGTTTCCTTGGTTTATTATCCCAGATGACTTTTCTTTGGCTAGAGAAACCGCATGTCAAGTCAATTTAATCCTCGCAGGATCACGGGCTCTCCACTCTCCTCTGTCAGAACATTGTGCCTCTTTTAAAAAATGTCTTTGTGAGGTAAACTACCAGTGACCTGACAGAAGAGTTCTATGAAATGGCATTGCTGGCCTCACACTGGAAAAAGGGTGCCTACAAATGACGATTTGGAGAAGAGACAAGAGATGCTCACTTGAGGATGATGAGCCGACTCTAGAGGCAGACCTTTCGGCACTGCGCTGAAATTCGGGATGAACACTTCAGAGGCAACAGGACTTTTTAGACACCGATATACACCCACACCACACCAAGATACTGACAGCTAAGCTTCAAGTGCAGTGCAAAAAGTTTAGGTTTTGGAGGTGGATGGCTTCAGAACAAGAAAGCACTGTAGATGGCAGGCGTTGGGCGCTGCATCTCCAGAGTCACTGCATTTATGGCAAAAATCCCCTGGTGGGACAGCATGACTCTCCATGACGATGAAATAAATGGTTGGGGAAGTATGAAGGTCTGGGAGGGAGGGAGAAAAGGGACATGGAGGAGAACCTTGCCATCAATATGTCACCCCCTTCATCCTTCAGAAACTGAGGCCATTATAACCTCCTCTTCACTTCTAGATACAGGTGAAGAAAAGAGGGGAAATTGACTCCCCTGAACATCCCTGTCAACCCTCTATTTGGGGGAGAGAGAAAGAGAAAATACCACCACGTAGAACGTGAAAGGAAGACCAGGGAAGAGACTAGAGGGAGGAGAAAAAACTCCTGGAATCCTATCAAGGAGACGATCCAGAGGGGAACCTCAAGCACAGGAGGAAGCGGATGAGTCGAGAGGAAGAGATGCCAAGGAAAACTGGGCTCAACATCCAGGCTGTGATTCCTCATGTACGGGACAATGCCAATCTCCTCCCCAAACTGGTCAAGAGGCAACGAATGGACCAAAATGTCCACTGAAAAGACTTATCATTAGGTAACCCAGGATGATATGACTCTTTATGTTGTTGTCCTTTGACTCTGAGTTAGAACCTCTAAATCCTGTTAGAGTTGCTGTAATTTGGATGCAACTTGACAAACATAACTTCCAACTTGTGTCAGCACCTCTCTTGTAAAGGAGATCAACATTTCCACTCACACAGTCAGGAGTCCTATTTCCAAACTCCAGCTAATCTAAAAAGGCTTAGTTGGAATCAGATCATTTATTAGTTTCAAGGCAATTGTCATAAAATTAAGTTAAAATTATGATAAAACCATAGAAGTAAAAGACGCAATTGGTACAGCCAAAGAATCAGAGAGCACGAGGCAGGGAGATCCACGCATCACATTCAGTCTATGTCACTGTCTTCCGACATGCAGACATTGAACCAGAGCATTAACCCAGTTGACTATCTCCTTCCTGAAGTAGATTGTGCTCAGGAATGTGGTGTTTGTGAACCTTGGGAGGAAGAAAACATTTCCTCCAAAGGATTTCCACATTAAAAGCCACCATAATGTTTCTTTCCAAAGTGTTTCGTAGGTCCAAAAAGGCTTAAGTCAACAGTAGAGCTCTCAGTATCCCTTGAATTTCCAAATGTTTTCTTCCCAGGAGAGATATTCAGATGGATTTTTAAGAAGTTTTGGCATTTTGCAGAATCTTCAGACTTTCTCCTCTCTGTGCATAAGCTGATGTGTAACACTTTGTGTTCTGCAATGCAAGCTTTCCCCCACATTCTCTCCATTTTAGAGGTTCTCACTGGAGTGAATTTTCTTGTGTTCTCTCAGACTGAACAACCAGAGAAATCTTTCTCCACATTCCTCACATTTATGTGGTTTCTCCCCAGTACGAAGTTGTTGATGTGCTGTGAAGGGTGACTCGGCTTTGAAGCTTATCCCACATTCTTCACAACAATACGGATTCGTCCGTGAATGTGAGTGCTGATGTATGATTAAATTGCAGAGACGGTTGAAACATTTCCCACATTCATCACATGCATACGGTTTTTCTCCAGAGTGACTTTGTTGGTGTACTGTGAGGTTAGAGTGTTCGGAGAACATTTTCCCAACATCTTTGCACTGATAGGGTTTCTCTCCTGTATGACAGCGCTAATGTACTTTGAAAGCTGACGGATGACGGAAACATTTCCCACATTTACATGTCTAAGGTTTTTCCCCTGAGTGAATTTGTTCATGTTTTTTGAGGTTTGAACAGTCGCTGAACTGTTTGCCACATATATTACATTGATAGGGTTTCTCCCCTGAATGTGAGCGCTGATGTACTTTCAAAGATGAGGGAAAAGTGAAGCATATCCCACATTCATCGCATGCATACAGTTTATCTGCTGAGTGAATTCGTTGCTGTACAACAAGGTTGGAAATTTGGGAAAACCTTTTCCCACATTCTTCACAGAGAAAGGGTTTCTCTCCTGTATGAATTCTCTAATGTACTGTAAGATCTTTCTTCTGCTTGAAGCTACTCCCACATTCTTTGCATGTATAAGGTTTTTCCCCTGAGTGAATTCTTTGATGTACTGCAAGGTTTGATCGTTTCGTGAACGTCTTCCCACATTCTTCACAGGGAAAGGGTTTCTCCCCTGTATGAATTGGTTGATGTTCTCTGAGACTTGAATGCCTTGTGAAGCCCTTTCCACATTCATGGCATTTGTGGGGACTCGCCTCAGTGTGCATTCCCTGATGTTTCTTAAGTCCAGAACTTCCCTTGAAGCTCTTGCCACATTCTTCACCTTTATATAATTTTCCTTCTGAGTCCACTGGCTGAGTGACTTGAAGAGCTGAGCTAACACTGAAGCCTTTTTCAAACCCAGAGTCTTCATAATGTTTCTCTCCTGTGGGAAATCCTGGATCCTCTGGGCTCCAGTAGGGAGTCAAGAGATAAAAGGAACAACAGGTAAGTTTGGCCTTGGAGTTCAAAATGTAGCAGAATAAAGGATAATAGAGTTTCATCAAGAGAACAATCTGGTCATCACAAACACTCTTTTCCAACAACACAAGAAGCGACTCTACACATGGACATCACCAGATGGGCAATAACAAAATCAGATTGATTATATTCTCTGCAGCTAAAGATGGAGAAGCTCTATACAGTCAGCAAAAACCAGACCAGGAGCAGATTGATCTTATAGCAAAATTCATGCTTAAACTGAAGAAAGTAGGAAAAACCACTGGTTTAAACCAAATCCCTTTCGAATACACAGTGGAAAAGAAGAACAGATTTAAGGAACAAGACTTAGTGGACAGAGTGCCTGAAGAACTATGGCTGGAGGCTAGTAATATTGTACAGGAGACAGCAGCAAAAACCATCTGAAAGAAAAGGAAATGCAAGAAAGCAGAGTGGCTGTCGAACAAGGCCTTACAAATAGCAGAGAAAAGAAGGGAAACAAAATGCAAGGGAGATAGGATAAGTCACAGAAAATTGAATGCAGACTTCCAAAGAATAGCAAGGAGAGACAAGAGGGCCTTCTTAATTGAAGAATGCAAAGATATAGAAGAAAATACTACAAAGGGGAAACCAGAGATCTGTTCAAAAAATTGGAGATATTAAAGGAACATTTTGTGCAAAGATGGATATGATAAAGAACAAAAATGGTAGGGCCCTAAAAGAAGCAGAAGGCATCAAGAAGAGGTGGCAAGACCACAGAGGAATTACACCAGAAAGACTTGGATACACCGGACAAGCCAGATAGTGTAGTTACTGACCTTGAGCCAAACATCCTGGAGAGTGAAGTCATGTGGGCCTTAGAAAGCTTTGCTAACAACAAGGCCAGTGGAGGTGATGGCATTCCAGTTGAACTATTTAAAATCTTCAAAGATGGTGCTCTTAAGGTGCTATATTCAATATGCCAGCAAATTTGGAAAATTCAGCAGTGGCGAGGGTTAGAAAAGCTCAGTCTACATCCCAACCGCAAAGAAGGGAAGTGCCAAAGAATGCTCCAACTACCATACAGTTGCACTCATTTCACACGCTAGCAAGGTTATGCTCAAAATCCTCCAAGGTAGGCTTCAGCAGTATGTGGACCGAGAACTCCCAGAAGTACAAGCTGGATTCCAAAGGGGCAGAGGAACTAGACACCAAATTGCTAAAACACTGGATTATGGAGAAAGCCAGAGAGTAACAGCAAAACATCTACTTCTGCTTCATTGACTAGCAACAGTTAGAACTGGATATGGAACAACTGGATATGGTTCAAAATTGGGAAAGGAGTACAAAAAGGCTGTATATTGTCCCCCAGCTTATTTAACTTATATGCAGAATACATCATGCGAAAGGCCGGACTGGATGAATCCCAAGGTGGAATTAAGATTGCTGGAAGAAATATCAACAACCTCCAATGTGCAGATGATATTGCTTCAATGATAGAAAGTGTGGAGGAATTAAAGAACCTCTTAATGATGGTGAAAGAGGAGAGTGCAAAAAATGGTCTGAAGCTCAACTTCAAAAAAGCTAAGATCATGGCCACTGGTCCCATCACCTCCTGGCAAATAGAAGGGGAAGATATGGAGGCAATGACAGATTTTACTTTCTTGGGCTCCATGATCACTGCAGATGGTGACAGCAGCCACGAAATTAAAAGATGCCTGCTTCTGGGGAGGAAAGCGATGACAAAGCTAGACAGCATCTTAAAAAGCAGAGACATCTCGATGCCGACAAAGGTCTGCATAGTCAAAGCTATGGCTTTTCCAGTAGCAATGTATGGAAGTGAGAGCTGGACTATAAAGAAGGCTGACCACCAAATAATTGATGCTTTTACATTGTGATGCTGGAGGAGACTCTTGAGAATCCCTTCTCAAGAGAAAAAAACTATCCATTCTGAAGGAAATCAACCCTGAGTGATCACTGGAAGGACAGATCCTGATGCTGACGCTCTAATACTTTGGCCACCTCATGAGAAGAGAAGACTCCTTGGAAAAGACCCCGATGTTGGGAAAGTGTGAAGGCAAGAGGAGAAAGAGACGGCAGAGGACAGGATGGTTGGACAGTGTTATTGAAGTGACCAGCATTAATTTGACCCAACTCTGGGAGGAAGTGGAAGACAGGAGGGCCTGGCGTGCTCTGGTCCATGGGGTCATGAAGAGTCGGACATGACTAAATGACTAAACAACAACAACAACAAACCAACAGCAGTCAAAGGATTTAAAGGAATCCGATTTCCAATCATAGTGCAAAACGTTTTAGGTGGAACTGAACGAACAACGAGAGTTTATTGGCTGAGCACTGAAGTTCAAGAACATTTATTTTTGCTTGGGAAGGGAATGTAAAGGAGAATGCAAATACAAAAGTTCCTATCATGAAGCAAAATGTTTTTCTAAAACTAGCTGGATGAAGAGATCAGTGAATGCAGTGTGGATGTAGAGTTCAAGGTTTCGATACCCCCATGATACTTCTTGGGACTTTGTAATGTTTTCTCATAATTTGCTACCTTTTTTCTTCTGTGGGGTTAAAACAATTATAGGAGGGGTATAGAAATTAACCCCAAATTGCCCTAGTTCTATTAAACATACGGAATGAAGATTTTTTTACTACAAGTGTTCCAGGAACAATGAATCAGCTATTGCATTAGCAAGACCAGTAAACTAAAACCGTTTTTTGTAGCACTCCCCCTGTTCTGTTTTGCTTCCCAATCCATACACAAGAGGTATGAAAACAGTAAACACTGACCTTTGGAAAAGCAAGAAGGAGTTGATGTACATGTCCAATCTAAAAAGGGGACAGGTCAACCATCTCTGAGTACCCTACAGCATGGAAAGGGGCGTTGTGAGTCAGAATAGACTATAAAGCACACTAAAAAGATGAAAAATCAGCTTAACTAAGGCATTAAGTGTCTAAGATACATTGCTGGTGAACGAATCAGAAGTTACATATAAAGTTATTATAAAACAGAGAAGCAATGAGTGGCAATCAAGACAAATGTATACAATGATTAACATGCAGAGGGAAACACAGTAACTTTGTCCCAACTCTAAGGATGAAAGGCTCCCTGATTCCTTCGTAGAAAAGATTCTATACCCGGCAGAGGTTGAGATGCCTCCGATATGCCTGAATGGAGAGCAGGAGCTTCTTCTCCATCATCATCATCTAGGGTCTCCAGCTGCTTCTGCTCACCCTCAAGAAGAGTTCCAGTCCTCCCAGGTATGCACCAAGCATTTGTCTTCATGGGCCACCTGGGACAACAGAGGAGAATCCTTCTAGGAGTACAATCCTGTCCCCTTGACTAGTCTTGGGTAAGCAGTCCCCTTTCTTTGCATGGAACGATCTCATCCAGCTGTTTGTTTTGTCACTGATCACTGTCTGTTATGCTTATATGGTGCCCCAGATAATTCAAAGCACTCTCTGAGTTGATAACAATCTTGCAGGGTACATATTCCCATGAACCCACTGAGCTGAGTACTCAACTTACAAACCACAGAAGGGCTTAAGACTGAGTCAGCCTTGACTCATGGAATTGAACTCAAGTCATGAGCAGAGTTTTGGCTGCAAGACTGCAGTTTAACCATTGCACCACGAAGCTCACTATCTAAACCCACTGAAACAAGACAGTCCAGATACGCAAATAAAAACTTTTTGGACTCCAATTCCCAGAACATTCCAAGACTTCCTCCCCGACCCCTGAAGCCTTGAGAGTCCCAGTCCACAAACTCACACCGAGGGACGCTTATATTTCCCTCACCTGTATCAGAACCAAGTCTTATGAAGTTGCATTCCAGACCTTCATTTGGGGCTGCAATGCTTCCTGGGAGTTGCAGTACTTTGGGAGGGGCCCACTGCAGACCTTAAAGGGAAAGAGACTAGAATATCCAGAAAAGTTATGGGGCAGGAAATTGAGGCCTCAAATGCACCCTCCATTGTCTAGGCTTTGAGGAAAATGTAAGTGCTTGAAGATGTGGGTCTGCAGTGCAGAATTCCTTCCCGGGAATTTTCAAAGAATTCAGGGAGTTGGAGTCCAAATAAGCCAAACAACATCTAGCCCAGATGATGGATTTCTGTGCTCCACAATTCATTTGTTCTGGCAACCTTTAGTCTCGAGAAACTATGATAACGTGGTATGTATGGAGGATTTGGAGTGTGGCTGAGAAGGCCAGTTCGAGAGTGACAATCCATTCCACACTGAAGGCAAATATAATCTGTCCCCTGTCCACCTCCCTGATTTTGCTGGTTTTGGGATTCAGTTCAATTTCTCCTGGAAAACAGAGAAGGACAACCAAATACAAGATAGATGGACTCTGTAGGGAAGCACAAGTAAGTGTTCAGCCTTTAAAATGACAGTAACCATTTCCTTTTTTAAAAAAAATTACTGGCCAGAAAGTCTGTAAATCATCCAAATCATCTCTGCAGACACTCTTGCAAGACCTCTCTGGATGCAAGAGGTCTTGCAAGAGTGTCTTCAGAGATGATTTGGATGATTTACAGACATTCTGGCCAGTAAATGTTTTTTAAAAAGGAATCAAATACAAGATAGATGGATGCAGTAAAGCAGCACAAGTGTTCAGCCTTTAAAATGACAGTCGAGCAGTTATTTAATGCCTTTTCAGTTACTACATTCTCTCTAGAATATAGCTCAGAGTAGTGCTGCACCCAGCGTTCCATCTGCTGTGCTCGTTCCTGGATGATCACGCCTGTAGCAGACTTCAAAGGAGCAGATTTCTTCTGTATTGGACCTAAATCCTGCTTGATACCGTCATACATTCCCTTGTATAATCAGTACAATGACGCAGATAAAATCCATCATTTTACTTTCAACTATACGACATTGATATTAAATTCATTTTCACATCAAAATCTCAACAGCGCTTTCCTCATATTCCTGGAGAGTTTTTCTCTGTTGAAAAGAGTTCATTTCATTGCCATTGCATGGGGGCGGAAAAGGTAACCTGGCTTCTGGATTGAACATTTTAAATCCACCGCATTTGTTCTCGTTCCTGTTGATTCTACCACAGTGGCAATGATTTTCACCGCCAAAACTTTACACACTCAACTTTGGTGAAAAGGTTCCTAAAATCCTTCCTCATTCTACACTGAATTTGGAGCTACAAACCTCCCTCCTCTCCCCCTTTTCTTCCAACCATGAGCCTGCTTTGTTTGCATTCCTATCCATGTTTCTGGGAGGGATCCTGGCCTCTGATTAGGTCACCTGCAGGCAAGCTGAGAAGCATCACAAATTCTGGGCCATTCCTTGCATGGTTAAAAGAGAGAGGAAAGTGGAGGTTAGGTTTTGATCACCACAAAGGTATTTTAGAGAAACCCAGTGGAAGTGGAAGTGGGTTCCCAAGGGGTGTGAGTCGGTAAAAATTCCTTTGAATTATTTGGAGAAAAGATGTTTTAAAACAACGGAGGGCCTTTGCGGTTCTCAGGCTCTGACAGACTTGGATTGTTCAATTATTCCACACCACTTTTAGGGCAAGAGTGCAAACCACATGACAAATCATTATACTTTTCTCAGGATCTCAGACTCTCCACTCTCCTCTGTCAGAAAACTGCCCCACTTTTTAAAAAACGCCTTTGTGAGGTAAAGTATGAGTGATCTGATAGAACAGCTCATGAAATGGCACTGCTTGCCTCACACGTAGCTGGAAAAAGGTCCTACAAACAACAGTTTGGAGAAGAGACAAGAGAAGGTCACTTGATGAGGACGAGCCAACTCTACAAGCAGACCTTTCGGAAGTGTGCTATAATTCGGGATGAACACTTCAGAGGCAAGAGGATTTTAGACACATATATATACACACGCCACACCAAGATACTGACAGTTATAACCTTTGTATACCAACCTCTAAAGGCTCAATCTTTGTGGAACTAGGGAGGCGGGTTGTCCCAGGTCTATCTGAAATTCCCTTTCACTGTTCAATCACTGGTGTTTTTCCCTTGGAATGTTTATTATCCCAGACCACTTTCTCAGCTAGAGAGCAAACCACATGTCAAGTCAATGTAACCCTCACGGGATCACAGACTCTCTACTCTCCTCTGTCAGAACATCGGCCCACTTTTAAAAAATGTCTTTGTGAGGTAAAATACCAATGACCTGATAGAAGAGTTCGTGAAATGGCACTGCTTGCCACACACTGGAAAAGGGGTTGCTGGAAACTACAGTTTGGAGAAGAGACAAGAGAAGCTCACTTGAGAATGATGAGCTGACTCTAGAGGCAGAACTGTCAGCACTGTGCTGAAATACGGGATGAACACTTCAGAGGCAACAGGACTTTAGACACATATATATACGCACGCCACACCAAGATATTGACAGTTATGCTTGCGAGTGCAGTGCAAAAAGTTTAGGTTTTGGAGGTGAATGGCTTGAGATCAAGAAAGCACCGTAGACGGGAGGCAGGAAGAACTGACAGAGGAGAAAGGAGACTCACGAAAAATGCTATAGTAAGAGAAGCAAAGGAACACTAAGAAAGACAATTGTGGAAAATTTTGAGGCAGAAGTAAAAGAGAAAAATTCAAACTACATGAAGTGTTGGAATGGACCCCAGAATGCCGGACATGCAACAATGGGCTAAAGTTACAGGAAGCAAGATTTCGATTGAATGTCAGAATAAAATCCTATCTGTTAGAGCAGTACAACAGTGAAACCAATGACCTCAAAAGGTAGTAAGTAGTCCCACACTGAGAAACTTTGACAACTACCTGGCAGATATCGTTTGCTTTCTATAAGTTAAGTACCCTAGGATGCTATGACTTGTTATGTTGTTGACCTTTGACTCTGAGTTAGAATGTCTAAATCCTGTCAGAGTTGCTGTAACGTGGATGCAACTTGACAGACATAACTTCCAAATTGTGTCAGCAGCTCTCTTGTAAAGAAGATCAACATTTCCACACTCACACAATCAGGAATCCTATTTCCATATTTCATGTAGTCTAAAAAGACTTAGTTGGAATCAGATTGTTTATTGGTTTCATGGCAATTTTCATATAATGATTAAGTTAAAATCAGGATAAAATCATTGAAGTAAAAGACGCAATTGGTGCAGACAAAGAATCACAGAGCATGAGGCAGGAAGTTCCACACATCACATCCAGTCTATGTCACTCTCTTCTGACATGCAGACGTTGAACCAGAGCATTACCCCAGTTGACCATCTCCTTCCTCATATAGAATGTGCTCAGGAATGTGGGGTTTGTGAACCTTGGGAGGAAGAGAACATTTCCTCCAAAGGATTTCCACATTAAAAGCCAACAGCTGAAGGTCGTCCAATAAGAAGCAGGGAAACATCACCCTTCTAGAAAACCCTCTATTTGGGGGAGAGAAAAAGAGAATACAGTGGTGCCTCGCACAGCGAGGTTAATCCATTCCTGATTAACCTCGCTGTGTGAAAACATCGCTGAGCGGGGCAGAAAAGCCCATTGGAATGCATTAAACAGTGTTTAATGCATTCCAATCGGCTGCTGTACTCACCGTTCAGCGATGTTTCTCCGATGGCCGGCAGCCATTTTCGCGCCCTCCCCTCGTTTAACGAGGGCACGAAAATGCTGCGCGTAGCCATTTTGCAGCTTCCGGTGGCCATTTTATAGCCGCCGAACAGCTGATTGGCAGGTCGCAAAGCGAAGGTCAGTAAGCGAACCGCTTACCGACCTTCGCTCTGCAATTTTTTTCCCTATTGAGGCATCGGTATGCGATCGCATTTGCGATCGCAAAATCGGCCTCGAAGAGCGAATTCATCGCTCTACGGTGCACTCGTTGTGTGAGGCACCACTATACCACCACATAGAACGTGAAAGGAAGACCAGGGAAAAGACTAGAGGGAGAAGAGAAAACTCATGGAATCCCACCCAGGAGATGATCGAGAGGGGAACCTCAAACACAGGAGGAAGGGAATGAGTCAAGAGGAAGAGATGCCAAGGAAAACTGGGCTCAACATCCAGGCTGTGATTCCTTATGTACGGGCCAATGGCAGTCTCCTCCCGAAACCATTTAAGAGGCAATGAATGGACCAAAATGTCCACCAAAAAGACTTATCATTACGTACCCTAGGATGATATGACTTTTTATGTTGTTGCCCTTTGACTCTGAGTTAGATCCTCTAAATCCTGTTAGAGTTGCTGTAAATTGGATGCAACTTGACACATAAAACTTCCAACTTGTGTCAGCACCTCTCTTGTAAAGAAGATCAACATTTCCACAATCACAAAGTCAGGATTCCTATTCCCATATTCCAGATAGTCTAAAAAGACTTAGTTGGAATCAGATCATTTATTAGTTTCAAGGCAATTTTCATAAAATGATGAAGTTAAAATTATGATAAAACTATTGAAGTAAAAGACACAATTGGTGCAGACAAAGAATCATTTTAGAGGTTCTGACTGAAGTGAATTTTCTTCTGTTCTCTCAGACTGAACAACCAGAGAAATCTTTCTCCACATTCCTCACATTCATGTGGTTTCTCCCCAGTACAAAGTTGTTGATGTTCTGTGAAGGGTGACTAGGCTGTGAAGCTTATCCCACATTCTTCAGAACGATATGGACTCTTCCGTGAATGTGAGCGCTGATGTATGGTTAAATTGGAGAGACGTGTGAAACATTTTCACATGCATACGGTTTTCCTTCAGAGTGACTTCGTTGGTGTCTTGTAAGGTGAGAGTGTTGGGAGAACATTTTTCCACATTCTTCGCATTGATAAGGTTTCTCCCCTCTGTGACGGCGCTGATGTACTTTGAAAGCTGTTGGATCACTGAAACATTTTCCACATTCTTTGCATGTATAAGGTTTCTCCCCTGAGTGAATTCGTTGATGTACGGTGAGGTTTGAACTGGAGCTGAACTTTTTGCCACAACTTTTACAATGATAGGGTTTATCCCCTGAATGTGAGCGTTGATGTCTGGTTAAATTGGAGAGCCGTGTGAAACATTTCCCACATTCATCGCATGCATGCGGTTTTTCTCCGGAGTGAATTCGTTGGTGTGCTATGAGGTTGGAGTTTTTGGAAAACTTTTTCCCACATTCTTCACAGGGAAAGGGTTTCTCTCCTGTATGGATCCGTTGATGTTCTCTGAGATATGAATTCCTCATGAAGCCCTTTCCACATTCATGACATTTGTAGGGTCTCTCCTCAGTGTGCATTCCCTGATGTTGCCTAAGTCCAGAACTTCCCTTGAAGCTCTTGCTACATTCTTCACCTTTATATAATTTTCCTTCTGAGTCCACTGGCTGAGTGACTTGAAGAGCTGAGCTAACGCTGAAGCATTTTACAGACCCTGAGTCTTCATAAGGTTTCTCTCCTGTGGGAAATCCTGAATCTTCTGGCCTCCTTCTGGAACTCTCTCCATGATCCAAACATTTACAAAGATTTTCCTCTGAGTGGCATCTTGGACATTTCACTGGGCTTTTCCTCAGAGGGCTCCTTAGCCCAGAATCTGAGCTCTGAGGGACATTGAGGCATGTTTTTATTGTCTTTTCCTCTTCTTCTTGACAGAAAACTTCTCTCTGATAAGGGTGAGGTTTGTTTTTCATCTCATTTTCCTCATTTTCCTTCTGCCTTGGTGATTCATCTCTGATCCCACAGTTCTCATTTTCATCTTCCACTCTTTCTGGGGATGTCCCGTGGAGTTTTCTTTCCTCCTCCTGTGCATCATCTGCTGGAAGAAAGAGAGAATTCATGGCAGTTAGTGGCTTTTCGCATTTAACAGGGAAAATACCTATCAATATGCCAATTTCTTGCTGCCTTCATTTCTCTGTTGAGAAAACAGTAGATCCCAATCATTCGTGATCTGGGTTTCCAGCTTCTTAACCAACATAAATCCATGGATTTAAAGGAATCAGATTTCCAGTCTTAGTGCTAAAAGTTTTAGGTGGATTTGAACAAAAAATGAGTGTTTATTGGCTGAGCACTAAAGTCCAAGAACATTTATTTTTGCTCGGGAAGGGAATGTAAAAGAGAATGCAAATGCAAAAGTTCATGTCTTGAAAAAATTGTTTTTCTAATCCTAGCTAGATGAAGAGATCAGTGAATGGAGTGTGGATCTAGAGTTCAAGATTTTGATTCCATCATGATACTTCCTGGGACTTCGTAACCTTTTCTCAGAATTTGCTACCTTTTCTGTTCAAGAGGGTTAAAACAACTTTAGGAGTATAGAAATCAACCCCAAATTGCCCTAGACTTGAAGATCTATTAAATCTACAGCATGAAGATATATGTTTTAATACAAGTGTTCCAAGAACAATGAATCAGCTACTGTAATAGCAAGACTACTAAACTAAAACAAGTATTTTTAGCAATCCCCTGTTCTGTTTTGCTTCCCAATCCAAACAGAGAAGGTAGTTGATGTACATGTCCAACCTGAAAAGGGGACAGGTCAACCATCTCTGAGTAGCCTCCAGCTGGGAAAGGGGTGTTGTGAGTCAGAATAGTCTAAATAACACATTAAAAAGTTGAAAAATCAGCTTAACAGAGGCATTAAGTGTTTAAGACACATTGCTGGTGCAGTAACACAATTAGAATGAATTGGAAGTTTCACATAAAGTTATTATAAAACAGAGAAGTGATGAGTGGTAATCAAGACAAACGTATACAATGATTAACATGCAGAGGGAAACAGAATACCTTCGTCCCGACTCCAAGGATGAAAGGCTTCCCGATTCCTTTGTAGAAAAGATTCTATACCCGGCAGAGGTCGAGATGCCTCCGATATGCCTGAGGGGAGAGCAAGTGCTTCTTCTCCGTCATCATCTTCTGGGTCCTCTGGGGTCTCCACCTGCTTCTGCTCATCCTCAAGAAGAGGTCCTTGTCTTCCAGGTATGTGCCAAGCGTTTCTCTTCATGGGCCACCTGGGACAACAGAGGAGAGTCCTTCTAGGAGTACAATCCTGTCCCCTTCACTAGTCTTGGTTAAGCAATCCCCTTTCTTTGCATGGGACAATCTCATCCAGCTGCTTTTCTTGTCATTGATCACTCTCTGTTATGCTTATATGGTACCCAGAGCATTCAAATCACTCTCTGAGCTGATGACAATTCTGCAGACTATATATCCCCACCCGCACGCCACCCCTGTGAGCTGACTACTCAATTTTCCAACCCCAGAAGGACTGAAGGGTGAATCAGCCTTGACTCATGGAATTAAATACGGGTCATGAGCAGAGTTTTGGTGGCAGGACTGCAGTTTAACTACTGTGTCACCAGGTACCTCTACCTACCGGTGCTGATGTACTTTCAAAGCTGACGGATCACTGAAATATTTCCCACATTCTTTGCATATATAAGGTTTTTCCACTGAATGAATTCGTTGATGTTTGGTGAGGTTTGAAAAGGAGCTAAACTGTTTGCCACATATTTTACATTGATAGGGTTTCTCCCCTGAATGTGAGCGCTGATGTGCTGTCAACTTTGAGGGAGCACTTAAACATTTCTCACATTCATCACATGCATACCTTTTTTCTCCGGAGTAAATTCGTTGGTGTGCTACGAGGTTGGAGTTTTGGGAAAACCTTTTCCCACATTCTTCAGAGGGAAAGGTTTTTTCTCCTGAATGAATTTGTTGATGTACTACAAGGTTTGAACGGTGAGTGAACCTCTTCCCACATTCTTCACAGGGAAAGGGTTTCTCTCCTGTATGAGGACTCCTTAGTTCAAACTCTGAGTTCTGAAGGACATTGAGGTCCTTGTTTATTATCTTTTCCTGTTCTTGTTTACAGACAACTCCTCTCAGATAAGGGTGAGGTTTGTTTTTCCTCTCATTTGCCTCATTTGCCTTCCCCCTCTGTGATTCATCTCTCTTCCCACAGTTCTCCTTTTCATCCTCCACTCTTTCTGGGGATGTCCTGTGGAGTCTTCCTTCCTCCTCCTGTGCATCATCTGCTGGAAGAAGGAGAGAATTCATGGTGATTAGAGACTTTTGCCATTTAACAGGGAAAATATCTATCAATAAGCCAGTTTCCTGCTGCCTCCCTTTCTCTGCTGAGAAAACAATAGATCGCAATCATTCGTGACCTGGGTTTCAACCTTCTTAACCATCAAAGTCTGAGGATTTTAAGGAATCAGTTTCCTGTCTTAGTGCTACAAACTGGATTTAGAATGGGCAGAGGAACTAGAGACCAAATTGCTAACATGCGCTGGACTATGGAGAAAGCCAGAGAGTCCAGAAAAATAATTTGGGTGTGATTTCTATACCCCCCTACAATTGTTCTAACACTTTTGAACAGTAAAGCCCCAAGAGCCATCATGGGGGATCGAACCATTGAATTCCAGATCCACACTCCACTCACTGGTTTCTCCATCCAGCAAGTTTTAAAAACACTTCTTCATGTCTTCAGGTCTTCTGCATATGGAAAAGGAGAGAATTCATGGTGATTAAAGGATTTTGCCATTTAATAGGGAAAATATCTATCAATAAGCAAATTTCCTGCTGCCTCCCCTTTCTGTGCTGAGAAAACAGTACATCACAATTGTATTACTGAGTTGAGCAGGAAGTTCGACTTGATGGACTTGATTCTATGATTCGTGACCTGGGTTTCAACCTTCTTGACCTACAGAAGTCAGAGGATTTTGAAGAATCTGTTTTCCAGTCTCAGTGCTTAAGAACTTTTAGGTGGACCAGAACAAACAATGAGCAGAATTGCTGAGCACTGAAGTCCAAGAACATTTATTTTGCCTGGAAGGAGAATGATAAAGAGGAAGGAAGTGCAAAAGGTCCTATCAGATGCAAAAGTGTTTTTCTAAACCAGGTATAGCTGGATGGAGAGATCAGTGAGTGGAGTGTGGATCCAGAATTCAGGGGTTTGATCCCCCATGATAGCTCATGGGACTTTGTTATCTTGTCTCAGAATATGCCACCTTTTCTTTTCAGGAGTGTTAAAACAATCATAGGGGTGTATAAAAATCCCCACCCCAATTACCCTAAAAGAAAAGCACTTTTAAACAGACGTCGTGAAGGTATTGTTTACTACAAGTGTTCTGAAAACAATGAATCACCAGAAATATCACTGAATGAAAACAATTTTTGGCAAACCCCTGCACTGTTTTGCTTCCAATCCATACATAAGAGGCATAAAAACAGTAAACACTGAACCTTGGGAAAGCAAGGAGGAGTTGATTTACACGTCCAACCGAAAAAGGGAAAGAGTAAACCATCTCTGAGTACCCTTACAGCACATTACAGTGGACCCTCGACTTGCAGACGGCTCCACCTGCAAACTTTTTGACTTACAGACTTCTCTGGCTGGAAAATTTCACTTCGGCTTGCGGCTGGAGAATCAACCTATGGATTGGAAGAGGGAGGAGGGGAAAGCACCAAATTTGAATTTGGCGCTTCCCCCGCCTCTCCCTTCCAGTCCGTAGGCTGCCGATCGTGCCTCCGGATGCCTTCCCGCGCTTCTCCACCGCAATGGGAGGCATCTATGAGGCTCCCCCACCACTGCTGGAGGCCTCCAAAGCACGATCGGCGGCAGGGGGACCTCTGAGATGCCTCCCATGGCGGAAGAGTAGCCCTGGAAGGCCTCCAGAGGTCCCCCTCACCGCTGATTGTGCCTCCAAAGCTTCTCTGGTTGTCTGCCACTGCTGGCTTTCCTAGGGCCTACCGGGCCTACCAGGGGAGTAGGCCCAGTGTACCCGGAGAAGTCCGCCACTGCTGACTTTCCCAGGGCTTACTGGGCCTACCAAGGGAGTAGGCTCGTTGTACCCTGAGAAGTCCGCCACCGCTGGCTTTCCCAGGGCCTACTGGGCCTACCAGGGGAGTAGGCCCGGTGTACCCTGAGAAGTCCGCCACCACCAGCAGCAGCCGACCTCTGAGAGGCTTCCCATGGCGGTGGAGAAGCCCTCAGAGGACTTCTGCAGCGGCAATGGTGGCAGCCCCAGACCACCATGAGGCCTCCGTCAGCAGCGGAGAAGCCCTCGGAGAGCTTCAGCAGCGGTGATGGCAGCAGCGAGGGACCCTTTCGGACAGGTAAGGTGCTGCTTTTTGCATTTGTTTTCTTTTGGGGGGTGTTTTTTTCTTTGGTGGGTTACAGATTAAGAGGTTTTCGAAGGGGTGGAGCAACAGGCACCAAGAACAGGGGAATTCTCAGGACTCTGATAACCCCTGGGTTTACTCCAAATCAGTGGACCCCCCCAAGAAAGGGGGGCGAGTTTCCACAGGAGAAGCGGGACTGTAGCAGGGGAGCTGGAGATGCCGAAGAAGCTAGACTGCAATCTGCTTTTTCGGACGAGTTTCCTTTCCTCAATTGCAACTGACTCGTGAAATCGCCATGATGAATTGGTGCGTAGCTGCTCAGAGAAGGGGGAGAAAGGAAGATTTATGATCTGACTGTTTGAACAGAAGTTGATGGGCTATCTCTATGGCAAGTAACAGACCAGATGTTTTGTTTCTCTCTTGGAAGTTTGATTGTGGAGACGATCTCTTAAGCGGCAGAGGATCTTGGCAAACTTTGGAGGTATTTCTTACTACACCATAACTTGGTTAGAACTGAGAAAATGAAACTTAACTGTCCTTTCCACCCTAACCCCCCTCCTATGTCTTGGCTTTTTATACATTAGAAGCTTGAGAATATTGAATGACTCTGAGCAGCTTAAATCTATGGAACTTTACTTTGACCATAAAGGAGGATTATATATCAAATAGTCACTTTTATGACCAGAATATTTTCCACAAGTCTCTGAATCAGTTTTGGCCAAGGAGGAGGATGGAAAGCGTAGTAACTTCGTCTGTCTGACTCTAATGATTTTTGGATGAAAATTTAAGGGCGAGACTCATCTTTGGGATTTTAAAATGGAAACCAATCTGATATTCTGTCTTCAGGAATTTCGATCTAATCTCATCAATCAGCCACCTAGAGTGGTCTATCGACTAGATAGGTGGGATATAAATAAAATAAATAAAATAAATAAATAAATAAATAATAAATCATCTTAAGGCTCAAATTTCAGAACTGAAGACAGATATTAAAGCAATACTTCTTGGCTTGGTCACCCAGATAGAGACAGGAGACAAACAGACAGCATCTTTTGAATCAGCTGAATCATCGCCAGAGAGATAGGGAGAGACCACCGTTCCTGAGGAGGAGATGGGAGATGAAACAATTGACTGCTCTGAACTAATCGAACAACAGCCTCCGAAGAGGCAGAGAGAGACTTTTAAAAAAAAACACAGAATGAAATATTTAAAAATGAGGAAAGGAGGGGTGGAGACAAGGTGGGAGAGTACATGGATTTTATCCTGATGGGAAATAATGTTAAAGGGAAGACATGGCTGAATTTAGAGGCAGAAATTTATGATCAGAGGTCGAATAGATCTGTGTTGCTTGGAAATCAAAATATGGATTATATTGAGAGGAAATTAGTAAATCGCATAGAAAATGTCAATGAAATTTTATAGATGGCATTTTAAAACTGGTAAAAGTGGTGTAAGAAATTAATCTTGGAAGTTTGATACTGGAGTCAAGAAGCAAAAGGGAAAGGGGAGGAAATAACCTGCGGATTAAATGATAAGATTTCTTGGTCCTGAGAGAGATATATCCACACAGAAAGCAATATGAGTAATCACAATATAAGCAATTTTGGCTAGGTGGGAAGCTAAAAGGTAGGTAAATATATGTAGCTATAAATTTCATAAAGGTAAATGAAGAATAATAATATTAGATGCTTGGGCTCTTATGGTTTATATATTGAGCTTAAATATGAGTGAATCCCTATATTGATTATATAGACAAGATGAGACTTACAATGTCTTTTAACCTGTAAAAGTGGGGATCTTTCAGAAATGTATTGAGCCGGCCTAGAGCCTCTACGTGGGGAGGTGTGTATGGCTAAGCCACCTTTATGATGAAATTAGAATTGCTTATGATGAGTACTGGTTAGAGGTGTACACAGGTGAAAGAATATATAGAGACTTTATAGATAGCACTTTAAAAGCCAGTAAAAAGAATGAAAGAAATGAATTCCTAGATTCACAAGGCTATAAATAACTAAAAATTCCTGGTTTATACATGGAGCAAAGAAATATAATAAAAATGGGGAAGTTACTTGCTGAATGTCTTTAATGGTTGATAAATATAGGTAATGCTTAAATTCGATTACATATTCTGATCACACATATTGATGAGGAGTTAGAAACATGAAGATACTAAGTAACTTGTGAACTATAGTTGGTCTATGCCACTGGTTCTTAACCTTGGGTTACTCAGGAGTTTTGGACTGCAACTCCCAGAAGCCTTCACCACCAGCTGTCCTGACTGGGGTTTCTGGGAGTTGCAGTTCAAAAGCATCCGAGTAACAAAGGTTAAGAACCACTGGTCTATGCAACTAAGAATGGCTTGAATATAAGATCAATACAGGCTTAAGATTATCTATTAGACAATTTAAGTATGTTAATCTTTAGGGTTTATGTAGTCAGAATTACAGTGGTGCCTCGCACAGCGAGGTTAATCCGTTCCGGATTAACCTTCGCTATGTGAATACTTCGTTAAACGGAACAAAAAAGCCATTGGAATACATTAAACATCGTTTAATGCATTCCAAATCGGCAGAAAACTCACAGTTTAACGAAGTCTTCCCATAGCCGGAAGCCATTTTCGCGCCCTCGGTATGCGAGTTTCGGCCATAGAGGCCGACGCGATGCCTCCGCATTAGCGATCCCGGAAAAGGGATCGCTATGCGGATTCGTCGCTATACAAGGTGCTTGTTAAGCGAGGCACCACTGTATATATTAAATGGATATGGCCTAAAGATGCTTAGTAGGGCATATGGTTTATGTAGTCAGGTTTATATGTTAAATGGATATATTCTCTCTGCATATAAGTTTTTGTGTTTGTTTTGTATGTTTGTCTGTGTTTAATAAAAAAAGAGGTTTTCAATGCATTCCTATGGGAAATAGACCCTCAACCTACGGACTTTTCGACCTGCAACCACCGTTCCAATACGGATTAAATCCGGAAGTCGAGGGTCCACTGTAAAAAGATGAACACGCAGCTTAAGTGAGGCATTGAGTGTCTAAAATACATTCCTGGTTCAGTCACCCAATTAGAAGGAATCGGAAATTAAACATAAAGTTATTATAAAACAGAGAAACGATGAGTTGTAATCAAGACAAAAGTATACAATGATTAATGTGCAGAGGGAAACAGAATACCTTTGTCCCGACTCCAAGGATGAAAGGCTCCCTGATTCCTCTGTAGAAAAGAATCCATCCCCTGAAGATCTGGAGAAGCCTCCGAAATGCCTGAGGGGAGAGCAGGAGCTTCTTCTCCGTCATCATCTTCTGGGTCCTCTGGGGTCTCCAGCTGCTGCTGCTGCTGCTCACCCACAAGAAGAGTTCCTGGCCTTCCAGTTATGTGCCAAGCACTTCTCCTCATGAGCCACCTGGGACAACAGAGGAGAATCCTTCTAGGAGTACAATCCTGGCACCAAGCCTAGTCTTGATTAAGCAATCTCATTGCTTCGTATAGAACGATCTCACCAGCTGCTTGTTTTATTTATTTATTTATTTATTTATTTATTTATTTATTTATTTATTTATTTATTTATTTATTTATTTATTTATTCATTCATTCATTCATTCATTCATTCATTCATTCATTCATTCATTCATTCATTCATTCATTCATTCATTCTATTTATACCCCACCTATCTGGTTGAAACAACCACTCTAGGCTGCGTCCAGACAGATAAAAACACAGACTTAAACACATATAACAAAAAATAAAAATAGACAAAAGTAAACAATTAAACAATAAACAATAAGGAAAAACAATAAGCAAATTCTTCAAGATGGGGAAAATTGCACATAATAGGTAAAGAAGGAAAAAGATTTAATTGTTATCTGGAGGGAAGGCCTGCTAATACCTCCATGTTTTTAGATTGGTCTTGAAAATACCCAGCGATGGGGCCTCACGAATCTCTGGAGGCAAGTTGTTCCAGAGGCGAGGCGCCACTGCCGAGAAGGCCCGATTTCTTGTTTTTTCCTTTCGGCCTCCCTTGGCGTAAGGCTCCTCAGCCTCACCTCCTCACTTGATCGAGTGACCCGGGTAGTTCTTGGTGGGAGAAGGCATTCTGTCAAATATTGAGGCCCTAAACCGTATAGAGCTTTATACGTAAGCATCAACACTTTGAAGTCAATGCGGAACCGAATGGGCAGCCAATGCAATGTGGCCGGAGTGGGTGTGATGTGTTGGTATTTCCTCACACTACTAAGTAGTCTGGCCACCGCATTCTGCACCACTTGGAGTTTCCGCATCAGCCTCAAAGGTAGCCCCACATAGAGAGCGTTACAGTGGTCTAATCTGAGATTACGAGCCCATGCATCAAGGTAGTGAGCGCCCCAACATCAAGATAGGGTCACAGCTGGGCTATCCGCCAAAGGTGAAAAAAGGCGGTGCGGACCACCGACTCCACCTGGGTTTCCATAGTGAGCGTTGGGTCCAGATGGAACCCCAGACTGCGAACTTCACTCTTGGAGGCAAGAGTCACCCCCCCCAAAAAAGAGAGAGTTTCCCAAACCACCTACTATGGGGGCGCCCATCCTCAGTACCTCCGTCTTGTCCGGGTTCAGCCTCAGTCCATTTTCCTGCATCCATTGCAGTACGGTCTCCAGGCAGCGCTGGAGGGACAGAACGGTGTCTCCTGCGGTTGGTGAGAAGGAGATGTAGAGCTGGGTGTCATCAGCGTACTGATGACACGAGGCCCCACACCCCCTGATGACCCCACCCAGCGGCCTCATATAGATGTTGAACAGCATTGGGGAGATAATCGACCCCTGTGGAACCCCGCAATTAAGACTCCACAGGGCCGAGACACTGTCCCCAAGCTGCACTCTCTGGGGGCAATACTCCAAGAAGGAACGGAGCCAGGCAAGTGCCAGACCACCGATTCCCAGCTCAGAGAGCCTCCCCAGGAGGATACCAAGGTCAATGGTATCAAAGGCCGCTGAGATGTCGAGGAGGACCAACAGAGACATTTTACCCCTATTGGTCTCCCTCAACAGGTCATCGTACAGGGCGACTGTAGCAGGCCACTCTCAAACCTCTACCCATCCAAGCCTATAAGAGTGCTCACTACCTCTCACCAAAAACTGCTGCCACCAACCTATCCTTTAAATCAAAAGGACAAGGGTTTCTTTCAAACAAATAAAAAAATTATTGATTACAAGAAATAAAAGTAGTAAATCACTGATGTAAAATCAATTAGTCAATCACTGTTTTACGACACTAGCTCACACAGACTTTTCCCTCACTGACTGGCTCTTTCTCACTTTCTATCAATCCCTCTAATCACTCATCTCTCAAACTGATCTCTCAAAACTCCACACACACACCTTATATAACTCAGCTCCTCCCACTTCTGCACCACCCTCCGTCCTCTCATTGGCTGAGGTTCCCCTGCCCAGCTGTGATGGACAGGTGAGAGCAGAGCTGAATGCCACAATACCTCCCCCCTTAACAAGTTGTTTTATGGGGGAAAGCTAAAGTGCTTTCCTCTATACACAATGAGGAGCAATACAATAATAAAATTAACTTAATAACAATAATACATTTGCTAAACATTTTCATAAACATTAAATAAACATCTTACCTGCAAGTCTTACTCATACATTCACTAACACTTACCAAGATCACTCATGCATACACTCAATATTAGAATAAAACATGACAATTATACTTACATACAACAAATCAAATATATCAGGGTGTACATGAAGAACAAACTTTTAAATACTTTAACCAATATAAGAGTCCATTTTCTGTCTTCCTCAGTCGTCCGGTCTTCTAGAGAGGGCATCTGCAGAACAGTTCTGAGTCCCTTTAATCACTCGAACCTCAAAATCAAAGTCCTGTAGAAGCAAAGCCCACCTCATCAGCTTGCTGTTGTTAGCTTTGATAGTCCTTAACCACAATAGTGGGGAATTGTCAGTACAAAGGACAAAATGTCTTCCCCACATGTACGGCTTAAGTTTCTGCACCGCATACACAATCGCAAGACACTCTTTCTCGATGGTGGACAGATGTCTTTCGCCTCCCTGCAGCTTCTTACTCAGGCACGCCACCGGATGAAGGTCTCCACCGTCGTCACTTTGGCACAGCACAGCTCCTAACCCGGAGTTAGACGCATCGGTAAAGATGATAAACTCGAGCTGGAATTCAGGAGCTCTCAGGACTGGGTTGGTTATTAACGCCTCCTTCAGCTTCCCGAACGCCTCCTCGCAGTTGCTGGACCAATGGATACAGTCAGCACTCTTCTTGCGGGTTAAGTTAGTCAAAGGTGCTGCTATCTCACTGAACCTAGGAATAAATCTCGTATAATAGCCTACCAGCCCAAGAAATGATCTGACTTTCTTCTTGGTGGTGGGTCTAGGCCAGTTACTTATAGCTTCTACCTTAGCTTCCAGGGGTTTAATCCTACCTCCCCCTACTACATGACCTAAATACTTCAATTCGGGGCTACCCAGCTGGCATTTGCTTGCTTTCACTGTTAGCCCAGCTGCTGTTAATCTTTGCAGCACTGTCTCTAGGTGATACAGGTGATCTCTCCAGGTGTCGCTAAAAATACCTATGTCGTCTATATAAGCCACTGTGAAATCGCTAAGTCCCTGTAAAGTTTGGTCCATAAGTCTCTGGAAAGTTGCCGGTGAGTTTCTTAGACCAAAACTCAAAACACGGAACTCGTATAAACCAAAAGGACTACAAAAAGCTGTTTTCTCCTGGTCTTTGAGGTCAATTCTCACTTGCCAGAATCCTTTCGTTAGGTCTAGGCAGGAAATATATTGACATCCCCCTATTGTCTCTATTAGGTTGTCTAATCTGGGCATAGGATACGCATCTGGCTTGGTGACATGATTCAGCTTCCTATAATCTACACAAAATCGAACACTGCCATCTGATTTGTCGACCAAGACTATAGGAGCAGACCAAGGACTGGATGACGGAACAATGATGTTTTCTTTCAGCATATCATCTAGCTCCTTGCACACCTTCTCAACATATGGCCCAGTGACCCTATATGGAGTAACTGATTGTGGGGGTACATCTCCAGTATCAATCTTGTGCACCACTCCCTTTGTTTGTGGAGAAAACCTGTCGGTACTTTGTTATCAAGGTCCTCAATTCACACTGTTGCTCATGGGAAAGTACAGGGCTGATTTTAACGTCTTCAGGATTATATATTGTTTTCCCCCTTCCTTCCCAATAGGGTAAGTCATGTTTTTCATTATCAGCTTCTTTCATAGCAAACAACATTCTGCTCTCTTCCCTATAATATGGTTTTATCATATTCACATGAACCACCCTCCAGCCTAGTTCTCCATCTTCCTTAATTATATAATTAAGGTCATTCATTTTGGCAATGATTCTAAATGGTCCTGCCCAAGTTAATTGTAACTTATTCCCTTTGAGAGGTCTTAGCACGAGCACCTCATCTCCAGGATTAAAACTTCTTTCCCTGGCTTTCTTGTCATACCATACTTTCTGCTTATTTTTCTGCCCCTGTAAACTTTCAGCAGCTATCTCTAGATTTCTTTTCAAAGTGTTCATCAGGTTGTCTAAATATGAAATTACGTTCTCAGGATCAGACTCTGTTATCTTCTCCCAATTTTGTCTAATTAAGTCAAGGGGTCCTCTCACTTTCCTCCCAAACAGCAATTCAAAAGGACTAAATCCTGTACTGTCTTGGGGTACAGACCTATATGCATATAACAGAAGTTGTATTCTCTGATCCCAATTGTAAGGGTTCTCAGCAGAATAGGCCCTAATCATGCTCATAAGGGGCCCATTAAATCTCTCTGTGAGCCCGTTAGTATGCGGGTGATATTTCATAGGCACCACTAACTGTTTTTGCAGATTGTCCCCCCCCCTTTCTTGGCGTCCCTCAGAGACTCTTGATACAATAAGCCCTGTTCAAGGTGGAACCTCTCAGGTCTTTCATGGGTTAATTTTGCTTCAGAAATGCTCTCAAAGCATTGTTTCAGTGTGGAATCTGATTTCTGTTCTTGACTGAACGCATTGCTTTGAGAAATATTAAGTGGAAAAATTTCAGCTGAGTTACTACTGTCAGGCATTCCCTTTCTCTGATTTTCACTCCCTTCCTCAGCTGTCTCTGCTTTATCTTGTTGGGAACGTGTCACAACTAAAACCCTCTTCACATGTTCAGAGAGGTCATTGCCAATTAAAACCGCTGCTGGAACCTGAGAAGAAATCCCAATTCTCCAAGGTCCTTCCCATCCCTGGTACCTAAGGTGTACCTCAGCCACAGGCAAAGTGACTGCTTTTTCACCAATTCCCTTTACAACCATGTTTTCCCCTTTTAAGATGTATTTCTGAGGTATTATATCAGTGTGACACAGAGTGACTTGTGAACATGAGTCCCTCAAAGCCATGTATTTGTTATCAAAGATATAAATATGGTCCCCAGCTGTTTGAAATATCTCTTGGTTCGTTTTAATTAAAAGCAATGTCTAATCTTGGCCAAAGGTAAATCAGGTTCAATATTATCAGCCTGTGTAGAGAGTTCAGCTTGTGTTGCCATAGCGACTGACTCCTTCCTTGGTGGATTGTTCTGCTCTTGTTGCACACAGTATACTGCCTTGGGCTTACCTAAATTTACTTTTTGTGGTACAAATTCTTTATTTGGATGCAATATGGCCTTTTTCATTACACCTAAAACAAGTTCTAGAGTTCCATTGATCATTCCAAGCACCTTTACCTCCTTTTCCCTCCAAATTTTGTCCTCTGGCTTGGTTTTGGTCTGAGGACTTTCCCACAAAATGGCCTCCAACCTTCTGCTGGTTTTTAAATTGTCCTCTGGGGTACTTATTAGAGTCTTCCCACACTTTTCTCACAACCTTCCCCTCATAACCACTTGATTTTCTGATCTGGGAAATAAAATCCACAATCTACCCTGCCTCTCTCAAATTTCTCGGTTTCTTGTCCTTGACCAAAAATCTCAGTTCTCCAGGTAAGAGAGAATAGAACTGCTCCAATCCAAAAATATTTTTAAGGTCTTCTACTGTCTCAGCTTTTTCCTGTACCAGCCATTTGTCTTAATATCTGGACAGGTTGGCCCCTAAATGAGAGTAAGACTCATCAGGTTTCTTGGTCAGAGACCTGAATTTCTGTCTCAACTCTTCTGAATTTATGCAAAAACTAACTTTTTGAACTCATTATAATCTTTAATTAATTCGACAGACGTCTCCGCATAGATTTCTGCCAGTCCACCACTAATTTGGGATCTCAATACTATCATTCTTTCAGAATCCCTCACAGAAAAATCTTCACAAGCTCTTTCAAACATCAATAAGAATGATTCTGGATCATCTCCTTTTCTGAAAACAGGGAATTTCTTTAGATCTGCCTTTGATAACTGTCTTCCCTCAGAATCATCTCTGCCAGTATTGTTATTATTATTGTTAGCCTGAGCTGCCAGCTCTAATCTCCTAAACTCAAAAGCCATTCTCTCTTTCTCTAATTGGGCCTCCATTTCTCTCTGCCTCATTCTTTCCTCCCTCTCCATTTTCTCTTTCTCCATCTCCATTTTCTCTTTCTCCATTTGTAAGGCCAGTTTTTCTTTCTCCATCTCTATTTTCTCTTTCTCCATTTGTAAGGCCATTTGTCTTTCCTCAGCTTTGGCTTGTCTTTCCTCAGCTTTGGCCTTCATTTCTAGCTCAAATTTCCATTTTCTGAACTCTATTGGGTCACTCAAAGCCCACAGCTTTACCCTGTCCTAGGTTTAGCTGTCTTGAGTCCTCTTAGCGTATCTGCCCTTGGCTCCGCTTTTGTCCCTTCAGAGTTTTCCCTTAAACTCAGGACAAGCTAGCCAAACTGCCAGAGATTTCTGCCTTGGGCAACTCTCTCCACAGAAGCCTCGCTATCTTAATCCCCAATCTGAGTTTGCACGCCCTTCTACTAGACTTTCTCCCCGTGAGACAAGTCCTAGAAGGTTACCCATGCGCTCCCTCAGACGTCCCTGAATAAAGACCCCTGCTCTGGGCACCTTTCCAGTACAAGGCTTTACTGGATCAATTTGTATCCCACACGCTGGACACCAATTTATATTGTAGCAGGCCACTCTCAAGCCTCTACCCATCCAGGCCTATAAGAGTGCTCACTACCTCTCACCAAAAACTGCTGCCACCAACCTATCCTTTCAATCAAAAGGACAAGGGTTTCTTTCAAACAAATAAAAGATTTATTGATTACAAGAAATAAAAGTAGTAAATCACTGATGTAAAATCAATTAGTCAATCACTGTTTTAAGACACTAGCTCACACAGACTTTCCCCTCACTGACAGGCTCTTTCTCACTTTCTATCAATCCCTCTAATCACTCATCTCTCAAACTGATCTCTCAAAACTCCACACACACCCCTTATATAACTCAGCTCCTCCCACTTCTGCACCACCCTCTGTCCTCTCATTGGCTGAGGTTCCTCTGCCCAGCTGTGATGGACAGGTGAGAGCAGAGCTGAACGCCACAGCGACCAATGCCATCTCTGTACCATGGTGCAACCTGAAGCCCAACTGAAACAGATCCGGGGCATCTGTTTCGTCTAAGTCTGCCTGAAGCGGGTCAGTCCTGTAGGCTATATATACCTACCCCCACACCACCCCTGTGAGCTGAGTACTCAATTTACCAACCCCAGAAGGATGGAAGGATGAGTCAGCCTTGATTCATGGAACTGAACTCGGGTCATGAGCAGAGTTTTGGCTGCAGGACTGCAGTTTAACCACTGCACCACGAAGCTCACTATCTAAAACCCCTGAAACAAGACAGTCCAGAGGTGGGAATAGAATTTTCAGACTCCAACTCCCAGAACATTCCAAGAGTCCCTCCCCCACCCCCAACATCTTGGGAATCCCAGTCCACAAACTCATACCATCGGATGCCTGTAATTCCCTCACCTGTACCAGAACCAAGACTTCTGAGGCTGCATTCTAGACCTTTATTTCGGGCTGCAATGCTTCCTGGGAGTCGCAGTTCTCTGGGAGGGGCCCACCGTAGAGCTGAAAGGGCAAGAGACTAGAATATCCAGAAAAGAAATTGGGCAGGAAATTGAGGCCTCAAATGCACCCTCTGTTGAGTAGTCTTCGAGGGAAATGTAAGTGCGTGAAGAGGGGTGTCTTCAGCCCAGAACTCCACCCTAGGAATTTTCACAGAATTCGAGGAGTTGGAGCCCAAATAAACCAAGCAGCGTCTATCGCAGGTGAAAGATTTCTGTGCTCTGCAATTCAATGGTTTTCCTGGAAAACAGGGAAGGCAATCAAATACAAGATAGATGGATGCAGTAAAGCAGCACAAGTGAATGTTCAGCATTTAAAATGGCAGTCACCATTTCTTTTTTTAAAAAAATTACAGGCCAGAATGTCTGTACATCATCCACATCATCTCTGCAATCACTATTGCAAGACCCCCCCGTCTCTCTCTCTCTCTCTCTCTCTCTCTCTCTCTCTGAGAAACCTCTCTTATTCTTTTCCTCTTACTCACCAGGTGACCTCAACAGCCCAGGAAAGTTTGCAAACCAGGTACAGGGAAGCAGCCTGTTCGCAGCTTTGGCTCTCTTTCCCCTTCAATCCCTGTTTCTTTCTGCTGGCGGCTAATTGCTAATTGCAACTCTACTCTTTTCTTTCCCCTTTAATCACTCCCAGGTTTGCGCTTTCTCCTTCAAATTGAGCCAGCTGCCCAGGATTTGCCCTTGATTTTTGAAGGTCTTCTGGGAAGTGTAGTTCAGAACAAAAGGGAGACTCAGGCACGGTGGTCCAGGGGGAATCCTGAGAAAGGCAGCCGGGATAGGCTATGAAGCATATCAGGCAAAAGCAACAGAAACAAAAGGAAAAAAAAGACATGAATATGTGGCACTTTAAAGACCAATTATGACATTTTAATGTGATCTTCTGTGGACTCATTCACTTTCTCAGACATACAAAAACAGAGTGAAACGGTGAATGAAATATCTGTCCTATAAGCAGAACATTCTAAATCTCCATTGGCTGTTGGTTTTCTGCTAAGTTCACATGGACTAATTTATGGCTTATGTTGTTGTCAAAAAACAGTGGTTCCCAATCTTGGGTAACTCAGGTGTTCTTGGACTTCAATTCCCACAAGTCTTCAGCACCAGCTGTGCCGGCTGGGGTTTCTGGGAGTTGTAGTCCAAGAACATTTGGGTGACCCACTGGTCTAAAAACAAACAAATAAAAAAGAAAAGAAAACAATAATGTGGAGGTATTTTCTATTAAATTTCATAGATTAATGAAATCTGCTCTTCTCTATTCCTTCAAAAAAATATTTCATCTCCTAAATATATTGGCTGAGTCTGTTTCTTGGGGTGAAGGCAGTTGAAATATATCCCTCCCCCCCAGAACAGAGGGTGGCACTAAAAAACCCAGGGAATGGAGGCTGGACCAGCGTTATGAGGGGAGTAATTTCCTCATGTTTATGGAGAGCTTTTTCTGTGTTGAAAGCATTTGTTTCATTGCCATGGCAAGGGGGCAGGAAAAAGTAACCTGCCTTCTGGGTTGAACATTTTAAATCCACTGCATTTGTTCCATGAGGAAGGACAGCTAAAAAACCGAT
Organism: Pogona vitticeps; assembly: GCF_051106095.1. Taxonomy (NCBI): domain Eukaryota; kingdom Metazoa; phylum Chordata; class Lepidosauria; order Squamata; family Agamidae; genus Pogona; species Pogona vitticeps. Next base: position 16,591,157 of record NC_135784.1, read on the forward strand.
TCTCATTCCTGTTGCTTCTACCACAGTGGCAATGAGTTCCACCACCAGAGCTTTCTGGTGGAAAGATTCCTAATATCCTTCCACACCCAACACAGGATTTGGAGTTACAATCTTCCCTCCTCTCCCCCTTTTCTTCAGCCTGCCTTGTTTGCATTCCTATCCATGTTTCTGGGAGGGATCCTGGCCTCTGATTAGGTCGCTTGCAGGCAAGCCGAGAATCATCACAAATTCTAGACCATTCCTTGTATGGTTAAAAGTGAGAGGAAAGTGGGCGTTAGGTTTGGACCATCACCCACTGATTCCGGGGAAACCTGGTGGGTTCCTACATGGGTTCCTGTGGGATATGAGTTGATTTTAAAAAATCATTTGAATTATTTGGAGAAAAGATGTTTTAAAATAAAGGAGGGCCATTGTGGTTCTCAGGCTCTGACCTCCTTTCATAGAGGAGGGCACGCTGAAACTAGGAAACGTCATTTAATAACAACTTATCAGCTAGAATCCTATCAGGGTTCAAGGAAGGTTTGTGCAACTTGCTACGGTTAATTATGTCTAACAATTTGCCAGGCAATTAACCATCTTGATTCATTTCCTACATGCCGTGCCATGAACATGTCGAGACACTTTGTCACCTGGTTGCAGTCATGATCCTGTACACCAACCTCTAAAGGCTCAATCTTTGTGGAAGTAGGGAGGTGGGCTGTCCCAGGTCAATTTGAAATTCACTTTCACTGTTCAATCACTGGTGTTGTTTCCTTGGATTGTTTATTATCCCAGATGACTTTTTTGGCTAGAGAAACCGCATGTCAAGTCAATTTAATCCTCGCAGGATCACGGGCTCTCCACTCTCCTCTGTCAGAACATTGCGCCTCTTTTAAAAAATGTCTTTGTGAGGTAAACTACCAGTGTCCTGACAGAAGAGTTCTATGAAATGGCATTGCTGGCCTCACACTGGAAAAAGGGTGCCTACAAACGACGATTTGGAGAAGAGACAAGAGATGCTCACTTGAGGATGATGAGCCAACTCTAGAGGCAGACCTTTTGGCACTGCGCTGAAATTTGGGATGAACACTTCAGAGGCAACAGACTTTTTAGACACCGATATACACCCACACCACACCAAGATACTGACCGCTACCCTTCAAGTGCAGTGCAAAAAGTTTAGGTTTTGGAGGTGGATGGCTTCAGAACAAGAAAGCACTGTAGATGTGAGGCGTTGGGCGCTGCATCTCCAGAGTCACTGCATTTATGGCAAAAATCTGGTGGGACAGCATGACTCTTCATGACGATGAAATAAATGGTTGGGGAAGTATGAAGGTCCAGGTGGGAGTAAGAAAAGGGACATGGAGGAGAACCTTGCCATCAATATGTCACCCCCTTCATCCTTCAGAAACTGAGGCCATTATAACCTCCTCTTCACTTCTAGATACAGGTGAAGAAAAGAGGGGAAATTGACTCCCCTGAACATCCCTGTCAGCCCTCTATTTGGGGGAGAGAGAAAGAGAAAATACCACCACGTAGAACGTGAAAGGAAGACCAGGGAAGAGACTAGAGGGAGGAGAAAAAACTCCTGGAATCCTATCAAGGAGACGATCGAGAGGGGAACCTCAAACACAGGAGGAAGGGGATGAGTCGAGAGGAAGAGATGCCGAGGAAAACTGGGCTCAACACCCAGGCTGTGATTCCTCATGTACGGGACAATGCCAATCTCCTCCCCTAACTGGTCAAGAGGCAACGAATGGACCAAAATGTCCACTGAAAAGACTTATCATTAGGTAACCCAGGATGATATGACTCTTTATGTTGTTGTCCTTTGACTCTGAGTTAGAACCTCTAAATCCTGTTAGAGTTGCTGTAATTTGGATGCAACTTGACAAACATAACTTCCAACTTGTGTCAGCACCTCTCTTGTAAAGGAGATCAACATTTCCACTCACACAGTCAGGAGTCCGATTTCCAAACTCCAGCTAATCTAAAAAGGCTTAGTTGGAATCAGATCATTTATTAGTTTCAAGGCAATTGTCATAAAGCCACTGGCAATGGTGCGGCTAAAAAATATTGTAAATAAATAAATAAATAAATAAATAAATAAATAAATAAATAAATAAATAAATAAATAAATAAATAAATAAATAAATTTAAGTTAAAATTATGATAAAACCATAGAAGTAAAAGACGCAATTGGTACAGCCAAAGAATCACAGAGCACGAGGCAGGGAGATCCACGCATCACATCCAGTCTATGTCACTGTCTTCCGACATGCAGACATTGAACCAGAGCATTAACCCAGTTGACTGTCTCCTTCCTGAAGTAGATTGTGCTCAGGAATGTGGTGTTTGTGAACCTTGGGAGGAAGAAAACATTTCCTCCAAAGGATTTCCACATTAAAAGCCACCATAATGTTTCTTTCCAAAGTGTTTCGTAGGTCCACAAAGGCTTAAGTCAACAGTAGAGCTCTCAGTATCCCTTGAATTTCCAAATGTTTTCTTCCCAGGAGAGATATTCAGATGGACTTTTAAGAAGTTTTGGCATTTTGCAGAATCTTCAGACTTTCTCCTCTCTGTGCATAAGCTGATGTGTAACACTTTGTGTTCTGCAATGCAAGCTTTCCCCCACATTCTCTCCATTTTAGAGGTTCTCACTGGAGTGAATTTTCTTGTGTTCTCTCAGACTGAAGAACCAGAGAAATCTTTCTCCACATTCCTCACATTTATGTGGTTTCTCCCCAGTACGAAGTTGTTGATGTGCTGTGAAGGGTGACTCAGCTTTGAAGCTTATCCCACATTCTTCACAACAATATGGATTTGTCTGTGAATGTGAGTGCTGATGTATGATTAAATTGCAGAGACGGGTGAAACGTTTCCCACATTCATCACATGCATACGGTTTTTCTCCAGACTTTGTTGGTGTACTGTGAGGTTAGAGTGTTCGGAGAACATTTTCCCAACATCTTTGCACTGATAGGGTTTCTCTCCTGTATGACAGCGCTAATGTACTTTGAAAGCTGATGGATGACGGAAACATTTCCCACATTCTTTAGATGTCTAAGGTTTTTACCCTGAGTAAATTTGTTCACGGTTTTTGAGTTTTGAACAGTCGCTTAACTGTTTGCCACATATATTACATTGATAGGGTTTCTCCCCTGAATGTGAGCACTGATGTACTTTCAAAGATGAGGGAAAAGTGAAGCATATCCCACATTCATCGCATGCATACAGTTTATCTGCTGAGTGAATTTGTTGCTGTACAACAAGGTTGGAAATTTGGGAAAACCTTTTCCAACATTCTTCACAGAGAAAGGGTTTCTCTCCTGTATGAATTCTCTAATGTACTGTAAGAACTTTCTTCTGCTTGAAGCTACTCCCACATTCTTTGCATGTATAAGGTTTTTCCCCTGAGTGAATTCGTTGATGTACTACAAGGTTTGAACGTTTTCCCACATTCTTCACAGGGAAAGGGTTTCTCTCCTGTATGAATTCTCTGATGTAATGTAAGAACTCTCTTAAAGTTGAAGCTTCTCCCACATTCTTTGCATGTATAAGGTTTTTCCCCTGAGTGAATTCATTGATGTACTACAAGTATGAACTTTTAGTGAACCTCTTCCCACATTCTTCACAGGGAAAGGGTTTCTCCCCTGTATGAATTGGTTGATGTTCTCTGAGACTTGAATGCCTTGTGAAGCCCTTTCCACATGCATGACATTTGTAAGGACTCTCCTCAGTGTGTATTCCCTGGTGTTCCTTAAGTCCAGCACTTCCCTTGAAGCTCTTGCCACATTCTTCACCTTTACACAATTTTCCTTCTGAGTCCACAGGCTGAGTGACTTGAAGAACTGAGCTAACGCTGAAGCATTTTTCAAACCCAGAGTCTTCATAAGGTTTCTCTCCTGTGGGAAATCCTCGATCTGGGCTCCTTCTGGAACTCTCCCCATGCTCCAAACAGTGACACAGACTTTCCTCTGAGTGGCATCTTGGACAGTTCACTGGGCTTTTCCTCAGAGGACTCCTTAGTTCAAACTCTGAGTTCTGAAGGACACTGAAGTGTCATTTTATTGTCTTTTCCTCTTCTTCTTGACAGACAACACCTCTCAGATAAGGGCAAGGTTTTCCTCCCATTTGCCTCATTTTCCTTCTCCCTCTGCAATTCATCTCTGATCCCACAGTTCCCGTTTTCATCCTCCACTCTTTCTGGGGATGTCCCGTGGAGTCTTCTTTCCTCCTCCTGTGCATCATCTGCTGGAAGAAGGAGAGAGTTCATGGTGATTAGTGGCTTTTGCCATTTTACAGAGAAAATATCTATCGGTAAGCCAATGTCCTGCTGCTTCCTTTTCTCTGCTGAGAAAACAGTAGATTACAATCATTCGTGACGTGGGTTTCCACCTTCTTAATCAACCCTTCACAGATTGCCCCTTCATGGATTGCTGACATTGCGATGAAAGGACTTGAGTAATTCAGAGAAGTTATGGACACCAAAGCCAGACAGGTCATGGTGGAGAGTTTTGACTAAATGCGATCTAATGCTGCAAAGAAAAATACTTCATAGAAAACTGTAATGTAAGATCTAAGAACGTTGGTAAGTTAGATGTGGTCAAACAGGAGATGGCAAGAATAAACATTGACATCCTGGGCGTCAGTGAACTAATATGGACAGGAATAGGCGAATTCAGCTCAGATGATTATCATATCTACTATTGTGGGCAAGAATCCCATAGAAGAAATGGACTAGTCCTCATAGTCAACAAAAGAGTGCGGAAAGCTGTACTGGGATACAATCTCAAAAATGAGAGAATGATTTCAATACGAAATCAAGGCAGACCTTTCAGCATCACAGTAATCCAAGTTTATGCACCAACCACCAATGCTAGAGAGGCTGAAACTGACCAATTCCATGAAGACCTAAAAGACCTTCTAGAACTGAAGTAAGATGTTCTTCTAATTATAGGGGACTGGAAAGCTAAAGTAGGGAGTCAAGAGATAAAAATGTAGCAGAGCAAAGGATAATAGAGTTTCATCAGGAGAACAATCTGGCCATCACAAACACTCTTTTCCAACAACACAAGAAGCGACTCTACACATGGACATCACCAGATGGGCAATATCAAAATCATATTGATTATATTCTCTGCAGCCAAAGATGGAGAAGCTCTATACAGTCAGCAAAAACCAGACCAGGAGCAGATTGATCATCAGCTTCTTATAGCAAAATTCAAGCTTAAACTGAAGAAAGTAGGAAAAACCACTGGTTTAAACCAAATCCCTATCGAATACACAGTGGAAAAGAAGAACAGATTTAAGGAACAAGACTTAGTGGACAGAGTGCCTGAAGAACTATGGCTGGAGGCTAGTAATATTGTACAGGAGACAGCACCAAAAACCATAGAAAGAAAAGGAAATGCAAGAAAGCAGAGTGGCTGTCAAACAAGGCCTTACAAATAGCAGAGAAGAGAAGGGAAACAAAATGCAAGGGAGATAGGGAAAGTTACAGAAAATTGAATGTGGACTTCCAAAGAATAGCAAGGAGAGACAAGAGGGCCTTCTTAAATGAAGAATGCAAAGATATAGAGGAAAAACTACAAAGGGGAAACCAGAGATCTGTTCAAAAAACTGGACATATTAAAGGAACATTTTGTGCAAAGATGGATATGATAAAGAACAAAAATGGTAGGGCCCTAAAAGAAGCAGAAGGCATCAAGAAGAGGTGGCAAGACCACAGAGGAGTTATACCAGAAAGATTTGGATACACCGGACAAGCCAGATAGTGTAGTTACTGACCTTGAGCCAAACATCCTGGAGAGTGAAGTCATGTGGGCCTTAGAAAGCTTGGCTAACAACAAGGCCAGTGGAGGTGATGGCATTCCAGTTGAACTATTTAAAATCTTAAAAGATGATGCTGTTAAGGTGCTACATTCAATATGCCAGCAAATTTGGAAAATTCAGCAGTGGCCAGAGGATTAGAAAAGCTCAGTCTACATCCCAACCCCAAAGAAGGGCAGTGCCAAAGAATGCTCCAACTACCATACAGTTGCACTCATTTCCCACACGAGCAAGGTTATGTTCAAAATCCTACAAGGTAGGCTTCAGCAGTATGTGGACCGAGAACCTCCAGAAGTACAAGCTGGATTTCGAAGGGGCAGAGGAACTCGAGACCAAATTGCTAACAAGCACTGGATTATGGAGAAAGCCAGAGAGTAACAGAAAAACATCTACATCTGCTTCATTGACTACTCAAAAGCCTTTGACTGTGTGGACCACGGCAAAAGATGCAAAATTCTTCGAGAAATAGGAGTGCCTGACCACCTTATCTATCTCCTGAGAAATCTATCTGTGGGACAGGAAGCAACAGTTAGAACTGGATATAGAACAACTGATTGGTTCAAAATTGGGAAAGGAGTACAAGAAGGGTGTATATTGTCCCCCAGCTTATTTATATGCAGAATACATCATGTGAAAGGCTGGACTGGATGAATCTCAAGCCGGAATTAAGATTGCTGGAAGAAATATCAACAACCTCCAATGTGCAGATGATACTGCTTCAATGGTAGAAAGTGTGGAGGAATTAAAGAACCTCTTAATGATGGTGAAAGAGGAGAGTGCAAAAAATGGTCTGAAGCTCAACTTCAAAAAAGCTAAGATCATGGCCACTGGTCCCATCACCTCCTGGCAAATAGAAGGGGAAGATATGGAGGCAATGACAGATTTTACTTTCTTGGGCTCCATGATCACTGCAGATGGTGACAGCAGCCACGAAATTAAAAGATGCCTGCTTCTGGGGAGGAAAGCAATGGCAAAGCTGGACAGCATCTTAAAAAGCAGAGACATCTCCATGCCGACAAAGGTCTGCATAGTCAAAGCTATGGCTTTTCCAGTAGCAATGTATGGAAGTGAGAGCTGGACTATAAAGAAGGCTGACCACCAAATAACTGATGCTTTTACATTGTGATGCTGGAGGAGACTCTTGAGAATCCCTTCTCAAGAGAAAAAAACTATCCATTCTGAAGGAAATCAACCCTGAGTGATCACTGGAAGGACAGATCCTGATGCTGACGCTCTAATACTTTGGCCTCCTCATGAGAAGAGAAGACTCCCTGGAAAAGACCCCGATACTGGGAAAGTGTGAAGACAAGAAGAGAAAGAGACGGCAGAGGGCAGGATGGTTGGACAGTGTTATTGAAGTGACCAACATTAATTTGACCCAACTCTGGGAGGAGGGCCTGGCGTGTTCTGGTCCATGGTGTCATGAAGAGTCGGGCATGACTAAATGACTAAACAACAACAACAACAAACCAACAGTAGTCAAAGGATTTAAAGAAATCCGATTTCCAATCATAGTGCTAAAAGTTTTAGGTGGAACTGAATGAACAACGAGAGTTTATTGGCTGAGCACTAAAGTTCAAGAACATTTATTTTTGCTTGGGAAGGGAATGTAAAGGAGAATGCAAATACAAAAGTTCCTATCACGAAGCATAATGTTTTTCTAAAACTAGCTGGATGAAGAGATCAGTGAATACAGTGTGGATGTAAAGTTCAAGGTTTCGATACCCCCATGATACTTCTTGGGACTTTGTAATGTTTTCTCATAATTTGCTACCTTTTTTCTTCTGCGGGGTTAAAACAATTATAGGAGGGGTATAGAAATTAACCCCAAATTGCCCTAGTTCTATTAAACATACGGAATGAAGATTTTTTTACTACAAGTGTTCCAGGAACAATGAATCAGCTATTGCATTAGCAAGACCAGTAAACTAAAACCATTTTTTGTAGCACTCCCCCTGTTCTGTTTTGCTTCCCAGTCCATACACAAGAGGTATGAAAACAGTAAACACTGACCTTTGGAAAAGCAAGAAGGAGTTGATGTACATGTCCAACCTAAAAAGGGGACAGGTCAACCATCTCTGAGTACCCTACAGCATGGAAAGGGGCGTTGTGAGTCAGAATAGACTATAAAGCACACTAAAAAGATGAAAAATCAGCTTAACTAAGGCATTAAGTGTCTAAGAGACATTGCTGGTGAACGAATCAGAAGTTACTCATAAAGTTATTATAAAACAGAGAAGCAATGAGTGGCAATCAAGACAAATGTATACAATGATTAACATGCATAGGGAAACAGAGTAACTTTGTCCCAACTCCCTGATTCCTTCGTAGAAAAGATTCTATACCCGGCAGAGGTTGAGATGCCTCCGATATGCCTGAACGGAGAGCAGGAGCTTCTTCTCCATCATCATCATCTAGGGTCTCCAGCTGCTTCTGCTCACCCTCAAGAAGAGTTCCAGTCCTCCCAGGTATGCACCAAGCGTTTGTCTTCATGGGCCACGTGGGACAACAGAGGAGAATCCTTCTAGGAGTACAATCCTGTCCCCTTGACTAGTCTTGGGTAAGCAGTCCCCTTTCTTTGCATGGAACGATCTCATCCAGCTGTTTGTTTTGTCACTGATCACTCTCTGTTATGCTTATATGGTGCCCCAGATAATTCAAAGCACTCTCTGAGTTGATAACAATCTTGCAGGGTACATATTCCCATGAACCCACTGAGCTGAGTACTCAACTTACAAACCACAGAAGGGCTTAAGACTGAGTCAGCCTTGACTCATGGAATTGAACTCAAGTCATGAGCAGAGTTTTGGCTGCAAGACTGCAGTTTAACCATTGCACCACGAAGCTCACTATCTAAACCCACTGAAACAATACAGTCCAGATACGCGAATAAAAACTTTTTGGACTCCAATTCCCAGAACATTCCAAGACTTCCTCCCCGACCCCTGAAGCCTTGAGAGTCCCAGTCCACAAACTCACACCGAGGGACGCTTATATTTCCCTCACCTGTACCAGAACCAAGTCTTATGAAGTTGCATTCCAGACCTTTATTTGGGGCTGCAATGCTTCCTGGGAGTTGCAGTACTTTGGGAGGGGCCCACTGCAGACCTTAAAGGGAAAGAGACTAGAATATCCAGAAAAGTTATGGGGCAGGAAATTGAGGCCTCAAATGCACCCTCCATTGTCTAGGCTTTGAGGAAAATGTAAGTGCTTGAAGATGTGGGTCTGCAGTGCAGAATTCCTTCCCGGGAATTTTCAAAGAATTCAGGGAGTTAGAGTCCAAATAAGCCAAACAACATCTAGCCCAGATGATAGATTTCTGTGCTCCACAATTCATTTGTTCTGGCAACCTTTAGTCTCGAGAGACTATGATAATGTGGTATGTATGGAGGATTTGGAGTGTGGCTGAGAAGGCCAGTTCGAGAGTGACAATCCATTCCACACTGAAGGCAAATATAATCTGTCCCCTGTCCACCTCCCTGATTTTGCTGGGTTTGGGATTCAGTTCAATTTCTCCTGGAAAACAGAGAAGGACAACCAAATACAAGATAGATGGACTCTGTAGGGAAGCACAAGTAAGTGTTCAGCCTTTAAAATGACAGTAACCATTTCCTTTTTTTAAAAAAAATTACTGGCCAGAAAGTCTGTAAATCATGCAAATCATCTCTGCAGACACTCTTGCAAGACCTCTCTGGATGCAAGAGGTCTTGCAAGAGTGTCTTCAGAGATGATTTGGATGATTTACAGACATTCTGGCCAGTAAATGTTTTTTAAAAAGGAATCAAATACGAGATAGATGGATGCAGTAAAGCAGCACAAGTGTTCAGCCTTTAAAACGACAGTCGAGCAGTTATTTAATGCCTCTTCAGTTACTACATTCTCTCTAGAATATAGCTCAGAGTAGTGCTGCACCCAGCGTTCCATCTGCTGTGCTCGTTCCTGGATGATCACACCTGCAGCAGACTTCAAATGAGCAGATTTTTTCTGTATTGGACCTAAAGCCTGCTTGATACCGTCATACATTCCCTTGTATAATCAGTACAATGACGCAGATAAAATCCATCATTTTACTTTCAACTATACGACATTTATATTAAATTCATTTTCACATCAAAATCTCAACAGCGCTTTCCTCATATTTCTGGAGAGTTTTTCTCTGTTGAAAAGAGTTCATTTCATTGCCATTGCATGGGGGCGGAAAAGGTAACCTGGCTTCTGGATTGAACATTTTAAATCCACCGCATTTGTTCTCGTTCCTGTTGATTCTACCACAGTGGCAATGATTTTCACCGCCAAAACTTTACACACTCAACTTTGGTGAAAAGGTTCCTAAAATCCTTCCTCATTCTACACTGAATTTGGAGCTACAAACCTCCCTCCTCTCCCCCTTTTCTTCCAACCATGAGCCTGCTTTGTTTGCATTCCTATCCATGTTTCTGGGAGGGATCCTGGCCTCTGATTAGGTCACCTGCAGGCAAGGTGAGAAGCATCACAAATTCTGGGCCATTCCTTGCATGGTTAAAAGAGAGAGGAAAGTGGAGGTTAGGTTTTGATCACCACAAAGGTATTTTAGAGAAACCCAGTGGAAGTGGAAGTGGGTTCCCAAGGGGTGTGAGTCGGTAAAAATTCCTTTGAATTATTTGGAGAAAAGATGTTTTAAAACAACGGAGGGCCTTTGCGGTTCTCAGGCTCTGACAGACTTGGATTGTTCAATTATTCCAGACCACTTTTAGGGCAAGAGTGCAAACCACATGACAAATCATTATACTTTTCTCAGGATCACAGACTCCCCACTCTCCTCTGTCAGAAAACTGCCCCACTTTTTTAAAAACGCCTTTGTGAGGTAAAGTATGAGTGATCTGATAGAACAGCTCATGAAATGGCACTGCTTGCCTCACACGTAGCTGGAAAAAGGTCCCACAAACAACAGTTTGGAGACGAGACAAGAGAAGGTCACTTGATGAGGACGAGCCAACTCTACAAGCAGACCTTTCGGAAGTGTGCTATAATTCGGGATGAACACTTCAGAGGCAAGAGGATTTTAGACACATATATATACACACGCCACACCAAGATACTGACAGTTATAACCTTTGTATACCAACCTCTAAAGGCTCAATCTTTGTGGAACTAGGGAGGCGGGTTGTCCCAGGTCTATCTGAAATTCCCTTTCACTGTTCAATCACTGGTGTTTTTCCCTTGGAATGTTTATTATCCCAGACCACTTTCTCAGCTAGAGAGCAAACCACATGTCAAGTCAATGTAACCCTCACGGGATCACAGACTCTCTACTCTCCTCTGTCAGAACATCGGCCCACTTTTAAAAAATGTCTTTGTGAGGTAAAATACCAATGACCTGATAGAAGAGTTCGTGAAATGGCACTGCTTGCCTCACACTGGAAAAGGGGTTCCTGGAAACTACAGTTTGGAGAAGAGACAAGAGAAGCTCACTTGAGAATGATGAGCTGACTCTAGAGGCAGAACTTTCGGCACTGTGCTGAAATACGGGATGAACACTTCAGAGGCAACAGGACTTTAGACACATATATATACGCACGCCACACCAAGATATTGACAGTTATGCTTGCGAGTGCAGTGCAAAAAGTTTAGGTTTTGGAGGTGAATGGCTTGAGATCAAGAAAGCACCGTAGACGGGAGGCGGGAAGAACTGACAGAGGAGAAAGGAGACTCACGAAAAATGCTATAGTAAGAGAAGCAAAGGAACACTAAGAAAGTTAATTGTGGAAAATTTTGAGGCAGAAGTAAAAGAGAAAAATTCAAACTACATGAAGTGTTGGAATGGACCCCAGAATGCCGGACATGCAACAATGGGCTAAAGTTACAGGAAGCAAGATTTCGATTGAATATCAGAATAAAATCCTATCTGTTAGAGCAGTACAACAGTGAAACCAATGACCTCAAAAGGTAGTAAGTAGTCCCACACTGAGAAACTTTGACAACTACCTGGCAGATATCGTTTGCTTTCCATAAGTTAAGTACCCTAGGATGCTATGACTTGTTATGTTGTTGACCTTTGACTCTGAGTTAGAACCTCTAAATCCTGTCAGAGTTGCTGTAACGTGGATGCAACTTGACAGACATAACTTCCAAATTGTGTCAGCAGCTCTCTTGTAAAGAAGATCAACATTTCCACACTCACACAATCAGGAATCCTATTTCCATATTTCATGTAGTCTAAAAAGACTTAGTTGGAATCAGATTGTTTATTGGTTTCATGGCAATTTTCATATAATGATTAAGTTAAAATCAGGATAAAATCATTGAAGTAAAAGACGCAATTGGTGCAGACAAAGAATCACAGAGCATGAAGCAGGAATTTCCACACATCACATCCAGTCTATGTCACTCTCTTCTGACATGCAGACGTTGAACCAGAGCATTACCCCAGTTGACCATCTCCTTCCTCATATAGAATGTGCTCAGGAATGTGAGGTTTGTGAACCTTGGGAGGAAGAGAACATTTCCTCCAAAGGATTTCCACATTAAAAGCCACCAGCTGAAGGTCGTCCAATAAAAAGCAGGGAAACATCACCCTTCTAGAAAACCCTCTATTTGGGGGAGAGAAAAAGAGAATACAGTGGTGCCTAGCACAGCGAGGTTAATCCGTTCCTGATTAACCTCGCTGTGTGAAAACATCGCTGAGCGGGGCAGAAAAGCCCATTGGAACGCATTAAACAGTGTTTAATGCATTCCAATCGGCTGCTGTACTCACTGTTCAGCGATGTTTCTCCGATGGCCGGCAGCCATTTTCGCGCCCTCCCCTCGTTTAACGAGGGCGCGAAAATGCTGCGCGTAGTCATTTTGCAGCTTCCGGTGGCCATTTTATAGCCGCCAAACAGCTGATCGGCGGGTCGTAAAGCGAAGGTCAGTAAGCGAACCGCTTACCGACCTTCGCTCTGCAATTTTTTCCCTATTGAGGCATCGGTATGCGATCGCATTTGCGATCACAAAATCAGCCTCGTAGAGCGAATTCATCGCTCTACGGTGCACCCGTTGTGTGAGGCACCACTATACCACCACATAGAACGTGAAAGGAAGACCAGGGAAAAGACTAGAGGGAGAAGAGAAAACTCATGGAATCCCACCCAGGAGACGATCGAGAGGGGAACCTCAAACACAGGAGGAAGGGAATGAGTCAAGAGGAAGAGATGCCAAGGAAAACTGGGCTCAACATCCAGGCTGTGATTCCTTATGTACGGGCCAATGCCAGTCTCCTCCCGAAACCATTTAAGAGGCAACGAATGGATCAAAATGTCCACTGAAAAGACTTATCATTGGTTACTCCAGGATAATATGATTTATGTTGTTGTCCTTTGACTCTGAGTTAGAACCTCTAAATCCTTTTAGCGTTGCTGCTACTTGGATGCAACTTGACACATAAAACTTCCAACTTGTGTCAGCACCTCTCTTGTAAAGAAGCTCAACGTTTCCACACTCACACAGTCAGGATTCCTATTTCCATATTCCAGATAGTCTAAAAAGACTTAGTTGGAATCCGATCATTTATTAGTTTCAAGGCAATTTTCATAAAATGATGAAGTTAAAATTATGATAAAACTATTGAAGTAAAAGACACAATTGGTGCAGACAAAGAATCATTTTAGAGGTTCTGACTGAAGTGAATTTTCTTGTGTTCTCTCAGACTGAAGAACCAGAGAAATCTTTCTCCACATTCCTCACGTTCATGTAGTTTCTCCCCAGGACAAAGTTGTTGATGTTCTGTGAAGGGTGACTAGGCTGTGAAGCTTATCCCACATTCTTCAGAACGATATGGACTCTTCCGTGAATGTGAGCGCTGATGTATGGTTAAATTGGAGAGACGTGTGAAACATTTTCACATGCATACGGTTTTCCTTCAGAGTGACTTCGTTGGTGTCTTGTAAGGTGAGAGTGTTGGGAGAACATTTTTCCACATTCTTCGCATTGATAAGGTTTCTCCCCTCTGTGACGGCGCTGATGTACTTTGAAAGCTGTTGGATCACTGAAACATTTCCCACATTCTTTGCATGTATAAGGTTTCTCCCCTGAGTGAATTCGTTGATGTACGGTGAGGTTTGAACTGGAGCTGAATTTTTTGCCACAACTTTTACAATGATAGGGTTTATCCCCTGAATGTGAGCGTTGATGTCTGGTTAAATTGGAGAGCCGCGTGAAACATTTCCCACATTCATCGCATGCATGCGGTTTTTCTCCGGAGTGAATTCGTTGGTGTGCTATGAGGTTGGAGTTTTTGGAAAACTTTTTCCCACATTCTTCACAGGGAAAGGGTTTCTCTCCTGTATGGATCCGTTGATGTTCTCTGAGATATGAATTCCTCATGAAGCCCTTTCCACATTCATGACATTTGTAGGGTCTCTCCTCAGTGTGCATTCCCTGATGTTGCCTAAGTCCAGAACTTCCCTTGAAGCTCTTGCCACATTCTTCACCTTTATATAATTTTCCTTCTGAGTCCACTGGCTGAGTGACTTGAAGAGCTGAGCTAACGCTGAAGCATTTTACAGACCCTGAGTCTTCATAAGGTTTCTCTCCTGTGGGAAATCCTGAATTTTCTGGCCTCCTTCTGGAACTCTCTCCATGATCCAAACATTTACAAAGATTTTCCTCTGAGTGGCATCTTGGACATTTCACTGGGCTTTTCCTCAGAGGGCTCCTTAGCCCAGAATCTGAGCTCTGAGGGACATTGAGGCATGTTTTTATTGTCTTTTCCTCTTCTTCTTGACAGAAAACTTCTCTCTGATAAGGGTGAGGTTTGTTTTTCATCTCATTTTCCTCATTTTCCTTCTGCCTTGGTGATTCATGTCTGATCCCGCAGTTCTCATTTTCATCTTCCACTCTTTCTGGGGATGTCCCGTGGAGTTTTCTTTCCTCCTCCTGTGCATCATCTGCTGGAAGAAAGAGAGAATTCATGGCAGTTAGTGGCTTTTCGCATTTAACAAGGAAAATACCTATCAATATGCCAATTTCTTGCTGCCTTCATTTCTCTGTTGAGAAAACAGTAGATCCCAATCATTCGTGATCTGGGTTTCCAGCTTCTTAACCAACATAAATCCATGGATTTAAAGGAATCAGATTTCCAGTCTTAGTGCTAAAAGTTTTAGGTGGATTTGAACAAAAAATGAGTGTTTATTGGCTGAGCACTAAAGTCCAAGAACATTTATTTTTGCTCGGGAAGGGAATGTAAAAGAGAATGCAAATGCAAAAGTTCATGTCTTGAAAAAATTGTTTTTCTAATCCTAGCTAGATGAAGAGATCAGTGAATGGAGTGTGGATCTAGAGTTCAAGATTTTGATTCCATCATGATACTTCCTGGGACTTCGTAACCTTTTCTCAGAATTTGCTACCTTTTCTGTTCAAGAGGGTTAAAACAACTTTAGGAGTATAGAAATCAACCCCAAATTGCCCTAGACTTGAAGATCTATTAAATCTACAGCATGAAGATATATGTTTTAATACAAGTGTTCCAAGAACAATGAATCAGCTACTGTACTAGCAAGACTACTAAACTAAAACAAGTATTTTTAGCAATCCCCTGTTCTGTTTTGCTTCCCAATCCAAACAGAGAAGGTAGTTGATGTACATGTCCAACCTGAAAAGGGGAAAGATCAACCATCTCTGAGTAGCCTCCAGCTGGGAAAGGGGTGTTGTGAGTCAGAATAGTCTAAATAACACATTAAAAAGATGAAAAATCAGCTTAACAGAGGCATTAAGTGTTTAAGACACATTGCTGGTGCAGTAACACAATTAGAATGAATTGGAAGTTTCACATAAAGTTATTATAAAACAGAGAAGTGATGAGTGGTAATCAAGACAAACGTATACAATGATTAACATGCAGAGGGAAACAGAATACCTTCGTCCCGACTCCAAGGATGAAAGGCTTCCCGATTCCTTTGTAGAAAAGATTCTATACCCGGCAGAGGTCGAGATGCCTCCGATATGCCTGAGGGGAGAGCAAGTGCTTCTTCTCCGTCATCATCTTCTGGGTCCTCTGGGGTCTCCACCTGCTTCTGCTCATCCTCAAGAAGAGGTCCTGGTCTTCCAGGTATGTGCCAAGCGCTTCTCTTCATGGGCCACCTGGGACAACAGAGGAGAGTCCTTCTAGGAGTACAATCCTGTCCCCTTCACTAGTCTTGGTTAAGCAATCCCCTTTCTTTGCATGGGACAATCTCATCCAGCTGCTTTTCTTGTCATTGATCACTCTCTGTTATGCTTATATGGTACCCAGAGCATTCAAATCACTCTCTGAGCTGATGACAATTCTGCAGACTATATATCCCCACCTGCACGCCACCCCTGTGAGCTGACTACTCAATTTTCCAACCCCAGAAGGACTGAAGGGTGAATCAGCCTTGACTCATGGAATTAAATACGGGTCATGAGCAGAGTTTTGGTGGCAGGACTGCAGTTTAACTACTGTGTCACCAGGTACCTCTACCTACCGGTGCTGATGTACTTTCAAAGCTGACGGATCACTGAAATATTTCCCACATTCTTTGCATATATAAGGTTTTTCCACTGAATGAATTCGTTGATGTTTGGTGAGGTTTGAAAAGGAGCTAAACTGTTTGCCACATATTTTACATTGATAGGGTTTCTCCCCTGAATGTGAGTGCTGATGTGCTGTCAACTTTGAGGGAGCACTTAAACATTTCTCACATTCATCGCATGCATACCTTTTTTCTCCGGAGTAAATTCGTTGGTGTGCTACGAGGTTGGGGTTTTGGGAAAACTTTTTCCCACATTCTTCAGTGGGAAAGGTTTTTTCTCCTGAATGAAGTTGTTGATGGACTACAAGGTTTGAACGGTGAGTGAACCTCTTCCCACATTCTTCACAGGGAAAGGGTTTCTCTCCTGTATGAGGACTCCTTAGTTCAAACTCTGAGTTCTGAAGGACATTGAGGTCCTTGTTTATTATCTTTTCCTGTTCTTGTTTACAGACAACTCCTCTCAGATAAGGGTGAGGTTTGTTTTTCCTCTCATTTGCCTCATTTGCCTTCCCCCTCTGTGATTCATCTCTCTTCCCACAGTTCTCCTTTTCATCCTCCACTCTTTCTGGGGATGTCCCGTGGAGTCTTCCTTCCTCCTCCTGTGCATCATCTGCTGGAAGAAGGAGAGAATTCATGGTGATTAGAGACTTTTGCCATTTAACAGGGAAAATATCTATCAATAAGCCAATTTCCTGCTGCCTCCCTTTCTCTGCTGAGAAAACAATAGATCGCAATCATTCGTGACCTGGGTTTCAACCTTCTTAACCATCAAAGTCTGAGGATTTTAAGGAATCAGTTTCCTGTCTTAGTGCTACAAACTGGATTTAGAATGGGCAGAGGAACTAGAGACCAAATTGCTAACATGCGCTGGACTATGGAGAAAGCCAGAGAGTCCAGAAAAATAATTTGGATGTGATTTCTATACCCCCCTACAATTGTTCTAACACTTTTGAACAGTAAAGCCCCAAGAGCCATCATGGGGGATCGAACCATTGAATTCCAGATCCACACTCCACTCACTGGTTTCTCCATCCAGCAAGTTTTAAAAACACTTCTTCATGTCTTCAGGTCTTCTGCATATGGAAAAGGAGAGAATTCATGGTGATTAAAGGATTTTGCCATTTAATAGGGAAAATATCTATCAATAAGCAAATTTCCTGCTGCCTCCCCTTTCTGTGCTGAGAAAACAGTACATCACAATTGTATTACTGAGTTGAGCAGGAAGTTCGACTTGATGGACATGATTCTATGATTCGTGACCTGGGTTTCAACCTTCTTGACCTACAGAAGTCAGAGGATTTTGAAGAATCTGTTTTCCAGTCTCAGTGCTTAAGAACTTTTAGGTGGACCTGAACAAACAATGAGCAGAATGGCTGAGCACTGAAGTCCAAGAACATTTATTTTGCCTGGAAGGGGATTAAAAAAGAGGAAGGAAGTGCAAAAGGTCCTATCAGATGCAAAAGTGTTTTTCTAAACCAGGTATAGCTGGATGGAGAGATCATTGAGTGGAGTGTGGATCCAGAATTCAGGGGTTTGATCCCCCATGATAGCTCATGGGACTTTGTTATCTTGTCTCAGAATATGCCACCTTTTCTTTTCAGGAGTGTTAAAACAATCATAGGGGTGTATAAAAATCCCCACCCCAATTACCCTAAAAGAAAAGCACTTTTAAACAGACGTCGTGAAGGTCTTGTTTACTACAAGTGTTCTGAAAACAATGAATCACCAGAAAGATCACTGAATGAAAACAATTTTTGGCAAACCCCTGCACTGTTTTGCTTCCAATCCATACATAAGAGGCATAAAAACAGTAAACACTGAACCTTGGGAAAGCAAGGAGGAGTTGATTTACACGTCCAACCGAAAAAGGGAAAGAGTAAACCATCTCTGAGTACCCAGCACATTACAGTGGACCCTCGACTTGCAGACGGCTCCACCTGCAAACTTTTTGACTTACAGACTTCTCTGGCTGGAAAATTTCACTTCGGCTTGCGGCTGGAGAATCAACCTATGGATTGGAAGAGGGAGGAGGGGAAAGCACCAAATTTGAATTTGGCGCTTCCCCCGCCTCTTCCTTCCAGTCCGTAGGCTGCCGATCGTGCCTCCGGATGCCTTCCCGCGCTTCTCCACCGCAATGGGAGGCATCTATGAGGCTCCCCCACCACTGCTGGAGGCCTCCAAAGCACGATCGGTGGCAGGGGGACCTCTGAGATGCCTCCCATGGCGGCAGAGTAGCCCTGGAAGGCCTCCAGAGGTCCCCCTCACCGCTGATTGTGCCTCCAAAGCTTCTCTGGTTGTCTGCCACTGCTGGCTTTCCTAGGGCCTACCGGGCCTACCAGGGGAGTAGGCCCAGTGTACCCTGAGAAGTCCGCCACTGCTGGCTTTCCCAGGGCTTACTGGGCCTACCAAGGGAGTAGGCCCATTGTACCCTGAGAAGTCCGCCACCGCTGGCTTTCCCAGGGCCTACCGGGCCTACCAGGGAAGTAGGCCCGGTGTACCCTGAGAAGTCCGCCACCACCAGCAGCAGCCGACCTCTGAGAGGCCTCCCATGGCGGTGGAGAAGCCCTCAGAGGGCTTCTGCAGCGGCGATGGTGGCAGCCCCAGACCACCATGAGGCCTCCGTCAGCAGCGGAGAAGCCCTCAGAGAGCTTCAGCAGTGGTGATGGCAGCGGCGAGGGACCCTTTCGGACAGGTAAGGTGCTGCTTTTTGCATTTGTTTTCTTTTGGGGGGGTGTTTTTTTCTTTGGTGGGTTACAGATTAAGAGGTTTTCGAAGGGGTGGAGCAACAGGCACCAAGAACAGGAGAATTCTCAGGACTCTGATAACCCCTGGGTTTACTCCAAATCAGTGGACCCCCCCAAGAAAGGGGGGGCGAGTTTCCACAGGAGAAGCGGGACTGTAGCAGGGGGGCTGGAGATGCCGAAGAAGCTAGACTGCAATCTGCTTTTTCGGACGAGTTTCCTTTCCTCAATAGCAACTGACTCGTGAAATTGCCATGATGAATTGCTGCGTAGCTGCTCAGAGAAGGGGGAGAAAGGAAGATTTATGATCTGACTGCTTGAACAGAAGTTGATGGGCTATCTCTATGGCAAGTAACAGACCAGATGTTTTGTTTCTCCCTTGGAAGTTTGATTGTGGAGATGATCTCTTAAGCGGCAGAGGATCTTGGCAAACTTTGGAGGTATTTCTTACTACGCCCTAACTTGGTTAGAACTGAGAAAATGAAACTTAACAGTCCTTTCCACCCTAACCCCCGTACTATGTCTTGGCTTTTTATACATTAGAAGCTTGAGAATCTTGAATGACTCTGAGCAGCTTAAATCTATGGAACTTTACTTTGACCATAAAGGAGGATTATATATCAAATAGTCACTTTTATGACCAGAATGTTTTCCACAAGTCTCTGAATCAGTTTTGGCCAAGGAGGAGGATGGAAAGCGTAGTAACTTCGTCTGTCTGACTCTAATGATTTTTGGATGAAAATTTTTTCTCTCTCTCTCTCTTTTTTTTTTTATTTAGGAACAGGGATAAAGGGTACAAAAAGAAAGAGGGGATAGGAAAGGAAAAATGGTTTTGGGGGATAGGAGAGCATAAAGTATAACATCATCCAATCAATTCATATTACTAATACATATCAACTTTTTCCTTTTTCACAGTTTGATTACCCTCCTGCTTTTATCTTATCATTTAATTTTACTTTTATTCTATGTTATTCCAACATTGTCTGGTAGCCGCTGCCATTTATACAATACATCCCATCGTTCAGTTTCCTTTTGAATTGAACAGTCTTTCAGCCCATCTGACAGAATATCCATTTTTTTCACTTCCCATATTTTCACCATAAAATTGTCTGGTTTCAGTATCTCTGCCTCCTTAAGATTTTTGTCATAATGCTTTTTAATTTTGGAAGCTGCATGGGTCACTGGATAACTCTCTACTGCATTCATATTACCTGGTGTCATGTCTAATACAGACGATTCTAAAGTCTGTACAACTTCATTTAAGTTTTGTTTGGCATCTACTGTCCCCTCTTTCGTCCCTTTCATCAAATCTTCTATTTTGCTAAGACCTGCATTCACTTGCTGGAACCCTGATAATATTAGCCTTTGTATATTAATCTGCCATTCCTTTTCTATTTCTTGCACCACTATTCCAGAACTTTGGGATTGAACAGACCAAGTCTCCATTTGTTCTTTTGAATTTTTGGGGTCCATCTCAGGCTTTGGGGTTTGTATAAATACCACAATAATCACCCCCTAGAAATACTTCCACAGTTTCCACAATTTTATCAACAATTCAAACCCCTCATCATAAACCTCCCCTTAGATCTCCCTCCAATCTTTGTCCAAATATTGTAGTATAAAAATCAACTTTTAGCCCAGCAAATACAATATCAATTAGAACCGTGACGCAGTTATTTCTTCTTCTCCTGAGTTCAGCAAGCTTCTATTATTAGACTCACCCGCAGTCTGCAGTCCGATAAACAAAACAACAGTCACAGAGTTTCAAACTGTCCAGTAGATTGTCCTTGGAGCTCGTCTTGTGATCTTCATTAACCCCTTAATGCTCCTTAGTCCAGTCGGCCACGTCAGCTCCTTCTCCCGAAAACCACCAGATTCTATTATTTATAGTTCACAAACTCCAGAGAAGGCAAAGAGTAACGTATCCCAGCCACACTGCATCCACCGAAGTCTCTTAAATCCAGTCAGACGGTGTTGCTGTCTGGGATTCTTCTCCAGAAACATAAGATTTATTTTTCCATCTCAGACTCTCGGCTTTAGAATCAGCCTGGTGTTTAAAAGTTCACTTGGAGAAGCTTAGTTTCGTTTTTGAGTCAGACTGATAAGATAAACCCGCCGCTGCATTTATTCTTTCAGCCAAATATTTTCATTCTTATTTCAGCTTAATGAGGCTGTTTCATAAATCAGAGGCTTCGGCTTACTTACTTGTTATATATTATTAGTTTATATTGATTGCTCTCCTCTCCCCCGGTAAAGGGTTCCTCGCGGCTCAGTGCCAAAAAATGGCGCCCGCTCCAGTCCGTGCACGGTGATTTCTTCAGAAGAAAAAAGTCCGGGTCTGCCTCCCTTTCTTCTCCTTCTGCTGCTCACCATCTGCTTCAGACAGACTTCTTCTAGACTCTCCTTTGATCCCCATTTCAAAAAGGGGATCCCGGGCCGGAGGGTTCCAGCTTTTTCCAGAGAGCTCCTCTCTGGAGTTGCTGGCAGCACCGCAACAAAGCCCCGCCTCCCGATTTTTGGATGAAAATTTAAGGGCGAGACTCATCTTTGGGATTTTAAAATGGAAACCAATCTGATATTCTGTCTTCAGGAATTTCGATCTAATCTCATCAATCAGCCACCTAGAGTGGTCTATCGACTAGATAGGCGGGATATAAATAAAATAAATTAATTAAATAAAATAAAATAAATAAATAAAAAATCATCTTAAGGCTCAAATTTCAGAACTGAAGACAGATATTAAAGCAATACTTCTTGGCTTGGTCACTATGATAGAGACAGGAGACAAACAGACAGCATTTTTGAATCAGCTGAATCATCGCCAGAGAGAGAGGGAGAGACCACCATTCCTGAGGAGGAGACGGGAGGTGAAACTATTGACTGCTCTGAACTCATCGAACAATGGCCTCCGAAGAGGCAGAGAGAGACTTAAAAAAAAAAACAGAATGAAATATTTTAAAATGAGGAAAGGAGGGGTGGAGACAAGGTGGGCGAGTACATGGATTTCATCCTGATGGAAAATAATGTTAAAGGGAAGACATGGGTGAATTTAGAGGCAGAAATTTATGATCAGAGGTCAAATAGATCTGTGTTGCTTGGAAATCAAGATATGGATTATATTGAGAGGAAATTAGTAAATCGCATAGAAAATGTCAATGAAATTTTATAGATGGCATTTTAAAACTGGTAAAAGGGGTGTAAGAAATTAATCTTGGAAGTTTGATACTGGAGTCAAGAAGCAAAAGGGAAAGGGGAGGAAATAACCTGCGGATTAAATGATAAGATTTCTTGGTCCTGAGAGAGATATATCCACACAGAAAGCAATATGAGTAATCACAATATAAGCAATTTTGGCTAGGTGGGAAGCTAAAAGGTAGGTAAATATATGTAGCTACAAATTTCATAAAGGTAAATGAAGAATAATAATATTAGATGCTTGGGCTCTTATGGTTTATATATTGAGCTTAAATATGAGTGAATCACTATATTGATTATATAGACAAGATGAGACTTACAATGTCTTTTAACCTGTAAAAGTGGGGATCTTTCAGAAATGTATTGAGCCGGCCTAGAGCCTCTACGTGGGGAGGTGTGTATGGCTAAGCCACCTTTATGATGAAATTAGAATTGCTTATGATGAGTACTGGTTAGAGGTGTACACAGGTGAAAGAATATATAGAGACTATATAGATAGCACTTTAAAAGCCAGTAAAAAGAATGAAAGAAATGAATTCCTAGATTCACAAGGCTATAAATAACTAAAAATCCCTGGTTTATACATGGAGCAAAGAAATATAATAAAAATGGGGAAGTTACTTGCTGAATGTCTTTAATGGTTGATAAATATAGGTAATGCTTAAATTCGATTGCATATTCTGATCACACATATTGATGAGTTAGAAACATGAAGATACTAAGTAACTTGTGAACTATAGTTGGTCTATGCCACTGGTTCTTAACCTTGGGTTACTCAGGAGTTTTGGACTGCAACTCCCAGAAGCCTTCACCACCAGCTGTCCTGACTGGGGTTTCTGGGAGTTGCAGTTCAAAAGCATCCGAGTAACAAAGGTTAAGAACCACTGGTCTATGCAACTAAGAATGGCTTGAATATAAGATCAATACAGGCTTAAGATTATCTATTAGACAATTTAAGTATGTTAATCTTTAGGGTTTATGTAGTCAGAATTACAGTGGTGCCTCGCATAGCGAGGTTAATCAGTTCCGGATTAACCTTCGCTATGTGAATACTTAGTTAAACGGAACAAAAAAGCCATTGGAACGCATTAAACATCGTTTAATGCGTTCCAAATCGGCAGAAAACTCACAGTTTAACTAAGTCTTCCCATAGCCGGCAGCCATTTTCGCGCCCTCGGTAAGCGAGGGGAGGGCGCGAAAACGCTGCGCGCAGCCATTTCGGCTGTTCCGGCGGCCATTTTGGACCCGCCGAACAGCTGATCGGCGGGTCACAAAGCGAAGGTCGGTAAGCGAAACGCTTACCAATCTTCGCTATGCGAGTTTCGGCCATAGAGGCCAACGCGATGCCTCCGCATTAGCGATCCCGGAAAAGGGATCGCTATGCGGATTTGTCGCTATACAAGGTGCTCGTTAAGCGAGGCACCACTGTATATATTAAATGGATATGGCCTAAAGATGCTTAGTAGGGCATATGGTTTATGTAGTCAGGTTTATATATTAAATGGATATATTCTCTCTGCATATAAGTTTTTGTGTTTGTTTTGTATGTTTGTCTGTGTTTAATAAAAAAAGAGGTTTTCAATGCATTCCTATGGGAAATAGACCCTCAACCTACGGACTTTTCGACCTGCAACCACCGTTCCAATACGGATTAAATCCGGAAGTCGAGGGTCCACTGTAAAAAGATGAACATGCAGATTAAGTGAGGCATTGAATGTCTAAAATACATTCCTGGTTCAGTCACCCAATTAGAAGGAATCGGAAGTTACATATAAAGTTATTATAAAACAGAGAAACGATGAGTTGTAATCAAGACAAAAGTATACAATGATTAATGTGCAGAGGGAAACAGAATACCTTTGTCCCGACTCCAAGGATGAAAGGCTCCCCGATTCCTCTGTAGAAAAGAATCCATCCCCTGAAGATCTGGAGAAGCCTCCGATATGCCTGAGGGGAGAGCAGGAGCTTCTTCTCCGTCATCATCTTCTGGGTCCTCTGGAGTCTCCAGCTGCTGCTGCTGCTGCTGCTGCTCACCCGCAAGAAGAGTTCCTGGCCTTCCAGTTATGTGCCAAGCACTTCTCCTCATGAGCCACCTGGGAGAACAGAGGAGAATCCTTCTAGGAGTACTATCCTGGTACCAAGCCTAGTCTTGGTTAAGCAATCCCATTGCTTCGTATGGAACGATCTCACCAGCTGCTTGTTTTATTTATTTATTTATACATTTATTTATTTATTTATTCATTCATTCATTCATTCATTCATTTATTCATTCTATTTATACCCCACCTATCTGGTTGAAACAACCATTCTAGGCTGCGTCCAGACAGATAAAAACACAGACTTAAACACATATAACAAAAAATAAAAATATACAAAAGTAAACAATTAAACAATAAACAAGAAGGAAAAACAATAAGCAAATTCTTCAAGATGGCAAAAAATAGCACATAATAGGCAAAGAAGGAAAAAGATTTAATTGTTATCTGGAGGGAAGGCCTGCTAATACCTCCATGTTTTTAGATTGGTCTTGAAAATACCCAGCGATGGGGCCTCACGAATCTCTGGAGGCAAGTTGTTCCAGAGGCGAGGCGCCACCGCCGAGAAGGCCCGATTTCTTGTTTTTTCCTTTCAGCCTCCCTCGGTGTAAGGCTCCTCAGCCTCACCTCCTGACTTGATCGAGTGACCCGGGTAGTTCTTGGTGGGAGAAGGCATTCTGTCAAATATTTAGGCCCTAAACCACATAGAGTTTTATACGTAAGCATCAACACTTTGAAGTCAATGCGGAACCGAATGGGCAGCCAATGCAATGTGGCCGGAGTGGGTGTGATGTGTGGGTATTTCCTCACACTACTAAGAAGTCTGGCCACCGCATTCTGCATCACTTGGAGTTTCCGCATCAGCCTCAAAGGTAGCCCCACATAGAGAGTGTTACAGTGGTCTAATCTGAGATTACGAGCCCATGCATCAAGGTAGTGAGCGCCCCAACATCAAGATAGGGTCACAGCTGGGCTATCCGCCAAAGGTGAAAAAAGGCGGTGCGGACCACCGACTCCACCTGGGTTTCCATAGTGAGCGTTGGGTCCAGATGGAACCCCAGACTGCGAACTTCACTCTTGGAGGCAAGAGTCACCCCCCCCAAAAGAGAGAGTTTCCCAAACCACCTACTATGGGGGCGCCCATCCTCAGTACCTCCATCTTGTCTGGGTTCAGCCTCAGTCCATTTTCCTGCATCCATTGCAGTACGGTCTCCAGGCAGCGCTGGAGGGACAGAACGGTGTCTCCTGCGGTTGGTGAGAAGGAGATGTAGAGCTGGGTGTCATCAGCGTACTGATGACACGAGGCCCCACACCCCCTGATGACCCCACCCAGCGGCCTCATATAGATGTTGAACAGCATTGGGGAGATAATCGACCCCTGTGGAACCCCGCAATTGAGTCAAAGGAGCTGCTATCTCACTGAAACTAGGAATAAATCTCCTATAATAGCCTACCAGCCCAAGAAATGATCTGACTTTCTTCTTGGTGGTGGGTCTAGGCCAGATACTTGTAGCTTCTACCTTAGCTTCCAGGGGTTTAATCCTACCTCCCCCTACTACATGACCTAAATACTTCAATTCGGGGCTACCCAACTGGCATTTGCTTGCTTTCACTGTTAGCCCAGCTGCTGTTAATCTTTGCAGCACTGTCTCTATGTGACACAGGTGATCTCTCCAGGTGTGGCTAAAAATACCTATGTCGTCTATATAAGCCACTGTGAAATCGCTAGGTCCCTGTAAAGTTTGGTCCATAAGTCTCTGGAAAGTTGCCGGTGAGTTTCTTAGACCAAAACTCAAAACACAGAACTCGTATAAACCAAAAGGACTACAAAAAGCTGTTTTCTCCTGGTCTTTGAGGTCAATTCTCACTTGCCAGAATCCTTTCGTTAGGTCTAGGCAGGAAATATATTGACATCCCCCTATTGTCTCTATTAGGTTGTCTAATCTGGGCATAGGATACGCATCTGGCTTGGTGACATGATTCAGCTTCCTATAATCTACACAAAATCGAACACTGCCATCTGATTTGTCGACCAAGACTATAGGAGCAGACCAAGGACTGGATGACGGAACAATGATGTTTTCTTTCAGCATATCATCTAGCTCCTTGCACACCTTCTCAACATATGGCCCAGTGACCCTATATGGAGTAACTGATTGTGGGGGTGCATCTCCAGTATCAATCTTGTGCACTACTCCCTTTGTTTGTTGGAGAAAACCTGTCGGTACTTTGTTATAAGGTCCTCAATTCACACTGTTGCTCATGGGAAAGTACAGGGCTGATTTTAACGTCTTCAGGATTATATATTGTTTTCCCCCTTCCTTCCCAATAGGGTAAGTCATGTTTTTCATTATCAGCTTCTTTCATAGCAAACAACACTCTGCTCTCTTCCCTATAATATGGTTTTATCATATTCACATGAACCACCCTCCAGCCTAGTTCTCCATCTTCCTTAATTACATAATTAAGGTCATTCATTTTGGCAATGATTCTAAATGGTCCTGCCCAAGTTAATTGTAACTTATTCCCTTTGAGAGGTCTTAGCACGAGCACCTCATCTCCAGGATTAAAACTTCTTTCCCTGGCTTTCTTGTCATACCATACTTTCTGCTTATTTTTCTGCCCCTGTAAACTTTCAACAGCTATCTCTAGATTTCTTTTCAAAGTGTTCATCAGGTTGTCTAAATATGAAATTACGTTCTCAGGATCAGACTCTGTTATCTTCTCCCAACTTTGTCTAATTAAGTCAAGGGGTCCTCTCACTTTCCTCCCAAACAGCAATTCAAAAGGACTAAATCCTGTACTGTCTTGGGGTACAGACATATATACATATAACAGAAGTTGTATTCTCTGATCCCAATTGTAAGGGTTCTCAGCAGAATAGGCCCTAATCATGCTCATAAGGGGCCCATTAAATCTCTCTGTGAGCCCGTTAGTTTGCGGGTGATATTTCATAGGCACCACTAACTGTTTTTGCAGATTGTCCCCCCCCCTTTCTTGGCGTCCCTTAGAGACTCTTGATACAATAAGCCCTGTTCAAGGTGGAACCTCTCAGGTCTTTCATGGGTTAATTTTGCTTCAGAAATGCTCTCAAAGCATTGTTTCAGTGTGGAATCTGATTTCTGTTCTTGACTGAATGCATTGCTTTGAGAAATATTAAGTGGAAAAATTTCAGCTGAGTTACTACTGTCAGGCATTCCCTTTCTCTGATTTTCACTCCCTTCCTCAGCTGTCTCTGCTTTATCTTGTTGGGAACGTGTCACAACTAAAACCCTCAGAGAGGTCATTGCCAATTAAAACCGCTGCTGGAACCTGAGAAGAAATCCCAATTCTCCAAGGTCCTTCCCATCCCCGGTACCTAAGGTGTACCTCAGCCACAGGCAAAGTGACTGCTTTTTCACCAATTCCCTTTACAACCATGTTTTCCCCTTTTAAGATGTATTTCTGAGGTATTATATCAGTGTGACACAGAGTGACTTGTGAACATGAGTCCCTCAAAGCCATGTATTTGTTATCAAAGATATAAATATGGTCCCCAGCTGTTTGAAATAACTCTTGGTTCATTTTAATTAAAAAGCAATGTCTAATCTTGGCCAAAGGTAAATCAGGTTCAATATTATCAGCCTGTGTAGAGAGTTCAGCTTGTGTTGCCATAGCGACTGACTCCTCCCTTGGTGGATTGTTCTGCTCTTGTTGCACACAGTATACTGCCTTAGGCTTACCTAAATTTACTTTTTGTGGTACAAATTCTTTATTTGGATGCAATATGGCCTTTTTCATTACACCTAAAACAAGTTCTAGAGTTCCATTGATCATTCCAAGCACCTTTACCTCCTTTTCCCTCCAAATTTTGTCCTCTGGCTTGGTTTTGGTCTGAGGACTTTCCCACAAAATGGCCTCCAACCTTCTGCTGGTTTTTAAATTGTCCTCTGGGGTACTTATTAGAGTCTTCCCACACTTTTCTCACAACCTTCCCCTCATCACTTGATTTTCTGATCTGGGAAATAAAATCCACAATCTACCCTGCCTCTCTCAAATTTCTCGGTTTCTTGTCCTTGACCAAAAATCTCAGTTCTCCAGGTAAGAGAGAATAGAACTGCTCCAATCCAAAAATATTTTTAAGGTCTTCTACTGTCTCAGCTTTTTCCTGTACCAGCCATTTGTCTTAATATCTGGACAGGTTGGCCCCTAAATGAGAGTAAGACTCATCAGGTTTCTTGGTCAAAGACCTGAATTTCTGTCTCAACTGTTCTGAATTTATGCAAAAACTAACTTTTTGAACTCATTATAATCTTTAATTAATTCGATAGACGTCTCCGCATAGATTTCTGCCAGTCCACCACTACAGTGGTGCCTCGCTTAACGAGTGCCTCGCTGAGCGATGAAATCGCTTAACGAGGCACTCTGGGCCATCGCTGGAGCATTCGCTCAGCGATGGCCCCTATGGGGTTTTTTCGCTTTGCGAAGATCGCTAAGCGATTCGCTTAGCGATCTTCGCAGAACGAAGCCGGGGAGAACAGCTGATCGGCGGTTCCAAAATGGCCGCCGGAAGGTCCGCGCCGCATTTTTGCGCCCTGCCCTCGCTTAACGAGGGTGCAAAAATGGCGGCGCTATGAAGAAACATCGCTGAACGGTGAGTTTTCAAGCCATAGGAACGCATTGAACAAAGTTCAATGCATTTCTATGGCTTTTTTTATTCCGGAACGGAATTTTTTATTTTATTCTATGGCTTTTTTTATTCCAGAACGGATTAACCTCGCTATGCGAGGCACCACTGTAATTTGGGATCTCAATACTATCATTCTTTCAGAATCCCTCACAGAAAAATCTTCACAAGCTCTTTCAAACATCAATAAGAATGATTCTGGATCATCTCCTTTTCTGAAAACAGGGAATTTCTTTAGATCTGCCTTTGATAACTGTCTTCCCTCAGAATCATCTCTGCCAGTATTGTTATTATTATTGTTAGCCTGAGCTGCCAGCTCTAATCTCCTAAGCTCAAAAGCCATTCTCTCTTTCTCTAATTGGGCCTCCATTTCTCTCTGCCTCATTCTTTCCTCCCTCTCCATTTTCTCTTTCGCCATCTCCATTTTCTCTTTCTCCATTTGTAAGGCCAGTTTTTCTTTCTCCATCTCTATTTTCTCTTTCTCCATTTGTAAGGCCATTTGTCTTTCCTCAGCTTTGGCTTGTCTTTCCTCAGCTTTGGCCTTCATTTCTAGCTCAAATTTCCATTTTCTGAACTCTATTGGGTCTTCCCTGGAGGACTCTCCCTCCTGAGCTGAGGTAAATCCTCCCTCAACATCCCCATTTTCACTATCTGACCCAGCTGCCATTTCATAAGGCACCTGCTCAGCTTTCTTTCCCCTAGTCAAAGGCATTTTCCTTTCCTCAGGCTTCAGATCCAACTTACAAGCCTCGATTTAAAACTACAGTACACTTTTTTCCTGTCAGTGCTAGTCTGTGTTATAAAGTTGCTGCTTCACCAGTGCTGGTAATCTAGCTACAGTGTCTCGGCCTCTGCCTCCAGCTAGGCCTCCCACCACAGACAGAACTTCTCTCTCTGCCTCAGGCCACAAAATCACTCAAAGCCCACAGCTTTACCCTGTCCTAGGTTTAGCTGTCTTGAGTCCTCTCAGCGTATCTGCCCTTGGCTCCGCTTTTGTCCCTTCAGAGTTTTCCCTTAAACTCAGGACAAGCTAGCCAAACTGCCAGAGATTTCTGTCTTGGGCAACTCTCTCCACAGAAATGGTTACCACAGAGCCTCCCTATCTTAATCCCCAATCTGAGTTTGCACTCCCTTCTACTAGACTTTCTCCCCGTGAGACAAGTCCTAGAAGGTTACCCATGCGCTCCCTCAGACGTCCCTGAATAAAGACCCCTGCTCTGGGCACCTTTCCAGTACAAGGCTTTACTGGATCAATTTGTATCCCACACGCTGGACACCAATTTATATTGTAGCAGGCCACTCTCAAGCCTCTACCCCTCCAGGCCTATAAGAGTGCTCACTACCTCTCACCAAAAACTGCTGCCACCAACCTATCCTTTAAATCAAAAGGACAAGGGTTTCTTTCAAACAAATAAAAGATTTATTGATTACAAGAAATAAAAGTAGTAAATCACTGATGTAAAATCAATTAGTCAATCACTGTTTTAAGACACTAGCTCACACAGACTTTCCCCTCGCTGACGGGCTCTTTCTCACTTTCTATCAATCCCTCTAATCACTCATCTCTCAAACTGATCTCTCAAAACTCCACACACACCCCTTATATAACTCAGCTCCTCCCACTTCTGCACCACCCTCTGTCCTCTCATTGGCTGAGGTTCCTCTGCCCAGCTGTGATGGACAGGTGAGAGCAGAGCTGAACGCCACAGCGACCAATGCCATCTCTGTACCATGGTGCGACCTGAAGCCCAACTGAAACAGATCCGGGGCATCTGTTTCGTCCAAGTCTGCCTGAAGCGGGTCAGTCCTGTAGGCTATATATTCCTACCCCCACACCACCGCTGTGAGCTGAGTACTCAATTTACCAACCCCAGAAGGATGGAAGGATGAGTCAGCCTTGATTCATGGAACTGAACTCAGGTCATGAGCAGAGTTTTGGCTGCAGGACTGCAGTTTAACCACTGCACCATAACGCTCACTCTCTAAAACCCCTGAAACAAGACAGTCCAGAGGTGGGAATAGAATTTTCAGACTCCAACTCCCAGAACATTTCAAGAGTCCCTCCCCCACCCCCAAAATCTTGGGAATCCCAGTCCACAAACTCATACCATCGGATGCCTGTAATTCCCTCACCTGTACCAGAACCAAGACTTCTGAGGCTGCATTCTAGACCTTTATTTCGGGCTGCAATGCTTCCTGGGAGTCGCAGTTCTTTGGGAGGGGCCCACTGTAGAGCTGAAAGGGCAGGAGACTAGAATATCCAGAAAAGAAATTGGGCAGGAAATTGAGGCCTCAAATGCACCCTCTGTTGAGTAGTCTTCGAGGGAAATGTAAGTGCGTGAAGAGGGGTGTCTTCAGCCCAGAACTCCACCCTAGGAATTTTCACAGAATTCGAGGAGTTGGAGCGCAAATAAACCAAGCAGTGTCTATCGCAGGTGAAAGATTTCTGTGCTCTGCAATTCAATGGTTTTCCTGGAAAACAGGGAAGGCAATCAAATACAAGATAGATGGATGCAGTAAAGCAGCACAAGTGAATGTTCAGCCTTTAAAATGGCAGTCACCATTTCTTTTTTTAAAAAAATTACTGGCCAGAATGTCTGTACATCATCCACATCATCTCTGCAATCACTATTGCAAGACCCCCCCCGTCTCTCTCTCTCTCTCTCTCTCTGAGAAACCTCTCTTATTCTTTTCCTCTTACTCACCAGGTGACCTCAACAGCCCAGGAAAGTTTGCAAACCAGGTACAGGGAAGCAGCCTGTTCGCAGCTTTGGCTCTCTTTCCCCTTCAATCCCTGTTTCTTTCTGCTGGCGTCTCATTGCTAATTGCAACTCTACTCTTTTCTTTCCCTTTAATCACTCCCAGGTTTGCGCTTTCTCCTTCAAATTGAGCCAGCTGCCCAGGATTTGCCCTTGATTTTTGAAGGTCTTCTGGGAAGACCTTCAGAACAAAAGGGAGACTCAGGCACAGTGGTCCAGGGGAAATCCTGGGAAAGGCAGCCGGGATAGGCTATGTAAGGATATCAGGCAAAAGCAACAGAAACAAAAGAAAAAAAAGACATGAATATATGGCACTTTAAAGACCAATTATGACATTTTAATGTGATCTTCTGTGGACTCATTCACTTTCTCAGACATACAAAAACAGAGTGGAACGCTGAAGGAAATATCTGTCCTATAAGCAGAACACTCTAAATCTACATTGGCTCTTGGTTTTGTGCTATGTTCACATGGAGTAATTTATGGCTTATGCTGTTGTCAAAAAACAGTGGTTCCCAATCTTGGGTAACTCAGGTGTTTTTGGACTTCAAT
Organism: Pogona vitticeps; assembly: GCF_051106095.1. Classification (NCBI taxonomy): domain Eukaryota; kingdom Metazoa; phylum Chordata; class Lepidosauria; order Squamata; family Agamidae; genus Pogona; species Pogona vitticeps. The sequence continues at coordinate 16,623,425 of NC_135784.1, forward strand.
TCCCACAAGTCTTCAGCACCAGCTGTGCCGGCTGGGGTTTCTGGGAGTTGTAGTCCAAGAACACCTGGGTGAACCACTGGTCTAAAAACAAACAAACAAAAAAGAAAATAAAACAATAATGTGGAGGTATTTTCTATTAAATTTCATATATTAATGAAATCTGCTCATCTCTGTTACTTCAAAAATGTTTCATCTCCTAAATATATTGGCTGAGTCTGTTTCTTGGGGTGAAGCCGGTTGAAATATATCCTCCCCCCCCCCCAGAACAGAGGGTGGCACTAAAAAACCCAGGGAATGGAGGCTGGACCAGCGTTATGAGGGGAGTAATTTCCTCATGTTTATGGAGAGCTTTTTCTGTGTTGAAAGCATTTGTTTCATTGCCATGGCAAGGGGGCAGGAAAAAGTAACCTGTCCTCTGGGTTGAACATTTTAAATCCACTGCATTTGTTCCACGAGGAAGGACAGCTAAAAAACCGATTCTCAATCCTGTTGCTTCTACCACAGTGGCAATGAGTTCCACCGCCAGAGCTTTTTGGTGAAAAGATTCCTAATATCCTTCCACACCCAACACAGGATTTGGAGTTATAATCTTCCCTCCTCTCCCCCTTTTCTTCATCCATAATCCTGCCTTGTTTGCATTCCTATCCATGTTTCTGGGAGGGATCCTGGCCTCTGATTAGGTCGCTTGCAGGCAAGCCGAGAACCATCACAAATTCTGGACCATTCCTTGTATGGTTAAAAGTGAGAGGAAAGTGGGCGTTAGGTTTGGACCATCACCAACTGATTCCGGGGAAACCTGGTGGGTTCCTGCATAGGCTCCTGTGGGATATGAGTTGATTTTAAAAAATCATTTGAATTATTTGGAGAAAAGATGTTTTTAAATAAAGGAGGGCCGTTGTGGTTCTCAGGCTCTGACCTCCTTTCATAGAGGAGGGCATGCTGAAACTAGGAAATGTCATTTAATAACAACTTATCAGCTAGAATCCTATCAGGGTTCAAGGAAGGTTTGTGCAACTTGCTACGGTTAATTATGTCTAACAATTTGCCAGGCAATTAACCATCTTGATTCATTTCCTACATGCCATGCCATGAACATGTCGAGACACTTTGTCACCTGGTTGCAGTCATGATCCTGTACACCAACCTCTAAAGGCTCAATCTTTGTGGAAGTAGGGAGGTGGGCTGTCCCAGGTCAATTTGAAATTCACTTTCACTGTTCAGTCACTGGTGTTGTTTCCTTGGATTGTTTATTATCCCAGATGACTTTTTTGGCTAGAGAAACCGCATGTCAAGTCAATTAAATCCTCGCAGGATCACGGGCTCTCCACTCTCCTCTGTCAGAACATTGCGCCTCTTTTAAAAAATGTCTTTGTGAGGTAAACTACCAGTGACCTGACAGAAGAGTTCTATGAAATGGCATTGCTGGCCTCACACTGGAAAAAGGGTGCCTACAAACGACGATTTGGAGAAGAGACAAGAGATGCTCACTAGAGGATGATGAGCCGACTCTAGAGGCAGACCTTTCGGCACTGTGCTGAAATTTGGGATGAACACTTCAGAGGCAACAGACTTTTTAGACACCGATACACACCCACACCACAGCAAGATACTGACAGCTACGCTTCAAGTGCAGTGCAAAAAGTTTAGGTTTTGGAGGTGGATGGCTTCAGAACAAGAAAGCACTGTAGATGGGAGGCGTTGGGCGCTGCATCTCCAGAGTCATTGCATTTATGGCAAAAATCTGGTGGGACAGCATGACTCTCCATGACGATGAAATAAATGGTTGGGGAAGTATGAAGGTCTGGGAGGGAGGGAGAAAAGGGACATGGAGGAGAACCTTGCCATCAATATGTCACCCCCTTCATCCTTCAGAAACGGAGGCCATTATAACCTCCTCTTCACTTCTAGATACAGGTGAAGAAAAGAGGGGAAATTGACTCCCCTGAACATCCCTGTCAACCCTCTATTTGGGGGAGAGAGAAAGAGAAAATGCCACCACGTAGAACGTGAAAGGAAGACCAGGGAAGAGACTAGAGGGAGGAGAAAAAACTCCTGGAATCCTATCAAGGAGACGATCGAGAGGGGAACCTCAAGCACAGGAGGAAGGGGATGAGTCGAGAGGAAGAGATGCCGAGGAAAACTGGGCTCAACATCCAGGCTGTGATTCCTCATGTACGGGACAATGCCAATCTCCTCCCCAAACTGGTCAAGAGGCAACGAATGGACCAAAATGTCCACTGAAAAGACTTATCATTAGGTAACCCAGGATGATATGACTCTTTATGTTGTTGTCCTTTGACTCTGAGTTAGAACCTCTAAATCCTGTTAGAGTTGCTGTAATTTGGATGCAACTTGACAAACATAACTTCCAACTTGTGTCAGCACCTCTCTTGTAAAGGAGATCAACATTTCCACACTCACACAGTCAGGATTCCTATTTCCATATTTCAGGTAGTCTAAAAAGGCTTAGTTGGAATCAGATCATTTATTAGTTTCAAGGCAATTGTCATAAAGCCACTGGCAATGGTGCGGCTAAAAAAAATTGTAAATAAATAAATAAATAAATAAATAAATAAATAAATAAATAAATAAATAAATAAATAAATAAATAAATAAATAAATAAATAAAATTAAGTTAAAATTATGATAAAACCATAGAAGTAAAAGACGCAATTGGTACAGCCAAAGAATCACAGAGCACGAGGCAGGGAGATCCACGCATCACATCCAGTCTATGTCACTGTCTTCCGACATGCAGACGTTGAACCAGAGCATTAACCCAGTTGACTATCTCCTTCCTGAAGTAGATTGTGCTCAGGAATGTGGTGTTTGTGAACCTTGGAAGGAAGAAAACATTTCCTCCAAAGGATTTCCACATTAAAAGCCACCATAATGTTTCTTTCCAAAGTGTTTCGTAGGTCCACAAAGGCTTAAGTCAACAGTAGAGCTCTCAGTATCCCTTGAATTTCCAAATGTTTTCTTCCCAGGAGAGATATTCAGATGGCTTTTGAGAAGTTTAAGGTCATTTTGCAGAATCTTCAGACTTTCTCCTCTCTGTGCATAAGCTGATGTGTAACACTTTGTGTTCTGCAATGCAAGCTTTCCCCCACATTCTCTCCATTTTAGAGGTTCTCACTGGAGTGAATTTTCTTGTGTTCTCTCAGACTGAACAACCAGAGAAATCTTTCTCCACATTCCTCACATTTATGTGGTTTCTCCCCAGTACGAAGTTGTTGATGTGCTGTGAAGGGTGACTCAGCTTTGAAGCTTATCCCACATTCTTCACAACAATATGGATTTGTCTGTGAATGTGAGTGCTGATGTATGATTAAACTGCAGAGACGGTTGAAACATTTCCCACATTCATCACATGCATACGGTTTTCTTCCAGAGTGACTTTGTTGGTGTACTGTGAGGTTAGAGTGTTCGGAGAACATTTTCCCAACATCTTTGCACTGATAGGGTTTCTCTCCTGTATGACAGCGCTAATGTACTTTGAAAGCTGACGGATGACGGAAACATTTCCCACATTCTTTACATGTCTAAGGTTTTTCCCCTGAGTGAATTTGTTCATGTTTTTTGAGGTTTGAACAGTCGCTTAACTGTTTGCCACATATATTACATTGATAGGGTTTCTCCCCTGAATGTGAGCACTGATGTACTTTCAAAGATGAGGGAAAAGTGAAGCATATCCCACATTCATCGCATGCATACAGTTTATCTGCTGAGTGAATTTGTTGCTGTACAACAAGGTTGGAAATTTGGGAAAACCTTTTCCAACATTCTTCACAGAGAAAGGGTTTCTCTTCTGTATGAATTCTCTAATGTACTGTAAGAACTTTCTTCTGCTTGAAGCTTTTCCCACATTCTTTGCATGTATAAGGTTTTTCCCCTGAGTGAATTCGTTGATGTACTACAAGGTTTGAACGTTTTCCCACATTCTTCACAGGGAAAGGGTTTCTCTCCTGTATGAATTCTCTGATGTAATGTAAGAACTCTCTTAAAGTTGAAGCTTCTCCCACATTCTTTGCATGTATAAGGTTTTTCCCCTGAGTGAATTCGTTGATGTACTACAAGTATGAACTTTTAGTGAACCTCTTCCCACATTCTTCACAGGGAAAGGGTTTCTCCCCTGTATGAATTGGTTGATGTTCTCTGAGACTTGAATGCCTTGTGAAGCCCTTTCCACATGCATGACATTTGTAAGGACTCTCCTCAGTGTGTATTCCCTGGTGTTCCTTAAGTCCAGCACTTCCCTTGAAGCTCTTACCACATTCTTCACCTTTATATAATTTTCCTTCTGAGTCCACAGGCTGAGTGACTTGAAGAACTGAGCTAACGCTGAAGCATTTTTCAAACCCAGAGTCTTCATAAGGTTTCTCTCCTGTGGGAAATCCTCGATCTGGGCTCCTTCTGGAACTCTCCCCATGCTCCAAACAGTGACACTGACTTTCCTCTGAGTGGCATCTTGGACAGTTCACTGGGCTTTTCCTCAGAGGACTCCTTAGTTCAAACTCTGAGTTCTGAAGGACACTGAAGTGTCATTTTATTGTCTTTTCCTCTTCTTCTTGACAGACAATACCTCTCAGATAAGGGCAAGGTTTTCCTCCCATTTGCCTCATTTTCCTTCTCCCTCTGCAATTCATCTCTGATCCCACAGTTCCCGTTTTCATCCTCCACTCTTTCTGGGGATGTCCCGTGGAGTCTTCTTTCCTCCTCCTGTGCATCATCTGCTGGAAGAAGGAGAGAGTTCATGGTGATTAGTGGCTTTTGCCATTTAACAGAGAAAATATCTATCGGTAAGCCAATGTCCTGCTGCTTCCTTTTCTCTGCTGAGAAAACAGTAGATTACAATCATTCGTGACGTGGGTTTCTACCTTCTTAATCAACCCTTCACAGATTGCCCCTTCATGGATTGCTGACGTTGCGATGAAAGGACTTGAGTAATTCAGAGAAGGTATGGACACCAAAGCCAGACAGGTCATGGTGGAGAGTTTTGACTAAATGCGATCTAATGCTGCAAAGAAAAATACTTCATAGAAACCTGTAATGTAAGATCTAAGAACGTTGGTAAGTTAGATGTGGTCAAACAGGAGATGGCAAGAATAAACATTGACATCCTGGGCGTCAGTGAACTAAAATGGACAGGAATGGGTGAACTCAACTCAGATGATTATCATATCTACTATTGTGGGCAAGAATCCCATAGAAGAAATGGACTAGTCCTCATAGTCAACAAAAGTGTGCGGAAAGCTGTACTGGGATACAATCTCAAAAATGAGAGAATGATTTCAATACGAAATCAAGGCAGACCTTTCAGCATCACAGTAATCCAAGTTTATGCACCAACCACCAATGCTAGAGAGGCTGAAACTGACCAATTCCATGAAGACCTAAAAGACCTTCTAGAACTGAAGTAAGATGTTCTTCTAATTATAGGGGACTGGAAAGCTAAAGTAGGGAGTCAAGAGATAAAAATGTAGCAGAGCAAAGGATAATAGAGTTTCATCAGGAGAACAATCTGGCCATCACAAACACTCTTTTCCAACAACACAAGAAGCGACTCTACACATGGACATCACCAGATGGGCAATATCAAAATCATATTGATTATATTCTCTGCAGCCAAAGATGGAGAAGCTCTATACAGTCAGCAAAAACCAGACCAGGAGCAGATTGATCATCAGCTTCTTATAGGAAAATTCAAGCTTAAACTGAAGAAAGTAGGAAAAACCACTGGTTTAAATCAAATCCCTATTGAATACACAGTGGAAAAGAAGAACAGATTTAAGGAACAAGACTTAGTGGACAGAGTGCCTGAAGAACTATGGCTGGAGGCTAGTAATATTGTACAGGAGACAGCACCAAAAACCATCGAAAGAAAAGGAAATGCAAGAAAGCAGAGTGGCTGTCGAACAAGGCCTTACAAATAGCAGAGAAGAGAAGGGAAACAAAATGCAAGGGAGATAGGGAAAGTTACAGAAAATTGAATGTGGACTTCCAAAGAATAGCAAGGAGAGACAAGAGGGCCTTCTTAATTGAAGAATGCAAAGATATAGAGGAGAATACTACAGTACGAAGGGGAAACCAGAGATCTGTTCAAAAAATTGGAGACATTAAAGGAACATTTTGTGCAAAGATGGATATGATAAAGAACAAAAATTGTAGGGCCCTAAAAGAAGCAGAAGGCATCAAGAAGAGGTGGCAAGACCACAGAGGAATTATACTAAAAAGATTTGGATACACCGGACAAGCCAGATAGTGTAGTTACTGACCTTGAGCCAGACATCCTGGAGAGTGAAGTCAAGTGGGTCTTAGAAGCCTGGTTAACAACAAGGCCAGTGCAGGTGATGGCATTCCAACTGAACTACAGTGGTGCCTCGTATAACGAGTGCCCCGTTTAACGATCGTATAACGAAGGTGCCTATGGGGAAAAATCGCTTTGCGATGTTTTCCCCGTAAGCACCATTTTCCCCCAGCTGAGCGGCGGGAGCCTCCAAAGGAGCACTCCCGCCACTCAGCTGGGGGAAAATGCCTGCGGTGGCCTTAGAAGGACCCTTCCGAAGGGTCCTTTTGAGGCCACCGCGGGGGGAGGGCGGGGGGATCCGATGCCTGTCAGGCATCCCGGGCTTGTATCCCACCCGCCGCCGGTTACCCAGCCTTGGGTAACCGGTGGCGGGTGGGATACAAGCCCGGGATGCCTGAAAGGCATCCGGATCCCCCCGCTCTCCCACTCTCCCCCCGCCGCCTTGGATCGGACCCGTGGGGGCTAGCCCTGCCATGGCTGGACTCCCAAGAGTCCAGCCATGCCCGGGGTAGCCCCCGCGGGTCGGATCCAAGCCGGATCCAAGCCGCGGGGGGAAGGTGGGGAGACCCGATGCCTGTCAGGCATCCTGGGCTGGGCAGCGCGGGGCGGCAGGGACAGGGTGGAGGGGTCCCGAAGGTTTCCAGGCTTTTGCCTGGAAGCCTGCGGGATCCCTCCCCCACCCTGTCCCCTTCGCTGGCAGCCACCCCTCGCTGCTTTCCCCAGCCTGGATCGGGCTCCTGGGAGTCCAATCTGGGCTAGGAAAGGCAGTGCGGGGCGGCGGGGACAGGGAGGAGTAGTCCTGAAGCCTTCGGGATTCCCCCTCCTCCCTGTCCCCTTCGCTGGCAGCCACCCCTCGCTGCTTTCCCCAGCCTGGATCGGGCTCCTGGGAGTCCGATCTGGGCTAGGAAAGGCAGCGCGGGGCGGCGGGGACAGGGAGGAGGAGTCCTGAAGCCTTCGGGATTCCCCCTCCTCCCTGTCCCCTTCGCTGGCAGCCACCCCTCGCTGCTTTCCCCAGCCTGGATCGGGCTCCTGGGAGTCCAATCTGGGCTAGGAAAGGCAGCGCGGGGCGGCGGGGACAGGGAGGAGGAGTCCTGAAGCCTTCGGGATTCCCCCTCCTCCCTGTCCCCTTCGCTGGCAGCCACCCCTCGCTGCTTTCCCCAGCCTGGATCGGGCTCCTGGGAGTCTGATCTGGGCTAGGAAAGGCAGCGCGGGGCGGCGGGGACAGGGAGGAGGAGTCCTGAAGCCTTCGGGATTCCCCCTCCTCCCTGTCCCCTTCGCTGGCAGCCACCCCTCGCTGCTTTCCCCAGCCTGGATCGGGCTCCTGGGAGTCCGATCTCGGCTAGGAAAGGCAGCGCGGGGCGGCGGGGACAGGGAGGAGGAGTCCTGAAGCCTTCGGGATTCCCCCTCCTCCCTGTCCCCTTCGCTGGCAGCCACCCCTCGCTGCTTTCCCCAGCCTGGATCGGGCTCCTGGGAGTCCGATCTCGGCTAGGAAAGGCAGCGCGGGGCGGCGGGGACAGGGAGGAGGAGTCCTGAAGCCTTCGGGATTCCCCCTCCTCCCTGTCCCCTTCGCTGGCAGCCACCCCTCGCTGCTTTCCCCAGCCTGGATCGGGCTCCTGGGAGTCCAATCTGGGCTAGGAAAGGCAGCGCGGGGCGGCGGGGACAGGGAGGAGGAGTCCTGAAGCCTTCGGGATTCCCCCTCCTCCCTGTCCCCTTCGCTGGCAGCCACCCCTCGCTGCTTTCCCCAGCCTGGATCGGGCTCCTGGGAGTCCGATCTCGGCTAGGAAAGGCAGCGCGGGGCGGCGGGGACAGGGAGGAGGAGTCCTGAAGCCTTCGGGATTCCCCCTCCTCCCTGTCCCCTTCGCTGGCAGCCACCCCTCGCTGCTTTCCCCAGCCTGGATCGGGCTCCTGGGAGTCCGATCTCGGCTAGGAAAGGCAGCGCGGGGCGGCGGGGACAGGGTGGAGGGGTCCTGAAGCCTTCGGGATTCCCCCTCCTCCCTGTCCCCTTAGCTGGCAGCCACCCCTCGCTGCTTTCCCCAGCCTGGATCGGGCTCCTGGGAGTCCGATCTCGGCTAGGAAAGGCAGCGCGGGGCGGCGGGGACAGGGTGGAGGGGTCCTGAAGGCTTCCAGGCTTTTGCCTGGAAGCCTTCGGGATCCCCCACCCACCCTGTCCCTGCCAGTTTTTAGTCAATTGGAACGCATTAACCAGGTTTTAATGCGTTTCAATGGGCTTTTTAATTTCGCTGTACGATGTTTCCGTATAGCGATGTTAATCCTGGAACGGATTAACATCGCTATACGGGGCACCACTGTATTTAAAATCTTAAAAGATGATGCTGTTAAGGTGCTACATTCACTATGCCAGCAAATTTGGAAAATTCAGCAGTGGCCAGAGGATTAGAAAAACTCAGTCTATATCCCAACCCCAAAGAAGGGAAGTGCCAAAGAATGCTCCAACTACCATACAGTTGCACTCATTTCACACGCTAGCAAGGTTATGCTCAAAATCCTCCAAGGTAGGCTTCAGCAGTATGTGGACCGAGAACTCCCAGAAGTACAAGCTGGATTCCAAAGGGGCAGAGGAACTAGACACCAAATTGCTAAAACACTGGATTATGGAGAAAGCCAGAGAGTAACAGCAAAACATCTACTTCTGCTTCATTGACTAGCAACAGTTAGAACTGGATATGGAACAACTGAATATGGTTCTAAATTGGGAAAGGAGTACAAAAAGGCTGTATATTGTCCTCCAGCTTATTTAACTTATATGCAGAATACATCATGTGAAAGGCTGGACTGGATGAATCTCAAGCCGGAATTAAGATTGCTGGAAGAAATATCAACAACCTCCAATATGCAGATGATACTGCTTCAATGACAGAAAGTGTGGAGGAATTAAAGAACCTTGTAATGAGGGTGAAAGAGGAGAGTGCAAAAATGGTCTGAAGCTCAACTTCAAAAAAGCTAAGATCATGTCCACTGGTCCCATCACCTCCTGGCAAATAGAAGGGGAAGATATGGAGGCAATGACAGATTTTACTTTCTTGGGCTCCATGATCACTGCAGATGGTGACAGCAGCCACGAAATTAAAAGATGCCTGCTTCTGGGGAGGAAAGCGATGACAAAGCTAGACAGCATCTTAAAAAACAGAGACATCTCCATGCCAACAAAGGTCTGCATAGTCAAAGCTATGGCTTTTCCAGTAGCAATGTATGGAAGTGAGAGCTGGACTATAAAGAAGGCTGGCCACCAAATAATTGATGCTTTTACATTGTGGTGCTGGAGGAGACTCTTGAGAATCCCTTCTCAAGAGAAAAAAACTATCCATTCTGAAGGAAATCAACCCTGAGTGATCACTGGAAGGACAGATCCTGATGCTGACGCTCTAATACTTTGGCCACCTCATGAGAAGAGAAGACTCCCTAGAAAAGACCCCGATACTGGGAAAGTGTGAAGGCAAGAGGAGAAAGAGACGGCAGAGGGCAGGATGGTTGGACAGTGTTATTGAAGTGACCAGCATTAATTTGACCCAACTCTTGGAGGAAGTGGAAGACAGGAGGGCCTGGTGTGCTCTGGTCCATGGCGTCATGAAGAGTCGGACATGACTAAATGACTAAACAACAACAACAAACCAACAGCAGTCAAAGGATTTAAAGGAATCCGAGTTCCAATCATAGTGCAAAAAGTTTTAGGTGGAACTGAACGAACAACGAGAGTTTATTGGCTGAGCACTAAAGTCCAAGAACATTTATTTTTGCTTGGGAAGGGAATGTAAAGGAGAATACAAATGCAAAAGTTCCTATCATGAAGCAAAATGTTTTTCTAAAACTAGCTGGATGAAGAGATCAGTGAATGCAGTGTGGATGTAGAGTTCAAGGTTTCGATACCCCCATGATACTTCTTGGGACTTTGTAATGTTTTCTCATAATTTGCTACCTTTTTTCTTCTGTGGGGTTAAAACAATTATAGGAGGGGTATAGAAATTAACCCCAAATTGCCCTAGTTCTATTAAACATACGGAATGAAGATTTTTTTACTACAAGTGTTCCAGGAACAATGAATCAGCTATTGCATTAGCAAGACCAGTAAACTAAAACCATTTTTTGTAGCACTCCCCCTGTTCTGTTTTGCTTCCCAGTCCATACACAAGAGGTATGAAAACAGTAAACACTGACCTTTGGAAAAGCAAGAAGGAGTTGATGTACATGTCCAACCTAAAAAGGGGACAGGTCAACCATCTCTGAGTACCCTACAGCATGGAAAGGGGCGTTGTGAGTCAGAATAGACTATAAAGCACACTAAAAAGATGAAAAATCAGCTTAACTAAGGCATTAAGTGTCTAAGATACATTGCTGGTGAACGAATCAGAAGTTACACATGAAGTTATTATAAAACAGAGAAGCAATGAGTGGCAATCAAGACAAATGTATACAATGATTAACATGCAGAGGGAAACGGAGTAACTTTGTCCCAACTCTAAGGATGAAAGGCTCCCTGATTCCTTCGTAGAAAAGATTCTATACCCGGCAGAGGTTGAGATGCCTCCGATATGCCTGAACGGAGAGCAGGAGCTTCTTCTCCATCATCATCATCTAGGGTCTCCAGCTGCTTCTGCTCACCCTCAAGAAGAGTTCCAGTCCTCCCAGGTATGCACCAAGCGTTTGTCTTCATGGGCCACGTGGGACAACAGAGGAGAATCCTTCTAGGAGTACAATCCTGTCCCCTTGACTAGTCTTGGGTAAGCAGTCCCCTTTCTTTGCAGGGAACGATCTCATCCAGCTGTTTGTTTTGTCACTGATCACTCTCTGTTATGCTTATACGGTGCCCCAGATAATTCAAAGCACTCTCTGAGTTGATAACAATCTTGCAGGGTACGTATTCCCATGAACCCACTGAGCTGAGTACTCAACTTACAAACCACAGAAGGGCTTAAGACTGAGTCAGCCTTGACTCATGGAATTGAACTCAAGTCATGAGCAGAATTTTGGCTGCAAGACTGCAGTTTAACCATTGCACTACGAAGCTCACTATCTAAACCCACTGAAACAAGACAGTCCAGATACGCGAATAAAAACTTTTTGGACTCCAATTCCCAGAACATTCCAAGACTTCCTCCCCCACCCCTGAAGCCTTGAGAGTCCCAGTCCACAAACTCACACCGAGGGACGCTTATATTTCCCTCACCTGTACAAGAACCAAGTCTTATGAAGTTGCATTCCAGACCTTCATTTGGGGCTGCAATGCTTCCTGGGAGTTGCAGTACTTTGGGAGGGGCCCACTGCAGACCTTAAAGGGAAAGAGATTAGAATATCCAGAAAAGTTATGGGGCAGGAAATTGAGGCCTCAAATGCACCCTCCATTGTCTAGGCTTTGAGGAAAATGTAAGTGCTTGAAGATGTGGGTCTGCAGTGCAGAATTCCTTCCCGGGAATTTTCAAAGAATTCAGGGAGTTGGAGTCCAAATAAGCCAAACAACATCTAGCCCAGATGATAGATTTCTGTGCTCCACAATTCATTTGTTCAGGCAACCTTTAGTCTCGAGAGACTATGATAACGTGGTATGTATGGAGGATTTGGAGTGTGGCTGAGAAGGCCAGTTCGAGAGTGACAATCCATTCCACACTGAAGGCAAATATAATCTGTCCCCTGTCCACCTCCCTGATTTTGCTGGTTTTGGGATTCAGTTCAATTTCTCCTGGAAAACAGAGAAGGACAACCAAATACAAGATAGATGGACTCTGTAGGGAAGCACAAGGAAGTGTTCAGCCTTTAAAATGACAGTAACCATTTCCTTTTTTAAAAAAAATTACTGGCCAGAAAGTCTGTAAATCATCCAAATCATCTCTGCAGACACTCTTGCAAGACCTCTCTAGATGCAAGAGGTCTTGCAAGAGTGTCTTCAGAGATGATTTGGATGATTTACAGACATTCTGGCCAGTAAATGTTTTTTAAAAAGGAATCAAATACAAGTGTTCAGCCTTTAAAACGACAGTCGAGCAGTTATTTAATGCCTCTTCAGTTACTACATTCTCTCTAGAATATAGCTCAGAGTAGTGCTGCACCCAGCGTTCCATCTGCTATCCTCGGTCCTGGATGATCACACCTGTAGCAGACTTCAAGGGAGCAGATTTCTTCTGTATTGGACCTAAATCCTGCTTGATACCGTCATACATTCCCTTGTACAATCAGTACAATGACGCAGATAAAATCAATCGTTTTACTTTCAACAATACAACATTTATATTAAATTTGTATTCACATCAAAATCTCAACAGCGCTTTCGTCATATTCATGGAGAGTTTTTCTCTGTTGAAAAGAGTTCATTTCATTGCCATTGCATGGGGGCGGAAAAGGTAACCTGGCTTCTGGATTGAACATTTTAAATCCACCGCATTTGTTCTCGTTCCTGTTGATTCTACCACAGTGGCAATGATTTTCAGCCAAAACTTTACACACTCAACTTTAGTGAAAAGGTTCCTAAAATCCTTCCTCATTCTACACTGAATTTGGAGCTACAAACCTCCCTCCTCTCCCTTTTTCTTCCAACCATGAGCCTGCTTTGTTTGCATTCCTATCCATGTTTCTGGGAGGGATCCTGGCCTCTGATTAGGTCACCTGCAGGCAAGCTGAGAAGCATCACAAATTCTGGGCCATTCCTTGCATGGTTAAAAGAGAGAGGAAAGTGGAGGTTAGGTTTTGATCACCACAAAGGTATTTTAGAGAAACCCAGTGGAAGTGGAAGTGGGTTCCCAAGGGGTGTGAGTCGGTAAAAATTCCTTTGAATTATTTGGAGAAAAGATGTTTTAAAACAACGGAGGGCCTTTGCAGTTCTCAGGCTCTGACAGACTTGGATTGTTCAATTATTCCAGACCACTTTTAGGGCAAGAGTGCAAACCACATGACAAATCATTATACTTTTCTCAGGATCAAAGAGTCTCCACTCTCCTCTGTCAGAAAACTGCCCCACTTTTTTAAAAACACCTTTGTGAGGTAAAGTATGATTGATCTGATAGAACAGCTCATGAAATGGCACTGCTTGCCTCACACGTAGCTGGAAAAAGGTCCTACAAACAACAGTTTGGAGAAGAGACAAGAGAAGGTCACTTGATGAGGACGAGCCAACTCTACAAGCAGACCTTTCGGAAGTGTGCTATAATTCGGGATGAACACTTCAGAGGCAAGAGGACTTTAGACACATATATATACACACGCCACACCAAGATACTGACAGTTATAACCTTTGTATACCAACCTCTAAAGGCTCGATCTTTGTGGAACTAGGGAGGCGGGTTGTCCCAGGTCTATCTGAAATTCCCTTTCACTGTTCAGTCGCTGGTGTTTTTCCCTTGGAATGTTTATTATCCCAGACCACATTCTCAGCCTGAGAGCAAACCACATGTCAAGTCAATGTAACCCTCACGGGATCACAGACTCTCTACTCTCCTCTGTCAGAACATCGGCCCACTTTTTAAAAATGTCTTTGTGAGGTAAAATACCAATGACCTGATAGAAGAGTTCGTGAAATGGCACTGCTTGCCTCACACTGGAAAAGGGGTTCCTGGAAACTACGGTTTGGAGAAGAGACAAGAGAAGCTCACTTGAGAATGATGAGCTGACTCTAGAGGCAGAACTTTCGGCACTGCGCTGAAATACGGGATGAACACTTCAGAGGCAACAGGACTTTAGACACATATATATACGCACGCCACACCAAGATATTGACAGTTATGCTTGCGAGTGCAGTGCAAAAAGTTTAGGTTTTGGAGGTGAATGGCTTGAGATCAAGAAAGCACCGTAGACGGGAGGCGGGAAGAACTGACAGAGGAGAAAGGAGACTCACAAAAATGCTATAGTAAGAGAAGCAAAGGAACACTAAGAAAGACAATTGTGGAAAATTTTGAGGCAGAAGTAAAAGAGAAAAATTCAAACTACATGAAGTGTTGGAATGGACCCCAGAATGCCGGACATGCAACAATGGGCTAAAGTTACAGGAAGCAAGATTTCGATTGAATGTCAGAATAAAATCCTATCTGTTAGAGCAGTACAACAGTGAAACCAATGACCGCAAAAGGTAGTAAGTAGTCCCACACTGAGAAACTTTGACAACTACCTGGCAGGTATACTTTGCTTTCTATAAGTTAAGTACCCTAGGATGCTATGACTTGTTATGTTGTTGACCTTTGTCTCTGAGTTAGAACGTCTAAATCCTGTCAGAGTTGCTGTAACGTGGATGCAACTTGACAGACATAACTTCCAAATTGTGTCAGCAGCTCTCTTGTAAAGAAGATCAACATTTCCACACTCACACAATCAGGAATCCTATTTCCATATTTCATGTAGTCTAAAAAGACTTAGTTGGAATCAGATTGTTTATTGGTTTCATGGCAATTTTCATATAATGATTAAGTTAAAATCAGGATAAAATCATTGAAGTAAAAGACGCAATTGGTGCAGACAAAGAATCACAGAGCATGAGGCAGGAAGTTCCACACATCACATCCAGTCTATGTCACTCTCTTCTGACATGCAGACGTTGAACCAGAGCATTACCCCAGTTGACCATCTCCTTTCTCATATAGAATGTGCTCAGGAATGTGGGGTTTGTGAACCTTGGGAGGAAGAGAACATTTCCTCCAAAGGATTTCCACATTAAAAGCCAACAGCTGAAGGTCGTCCAATAAGAAGCAGGGAAACATCACCCTTCTAGAAAACCCTCTATTTGGGGGAGAGAAAAAGAGAATACAGTGGTGCCTCGCACAGCGAGGTTAATCCGTTCCTGATTAACCTCGCTGTGTGAAAACATCGCTGAGCGGGGCAGAAAAGCCCATTGGAATGCATTAAACAGTGTTTAATGCATTCCAATCGGCTGCTGTACTCACCGTTCAGCGATGTTTCTCCGATGGCTGGCAGCCATTTTCGCGCCCTCCCCTCGTTTAACGAGGGCACGAAAATGCTGCGCGTAGCCATTTTGCAGCTTCCGGTGGCCATTTTATAGCCGCCGAACAGCTGATCGGCAGGTCGCAAAGCGAAGGTCAGTAAGCGAACCGCTTACCGACCTTCGCTCTGCAATTTTTTTCCCTATTGAGGCATCGGTATGCGATCGCATTTGCGATCGCAAAATCGGCCTCGAAGAGCGAATTCATCGCTCTACGGTGCACTCGTTGTGTGAGGCACCACTATACCACCACATAGAACGTGAAAGGAAGACCAGGGAAAAGACTAGAGGGAGAAGAGAAAACTCATGGAATCCCACCCAGGAGATGATCGAGAGGGGAACCTCAAACACAGGAGGAAGGGAATGAGTCAAGAGGAAGAGATGCCAAGGAAAACTGGGCTCAACATCCAGGCTGTGATTCCTTATGTACGGGCCAATGCCAGTCTCCTCCTGAAACCATTTAAGAGGCAATGAATGGACCAAAATGTCCACCAAAAAGACTTATCATTACGTACCCTAGGATGATATGACTTTTTATGTTGTTGCCCTTTGACTCTGAGTTAGATCCTCTAAATCCTGTTAGAGTTGCTGTAACTTGGATGCAACTTGACACATAAAACTTCCAACTTGTGTCAGCACCTCTCTTGTAAAGAAGCTCAACATTTCCACACTCACACAGTCAGGATTCCTATTTCCATATTCCAGATAGTCTAAAAAGACTTAGTTGGAATCAGATCATTTATTAGTTTCAAGGCAATTTTCATAAAATGATGAAGTTAAAATTATGATAAAACTATTGAAGTAAAAGACACAATTGGTGCAGACAAAGAATCATTTTAGAGGTTCTGACTGAAGTGAATTTTCTTCTGTTCTCTCAGACTGAAGAACCAGAGAAATCTTTCTCCACATTCCTCACATTCATGTGGTTTCTCCCCAGTACAAAGTTGTTGATGTTCTGTGAAGGGTGACTAGGCTGTGAAGCTTATCCCACATTCTTCAGAACGATATGGACTCTTCCGTGAATGTGAGCGCTGATGTATGGTTAAATTGGAGAGACGTGTGAAACATTTTCACATGCATACGGTTTTCCTTCAGAGTGACTTCGTTGGTGTCTTGTAAGGTGAGAGTGTTGGGAGAACATTTTTCCACATTCTTCGCATTGATAAGGTTTCTCCCCTGTGTGACGGCGCTGATGTACTTTGAAAGCTGTTGGATCACTGAAACATTTCCTACATTCTTTGCATGTATAAGGTTTCTCCCCTGAGTGAATTCGTTGATGTACGGTGAGGTTTGAACTGGAGCTGAACTTTTTGCCACAACTTTTACAATGATAGGGTTTATCCCCTGAATGTGAGCGTTGATGTCTGGTTAAATTGGAGAGCTGCGTGAAACATTTCCCACATTCATCGCATGCATGCGGTTTTTCTCCGGAGTGAATTCGTTGGTGTACTCTGAGGTTAGAGTGTTGGGAGAACATTTTCCCACATTCTTCACAGGGAAAGGGTTTCTCTCCTGTATGGATCCGTTGATGTTCTCTGAGATATGAATTCCTCATGAAGCCCTTTCCACATTCATGACATTTGTAGGGTCTCTCCTCAGTGTGCATTCCCTGATGTTGCTTCAGTCCAGAACTTCCCTTGAAGCTCTTGCCACATTCTTCACCTTTATATAATTTTCCTTCTGAGTCCACTGGCTGAGTGACTTGAAGAGCTGAGCTAACACTGAAGCATTTTACAGACCCTGAGTCTTCATAAGGTTTCTCTCTTGTGGGAAATCCTGGATCTTCTGGCCTCCTTCTGGAACTCTCTCCATGATCCAAACATTTACAAAGATTTTCCTCTGAGTGGCATCTTGGACATTTCACTGGGCTTTTCCTCAGAGGGCTCCTTAGCCCAGAATCTGAGCTCTGAGGGACATTGAGGCATGTTTTTATTGTCTTTTCCTCTTCTTCTTGACAGAAAACTTCTCTCTGATAAGGGTGAGGTTTGTTTTTCATCTCATTTGCCTCATTTTCCTTCTGCCTTGGTGATTCATCTCTGATCCCACAGTTCTCATTTTCATCTTCCACTCTTTCTGGGGATGTCCCGTGGAGTTTTCTTTCCTCCTCCTGTGCATCATCTGCTGGAAGAAAGAGAGAATTCATGGCAGTTAGTGGCTTTTCGCATTTAACAGGGAAAATACCTATCAATATGCCAATTTCTTGCTGCCTTCATTTCTCTGTTGAGAAAACAGTAGATCCCAATCATTCGTGATCTGGGTTTCCAGCTTCTTAACCAACATAAATCCATGGATTTAATGGAATCATATTTCCAGTCTTAGTGCTAAAAGTTTTAGGTGGATTTGAACAAAAAATGAGTGTTTATTGGCTGAGCACTAAAGTCCAAGAACATTTATTTTTGCTCGGGAAGGGAATGTAAAAGAGAATGCAAATGCAAAAGTTCATGTCCTGAAAAAATTGTTTTTCTAATCCTAGCTAGATGAAGAGATCAGTGAATGGACTGTGGATCTAGAGTTCAAGGTTTTGATTCCATCATGATACTTCCTGGGACTTCGTAACCTTTTCTCAGAATTTGCTACCTTTTCTGTTCAAGAGGGTTAAAACAACTTTGGGAGTATAGAAATCAACCCCAAATTGCCCTAGACTTGAAGATCTATTAAATATACAGCATGAAGATATATGTTTTAATACAAGTGTTCCAAGAACAATGAATCAGCTACTGTACTAGCAAGACTACTAAACTAAAACAAGTTTTTTTAGCAATCCCCTGTTCTGTTTTGCTTCCCAATCCATACAGAAAAGGTAGTTGATGTACATGTCCAACCTGAAAAGGGGACAGGTCAACCATCTCTGAGTAGCCTCCAGCTGGGAAAGGGGTGTTGTGAGTCAGAATAATCTAAATAACACATTTAAAAGATGAAAAATCAGCTTAACAGAGGCATTAAGTGTTTAAGACACATTGCTGGTGCAGTAACACAATTAGAATGAATCGGAAGTTTCACGTAAAGTTATTATAAAACAGAGAAGTGATGAGTGGTAATCAAGACAAACGTATACAATGATTAACATGCAGAGGGAAACAGAATAACTTTGTCCCAACTCCAAGGATGAAAGGCTCCCCGATTCCTTTGTAGAAAAGACTCTATACCCAGCAGAGTTCGAGATGCCTCCAATATGCCTGAGGGGAGAGCAACAGCTTCTTCTCCGTCATCATCTTCTGGGTCCTCTGGGGTCTCCACCTGCTTCTGCTCACCCTCAAGAAGAGGTCCTGGTCTTCCAGGTATGCGCCAAGCGTTTCTCTTCATGGGCCACCTGGGACAACAGAGGAGAGTCCTTCTAGGAGTACAATCCTGTCCCCTTGACTAGTCTTGGTTAAGCAATCCCCTTTCTTTGCATGGTACGATCTCATCCAGCTGCTTTTCTTGTCATTGATCACTCTCTGTTATGCTTATATGGTACCCAGAGCATTCAAATCACTCTCTGAGCTGATGACAATCCTGCAGACTACATATCCCCACCCCCACGCCACCCCTGTAAGCTGAGTACTCAATTTTCCAACCCCAGAAGGACTGAAGGGTGAGTCAGCCTTGACTCATGGAATTAAATACGGGTCATGAGCAGAGTTTTGGCTGCAGGACTGCAGTTTAACTAGTGCGCCACCAGGTACTTCTACCTACCGGTACTGATGTACTTTCAAAGCTGACGGATCACTGAAACATTTCCCACATTCTTTGCATGTGTAAGGTTTTTCCCCTGAGTGAATTCGTTGATGTTTGGTGAGGTTTGAAAAGGAGCTAAACTGTTTGCCACATATTTTACATTGATAGGGTTTCTCCCCTGAATGTGAGTGCTGATGTGCTATCAACTTTGAGGGAGCACTTAAACATTTCTCAATTCATCACATGCATACCTTTTTTCTCCAGAGTAAATTCGTTGGTGTGCTACGAGGTTGGAGTTTTGGGAAAACCTTTTCCCACATTCTTCAGAGGGAAAGGTTTTTTCTCCTGAATGAATTTGTTGATGTACTACAAGGTTTGAACGGTGAGTGAACCTCTTCCCACATTCTTCACAGGGAAAGGTTTTCTCTCCTGTATGAGGACTCCTTAGTTCAAACTCTGAGTTCTGAAGGACATTGAGGTCCTTGTTTATTATCTTTTCCTGTTCTTGTTTACAGACAACTCCTCTCAGATAAGGGTGAGGTTTGTTTTTCCTCTCATTTGCCTCATTTTCCGTCTCCCTCTGCGATTCATCTCTGTTCCCACAGTTCTCATTTTCACCCTCCACTCTTTCTGGGGATGTTCTGTGGAGTTTTCCTTCCTCCTCCTGTGCATCATCTGCTGGAAGAAGGAGAGAATTCATGGTGATTAGAAACTTTGGACATTTAACATGGAAAATATCTATCGATAAACCAATTTCCTGCTGCCTCCCTTTCTGTGCTGAGAAAACAGCAGATCACCTGGGTTTCAACCTTCTTAACCATCAGAAGTCTGAGGATTTTAAGGAATCAGTTTTCCAGTCTAAGTGCACAAACTGAATTTCAAAGGGGCAGAGGAACTAGAGACCAAATTGCTAACATGCGCTGGATTATGGAGAAAGCCAGAGAGTCCAGAAAAATAATTTGGGTGTGATTTCTATACCCCCCTACAATTGTTCTAACACTTTTGAACAGTAAAGCCCCATGAGCCATCATGGGGGATCGAACCATTGAATTCCACATCCACACTCCACTCACTGGTTTCTCCATCCAGCAAGTTTTAAAAACACTTCTTCATGTCTTCAGGTCTTCTGCATATGGAAAAGGAGAGAATTCATGGTGATTAAAGGATTTTGCCATTTAATAGGGAAAATATCTATCGATAAGCAAATTTCCTGCTACCTCCCCTTTCTGTGCTGAGAAAACAGTACATCACAATTGTATTACTGAGTTGAGCAGGAAGTTCGACTTGATGGACATGATTCTATGATTCGTGACCTGGGTTTCAACCTTCTTGACCTACAGAAGTCAGAGGATTTTGAAGAATCTGTTTTCCAGTCTCAGTGCTTAAGAACTTTTAGGTGGACCAGAACAAACAATGAGCAGAATTGCTGAGCACTGAAGTCCAAGAACATTTATTTTGCCTGGAAGGAGAATGATAAAGAGGAAGGAAGTGCAAAAGGTCCTATCAGATGCAAAAGTGTTTTTCTAAACCAGGTATAGCTGGATGGAGAGATCATTGAATGGAGTGTGGATCCAGAATTCAGGGGTTTGATCCCCCATGATAGCTCATGGGACTTTGTTATCTTGTCTCAGAATATGCCACCTTTTCTTTTCAAGAGTGTTAAAACAATCATAGGGGTGTATAAAAATCCCCACCCCAATTACCCTAAAAGAAAAGCACTTTTAAACAGACGTTGTGAAGGTATTGTTTACTACAAGTGTTCTGAAAACAATGAATCACCAGAAATATCACTGAATGAAAACAATTTTTGGCAAACCCCTGCACTGTTTTGCTTCCAATCCATACATAAGAGGCATAAAAACAGTAAACACTGAACCTTGGGAAAGCAAGGAGGAGTTGATTTACACGTCCAACCGAAAAAGGGAAAGAGTAAACCATCTCTGAGTACCCAGCACATTACAGTGGACCCTCGACTTGCAGACGGCTCCACCTGCAAACTTTTTGACTTACAGACTTCTCTGGCTGGAAAATTTCACTTCGGCTTGCGGCTGGAGAACCAACCTATGGATTGGAAGAGGGAGGAGGGGAAAGCACCAAATTTGAATTTGGCGCTTCCCCCGCCTCTCCCTTCCAGTCCGTAGGCTGCCGATCGTGTCTCCGGATGCCTTCCCGCGCTTCTCCACCGCAATGGGAGGCATCTATGAGGCTCCCCCACCACTGCTGGAGGCCTCCAAAGCACGATTGGTGGCAGGGGGACCTCTGAGATGCCTCCCATGGCGGCAGAGTAGCCCTGGAAGGCCTCCAGAGGTCCCCCTCACCGCTGATTGTGCCTCCAAAGCTTCTCTGGTTGTCTGCCACTGCTGGCTTTCCTAGGGCCTACCGGGCCTACCAGGGGAGTAGGCCCAGTGTACCCGGAGAAGTCCGCCACTGCTGGCTTTCCCAGGGCTTACTGGGCCTACCAAGGGAGTAGGCCCGTTGTACCCTGAGAAGTCCGCCACCGCTGGCTTTCCCAGGGCCTACCGGGCCTACCAGGGGAGTAGGCCCGGTGTACCCTGAGAAGTCCGCCACCACCACCAGCAGCCGACCTCTGAGAGGCCTCCCATGGCGGTGGAGAAGCCCTCAGAGGGCTTCTGCAGCGGCGATGGTGGCAGCCCCAGACCACCATGAGGCCTCCGTCAGCAGCGGAGAAGCCCTCAGAGAGCTTCAGCAGTGGTGATGGCAGCAGCGAGGGACCCTTTTGGACAGGTAAGGTGCTGCTTTTTGCATTTGTTTTCTTTTGGGGGTGTGTTTTTTTCTTTGGTGGGTTACAGATTAAGAGGTTTTCAAAGGGGTGGAGCAATAGGCACCAAGAACAGGAGAATTCTCAGGACTCTGATAACCACTGGGTTTACTCCAAATCAGTGGACCCCCCAAGAAAGGGGGGCGAGTTTCCACAGGAGAAGCGGGACTGTAGCAGGGGGGCTGGAGATGCCGAAGAAGCTAGACTGCAATCTGCTTTTTCGGACGAGTTTCCTTTCCTCAATAGCAACTGACTCGTGAAATGGCCATGATGAATTGGTGCGTAGCTGCTCAGAGAAGGGGGAGAAAGGAAGATTTATGATCTGACTGCTTGAACAGAAGTTGATGGGCTATCTCTATGGCAAGTAACAGACCAGATATTTTGTTTCTCTCTTGGAAGTTTGATTGTGGAGACGATCTCTTAAGCGGCAGAGGATCTTGGCAAACTTTGGAGGTATTTCTTACTACACCATAACTTGGTTAGAACTGAGAAAATGAAACTTAACTGTCCTTTCCACCCTAACCCCCCTCCTATGTCTTGGCTTTTTATACATTAGAAGCTTGAGAATCTTGAATGACTCTGAGCAGCTTAAATCTATGGAACTTTACTTTGACCATAAAGGAGGATTATATATCAAATAGTCACTTTTATGACCAGAATGTTTTCCACAAGTCTCTGAATCAGTTTTGGCCAAGGAGGAGAATGGAAAGCGTAGTAACTTCGTCTGTCTGACTCTAATGATTTTTGGATGAAAATTTTTTTTCTCTCTCTCTCTCTTTTTTTTTTATTTAGGAACAGGGATAAAGGGTACAAAAAGAAAGAGGGGATAGGAAAGGAAAAATGGTTTTGGGGGATAGGAGAGCATAAAGTATAACATCATCCAATCAATTCATATTACTAATACATATCAACTTTTTGCTTTTTCACAGTTTGATTACCCTCCTGCTTTTATCTTATCATTTAATTTTAATTTTATTCTATGTTATTCCAACATTGTCTGGTAGCTGCTGCCATTTATACAATACATCCCATCGTTCAGTTTCTTTTTGAATTGAACAGTCTTTCAGCCCATCTGACAGAATATCCATTTTTTTCACTTCCCATATTTTCACCATAAAATTGTCTGGTTTCAGTATCTCTGCCTCCTTAAGATTTTTGTCATAATGCTTTTTAATTTTGGAAGCTGCATGGGTCACTGGATAACTCTCTACTGCATTCATATTACCTGGTGTCATGTCTAATACAGACGATTCTAAAGTCTGTACAACTTCATTTAAGTTTTGTTTGGCATCTACTGTCCCCTCTTTCGTCCCTTTCATCAAATCTTCTATTTTGCTAAGACCTGCATTCACTTGCTGGAACCCTGATAATATTAGCCTTTGTATATTAATCTGCCATTCCTTTTCTATTTCTTGCACCACTATTCCAGAACTTTGGGATTGAACAGACCAAGTCTCCATTTGTTCTTTTGAATTTTTGGGGTCCATCTCAGGCTTTGGGGTTTGTATAAATACCACAATAATCACCCCCTAGAAATCCTTCCACAGTTTCCACAATTTTATCAACAATTCAAACCCCTCATCATAAACCTCCCCTTAGATCTCCCTCCAATCTTTGTCCAAATATTGTAGTATAAAAATCAACTTTTAGCCCAGCAAATACAATATCAATTAGAACCGTGACGCAGTTATTTCTTCTTCTCCTGAGTTCAGCAAGCTTCTATTATTAGACTCACACGCGGTCTGCAGTCCGATAAACAAAACAACAGTCACAGAGTTTCAAACTGTCCAGTAGATTGTCCTTGGAGCTCGTCTTGTGATCTTCATTAACCCCTTAATGCTCCTTAGTCCAGTCGGCCACGTCAGCTCCTTCTCCCGAAAACCACCAGATTCTATTATTTATAGTTCACAAACTCCAGAGAAGGCAAAGAGTAACGTATCCCAGCCACACTGCATCCACCGAAGTCTCTTAAATCCAGTCAGACGGTGTTGCTGTCTGGGATTCTTCTCCAGAAACATAAGATTTATTTTTCCATCTCAGACTCTCGGCTTTAGAATCAGCCTGGTGTTTAAAAGTTCACTTGGAGAAGCTTAGTTTCGTTTTTGAGTCAGACTGATAAGATAAACCCGCCGCTGCATTTATTCTTTCAGCCAAATATTTTCATTCTTATTTCAGCTTAATGAGGCTGTTTCATAAATCAGAGGCTTCGGCTTACTTACTTGTTATATATTATTAGTTTATATTGATTGCTCTCCTCTCCCCCGGTAAAGGGTTCCTCGCGGCTCAGTGCCAAAAAATGGCGCCCGCTCCAGTCCGTGCACGGTGATTTCTTCAGAAGAAAAAAGTCCGGGTCTGCCTCCCTTTCTTCTCCTTCTGCTGCTCACCATCTGCTTCAGAGAGACTTCTAGACTCTCCTTTGATCCCCATTTCAAAAAGGGGATCCCGGGCCGGAGGGTTCCAGCTTTTTCCAGAGAGCTCCTCTCTGGAGTTGCTGGCAGCACCGCAACAAAGCCCCGCCTCCCGATTTTTGGATGAAAATTTAAGGGCGAGACTCATCTTTGGGATTTTAAAATGGAAACCAATCTGATATTCTGTCTTCAGGAATTTCGATCTAATCTCATCAATCAGCCACCTAGAGTGGTCTATCGACTAGATAGGCGGGATATAAATAAAATAAATAAACAAAATAAAATAAAATAAATAAATAAAAAATCATCTTAAGGCTCAAATTTCAGAACTGAAGACAGATATTAAAGCAATACTTCTTGGCTTGGTCACTATGATAGAGACAGGAGACAAACAGACAGCATCTTTTGAATCAGCTGAATCATCGCCAGAGAGAGAGGGAGAGACCACCATTCCTGAGGAGGAGATGGGAGATGAAACAATTGACTGCTCTGAACTAATCGAACAACAGCCTCCGAAGAGGCAGAGAGAGACTTAAAAAAAAAAAACAGAATGAAATATTTTAAAATGAGGAAAGGAGGGGTGGAGACAAGGTGGGCGAGTACATGGATTTCATCCTGATGGAAAATAATGTTAAAGGGAAGACATGGGTGAATTTAGAGGCAGAAATTTGTGATCAGAGGTCGAATAGATCTGTGTTGCTTGGAAATCAAGATATGGATTATATTGAGAGGAAATTAGTAAATCGCATAGAAAATGTCAATGAAATTTTATAGATGGCATTTTAAAACTGGTAAAAGGGGTGTAAGAAATTAATCTTGGAAGTTTGATACTGGAGTCAAGAAGCAAAAGGGAAAGGGGAGAAAATAACCTGCGGATTAAATGATAAGATTTCTTGGTCCTGAGAGAGATATATCCACACAGAAAGCAATATGAGTAATCACATTATAAGCAATTTTGGCTAGGTGGGAAGCTAAAAGGTAGGTAAATATATGTAGCTATAAATTTCATAAAGGTAAATGAAGAATAATAATATTAGATGCTTGGGCTCTTATGGTTTATATATTGAGCTTAAATATGAGTGAATCACTATATTGATTATATAGACAAGATGAGACTTACAATGTCTTTTAACCTGTAAAAGTGGGGATCTTTCAGAAATGTATTGAGCCAGCCTAGAGCCTCTACGTGGGGAGGTGTGTATGGCTAAGCCACCTTTATGATGAAATTAGAATTGCTTATGATGAGTACTGGTTAGAGGTGTACACAGGTGAAAGAATATATAGAGACTATATAGATAGCACTTTAAAAGCCAGTAAAAAGAATGAAAGAAATGAATTCCTAGATTCACAAGGCTATAAATAACTAAAAATCCCTGGTTTATACATGGAGCAAAGAAATATAATAAAAATGGGGAAGTTACTTGCTGAATGTCTTTAATGGTTGATAAATATAGGTAATGCTTAAATTCGATTGCATATTCTGATCACACATATTGATGAGGAGTTAGAAACATGAAGATACTAAGTAACTTGTGAACTATAGTTGGTCTATGGCACTGGTTCTTAACCTTGGGTTACTCAGGAGTTTTGGACTGCAACTCCCAGAAGCCTTCACCACCAGCTGTCCTGACTGGGGTTTCTGGGAGTTGCAGTTCAAAAGCATCCGAGTAACAAAGGTTAAGAACCACTGGTCTATGCAACTAAGAATGGCTTGAATATAAGATCAATACAGGCTTAAGATTATCTATTAGACAATTTAAGTATGTTAATCTTTAGGGTTTATGTAGTCAGAATTACAGTGGTGCCTCGCTATGTGAATACTTCGTTAAACGGAACAAAAAAGCCATTGGAACGCATTAAACATCGTTTAATGCGTTCCAAATCGGCAGAAAACTCACAGTTTAACGAAGTCTTCCCATAGCCGGCAGCCATTTTCGCGCCCTCGGTAAGCGAAGGGAGGGCGCGAAAACGCTGCGCGCAGCCATTTCGGCTGTTCCGGCGGCCATTTTGGACCCGCCGAACAGCTGATCGGCGGGTCACAAAGCGAAGGTCGGTAAGCGAAACGCTTACCGATCTTCGCTATGCGAGTTTCGGCCATAGAGGCCGACGCGATGCCTCCGCATTAGCGATCCCGGAAAAGGGATCGCTATGCGGATTCGTCGCTATACAAGGTGCTCGTTAAGCGAGGCACCACTGTATATATTAAATGGATATGGCCTAAAGATGCTTAGTAGGGCATATGGTTTATGTAGTCAGGTTTATATGTTAAATGGATATATTCTCTCTGCATATAAGTTTTTGTGTTTGTTTTGTATGTTTGTCTGTGTTTAATAAAAAAAGAGGTTTTCAATGCATTCCTATGGGAAATAGACCCTCAACCTACGGACTTTTCGACCTGCAACCACCGTTCCAATACGGATTAAATCCGGAAGTCGAGGGTCCACTGTAAAAAGATGAACATGCAGATTAAGTGAGGCATTGAGTGTCTAAAATACATTCCTGGTTCAGTCACCCAATTAGAAGGAATCGGAAGTTACATATAAAGTTATTATAAAACAGAGAAACGATGAGTTGTAATCAAGACAAAAGTATACAATGATTAATGTGCAGAGGGAAACAGAATACCTTTGTCCCGACTCCAAGGATGAAAGGCTCCCCGATTCCTCTGTAGAAAAGAATCCATCCCCTGAAGATCTGGAGAAGCCTCCGATATGCCTGAGGGGAGAGCAGGAGCTTCTTCTCCGTCATCATCTTCTGGGTCCTCTGGGGTCTCCAGCTGCTGCTGCTGCTGCTGCTGCTCACCCGCAAGAAGAGTTCCTGGCCTTCCAGTTATGTGCCAAGCACTTCTCCTCATGAGCCACCTGGGACAACAGAGGAGAATCCTTCTAGGAGTACTATCCTGGCACCAAGCCTAGTCTTGGTTAAGCAGTCCCATTGCTTCGTATGGAACGATCTCACCAGCTGCTTGTTTTATTTATTTATTTATACATTTATTTATTTATTTATTTATTCATTCATTCATTCATTCATTCATTCATTCATTCATTCATTCATTCATTCATTCATTCATTCTATTTATACCCCACCTATCTGGTTGAAACAACCATTCTAGGCTGCGTCCAGACAGATAAAAACACAGACTTAAACACATATAACAAAAAATAAAAATATACAAAAGTAAACAATTAAACAATAAACAATAAGGAAAAACAATAAGCAAATTCTTCAAGATGGCGAAAAATAGCACATAATAGGCAAAGAAGGAAAAAGATTTAATTGTTATCTGGAGGGAAGGCCTGCTAATACCTCCATGTTTTTAGATTGGTCTTGAAAATACCCAGCGATGGGGCCTCACGAATCTCTGGAGGCAAGTTGTTCCAGAGGCGAGGCGCCACCGCCGAGAAGGCCCGATTTCTTGTTTTTTCCTTTCAGCCTCCCTCGGCGTAAGGCTCCTCAGCCTCACCTCCTGACTTGATCGAGTGACCCGGGTAGTTCTTGGTGGGAGAAGGCATTCTGTCAAATATTTAGGCCCTAAACCGTATAGAGCTTTATACGTAAGCATCAACACTTTGAAGTCAATGCGGAACCGAATGGCAGCCAATGCAATGTGGCCAGAGTGGGTGTGATGTGTGGGTATTTCCTCACACTACTAAGAAGTCTGGCCACCGCATTCTGCACCACTTGGAGTTTCCGCATCAGCCTCAAAGGTAGCCCCACATAGAGAGCGTTACAGTGGTCTAATCTGAGATTACGAGCCCATGCATCAAGGTAGTGAGCGCCCCAACATCAAGATAGGGTCACAGCTGGGCTATCCGCCAAAGGTGAAAAAAGGCGGTGCGGACCACCGACTCCACCTGGGTTTCCATAGTGAGCGTTGGGTCCAGATGGAACCCCAGACTGCGAACTTCACTCTTGGAGGCAAGAGTCACCCCCCCCAAAAGAGAGAGTTTCCCAAACCACCTACTATGGGGGCGCCCATCCTCAGTACCTCCGTCTTATCTGGGTTCAGCCTCAGTCCATTTTCCTGCATCCATTGCAGTACGGTCTCCAGGCAGCGCTGGAGGGACAGAACGGTGTCTCCTGCGGTTGGTGAGAAGGAGATGTAGAGCTGGGTGTCATCAGCGTACTGATGACACGAGGCCCCAGACCCCCTGATGACCCCACCCAGCGGCCTCATATAGATGTTGAACAGCATTGGGGAGATAATCGACCCCTGTGGAACCCCGCAATTGAGTCAAAGGAGCTGCTATCTCACTGAAACTAGGAATAAATCTCCTATAATAGCCTACCAGCCCAAGAAATGATCTGACTTTCTTCTTGGTGGTGGGTCTAGGCCAGATACTTATAGCTTCTACCTTAGCTTCCAGGGGTTTAATCCTACCTCCCCCTACTACATGACCTAAATACTTCAATTCGGGGCTACCCAGCTGGCATTTGCTTGCTTTCACTGTTAGCCCAGCTGCTGTTAATCTTTGCAGCACTGTCTCTAGGTGACACAGGTGATCTCTCCAGGTGTGGCTAAAAATACCTATGTCGTCTATATAAGCCACTGTGAAATCGCTAGGTCCCTGTAAAGTTTGGTCCATAAGTCTCTGGAAAGTTGCCGGTGAGTTTCTTAGACCAAAACTCAAAACACAGAACTCGTATAAACCAAAAGGACTACAAAAAGCTGTTTTCTCCTGGTCTTTGAGGTCAATTCTCACTTGCCAGAATCCTTTCGTTAGGTCTAGGCAGGAAATATATTGACATCCCCCTACTGTCTCTATTAGGTTGTCTAATCTGGGCATAGGATACGCATCTGGCTTGGTGACATGATTCAGCTTCCTATAATCTACACAAAATCGAACACTGCCATCTGATTTGTCGACCAAGACTATAGGAGCAGACCAAGGACTGGATGACGGAACAATGATGTTTTCTTTCAGCATATCATGTAGCTCCTTGCACACCTTCTCAACATATGGCCCAGTGACCCTATATGGAGTAACTGATTGTGGGGGTGCATCTCCAGTATCAATCTTGTGCACTACTCCCTTTGTTTGTTGGAGAAAACCTGTCGGTACTTTGTTATAAGGTCCTCAATTCACACTGTTGCTCATGGGAAAGTACAGGGCTGATTTTAACGTCTTCAGGATTATATATTGTTTTCCCCCTTCCTTCCCAATAGGGTAAGTCATGTTTTTCATTATCAGCTTCTTTCATAGCAAACAACACTCTGCTCTCTTCCCTATAATATGGTTTTATCATATTCACATGAACCACCCTCCAGCCTAGTTCTCCATCTTCCTTAATTACATAATTAAGGTCATTCATTTTGGCAATGATTCTAAATGGTCCTGCCCAAGTTAATTGTAACTTATTCCCTTTGAGAGGTCTTAGCACGAGCACCTCATCTCCAGGATTAAAACTTCTTTCCCTGGCTTTCTTGTCATACCATACTTTCTGCTTATTTTTCTGCCCCTGTAAACTTTCAGCAGCTATCTCTAGATTTCTTTTCAAAGTGTTCATCAGGTTGTCTAAATATGAAATTACGTTCTCAGGATCAGACTCTGTTATCTTCTCCCAACTTTGTCTAATTAAGTCAATTAATTAGCAATTCAAAAGCAATTCAAAAGGACTAAATCCTGTACTGTCTTGGGGTACAGACATATATACATATAACAGAAGTTGTATTCTCTGATCCCAATTGTAAGGGTTCTCAGCAGAATAGGACCTAATCATGCTCATAAGGGGCCCATTAAATCTCTCTGTGAGCCCGTTAGTTTGCGGGTGATATTTCATAGGCACCACTAACTGTTTTTGCAGATTGTCCCCCCCCCTTTCTTGGCGTCCCTTAGAGACTCTTGATACAATAAGCCCTGTTCAAGGTGGAACCTCTCAGGTCTTTCATGGGTTAATTTTGCTTCAGAAATGCTCTCAAAGCATTGTTTCAGTGTGGAATCTGATTTCTGTTCTTGACTGAACGCATTGCTTTGAGAAATATTAAGTGGAAAAATTTCAGCTGAGTTACTACTGTCAGGCATTCCCTTTCTCTGATTTTCACTCCCTTCCTCAGCTGTCTCTGCTTTATCTTGTTGGGAACGTGTCACAACTAAAACCCTCTTCACATGTTCAGAGAGGTCATTGCCAATTAAAACCGCTGCTGGAACCTGAGAAGAAATCCCAATTCTCCAAGGTCCTTCCCATCCCCGGTACCTAAGGTGTACCTCAGCCACAAGCAAAGTGACTGCTTTTTCACCAATTCCCTTTACAACCATGTTTTCCCCTTTTAAGATGTATTTCTGAGGTATTATATCAATGTGACACAGAGTGACTTGTGAACATGAGTCCCTCAAAGCCATGT
The DNA here is from genome assembly GCF_051106095.1 of Pogona vitticeps. Lineage (NCBI taxonomy): Eukaryota > Metazoa > Chordata > Lepidosauria > Squamata > Agamidae > Pogona > Pogona vitticeps. The sequence goes on from NC_135784.1 coordinate 16,653,851, forward strand.
ATTTGTTATCAAAGATATAAATATGGTCCCCAGTTGTTTGAAATATCTCTTGGTTCGTTTTAATTAAAAGCAATGTCTAATCTTGGCCAAAGGTAAATCAGGTTCAATATAATCAGCCTGTGTAGAGAGTTCAGCTTGTGTTGCCATAGCGACTGACTCCTCCCTTGGTGGATTGTTCTGCTCTTGTTGCACACAGTATACTGCCTTAGGCTTACCTAAATTTACTTTTTGTGGTACAAATTCTTTATTTGGATGCAATATGGCCTTTTTCATTACACCTAAAACAAGTTCTAGAGTTCCATTGATCATTCCAAGCACCTTTACCTCCTTTTCCCTCCAAATTTTGTCCTCTGGCTTGGTTTTGGTCTGAGGACTTTCCCACAAAATGGCCTCCAACCTTCTGCTGGTTTTTAAATTGCCCTCTGGGGTACTTATTAGAGTCTTCCCACACTTTTCTCACAACCTTCCCCTCATAACCACTTGATTTTCTGATCTGGGAAATAAAATCCACAATCTACCCTGCCTCTCTCAAATTTCTCGGTTTCCTGTCCTTGACCAAAAATCTCAGTTCTCCAGGTAAGAGAGAATAGAACTGCTCCAATCCAAAAATATTTTTAAGGTCTTCTACTGTCTCAGCTTTTTCCTGTACCAGCCATTTGTCTTAATATCTGGACAGGTTGGCCCCTAAATGAGAGTAAGACTCATCAGGTTTCTTGGTCAAAGACCTGAATTTCTGTCTCAACTGTTCTGAATTTATGCAAAAACTAACTTTTTGAACTCATTATAATCTTTAATTAATTCGATAGACGTCTCCGCATAGATTTCTGCCAGTCCACCACTACAGTGGTGCCTCGCTTAATGAGTGATGGCCCCTATGGGGTTTTTTCGCTTTGCGAAGATCGCTAAGCGATTCGCTTAGCGATCTTCGCAGAACGAAGCCGGGGAGAACAGCTGATCGGCGGTTCCAAAATGGCCGCCGGAAGGTCCGCGCCGCATTTTCGCGCCCTGCCCTCGCTTAACGAGGGCGCGAAAATGGCGGCGCTATGAAGAAACATCACTGAACGGTGAGTTTTCAAGCCATAGGAACGCATTGAACAAAGTTCAATGCGTTTCTATGGCTTTTTTTATTCCGGAACGGAATTTTTTATTTTATTCTATGGCTTTTTTTATTCCGGAACGGATTAACCTCGCTATGCGAGGCACCACTGTAATTTGGGATCTCAATACTATCATTCTTTCAGAATCCCTCACAGAAAAATCTTCACAAGCTCTTTCAAACATCAATAAGAATGATTCTGGATCATCTCCTTTTCTGAAAACAGGGAATTTCTTTAGATCTGCCTTTGATAACTGTCTTCCCTCAGAATCATCTCTGCCAGTATTGTTATTATTATTGTTAGCCTGAGCTGCCAGCTCTAATCTCCTAAGCTCAAAAGCCATTCTCTCTTTCTCTAATTGGGCCTCCATTTCTCTCTGCCTCATTCTTTCCTCCCTCTCCATTTTCTCTTTCTCCATCTCCATTTTCTCTTTCTCCATTTGTAAGGCCAGTTTTTCTTTCTCCATCTCTATTTTCTCTTTCTCCATTTGTAAGGCCATTTGTCTTTCCTCAGCTTTGGCTTGTCTTTCCTCAGCTTTGGCCTTCATTTCTAGCTCAAATTTCCATTTTCTGAACTCTATTGGGTCTTCCCTGGAGGACTCTCCCTCCTGAGCTGAGGTAAATCCTCCCTCAACATCCCCATTTTCACTATCTGACCCAGCTGCCATTTCATAAGGCACCTGCTCAGCTTTCTTTCCCCTAGTCAAAGGCATTTTCCTTTCCTCAGGCTTCAGATCCAACTTACAAGCCTCGATTTAAAACTACAGTACACTTTTTTCCTGTCAGTGCTAGTCTGTGTTATAAAGTTGCTGCTTCACCAGTGCTGGTAATCTAGCTACAGTGTCTCGGCCTCTGCCTCCAGCTAGGCCTCCCACCACAGACAGAACTTCTCTCTCTGCCTCAGGCCACAAAATCACTCAAAGCCCACAGCTTTACCCTGTCCTAGGTTTAGCTGTCTTGAGTCCTCTCAGCGTATCTGCCCTTGGCTCCGCTTTTGTCCCTTCAGAGTTTTCCCTTAAACTCAGGACAAGCTAGCCAAACTGCCAGAGATTTCTGTCTTGGGCAACTCTCTCCACAGAAATGGTTACCACAGAGCCTCCCTATCTTAATCTCCAATCTGAGTTTGCACGCCCTTCTACTAGACTTTCTCCCCGTGAGACAAGTCCTAGAAGGTTACCCACGCGCTCCCTCAGACGTCCCTGAATAAAGACCCCTGCTCTGGGCACCTTTCCAGTACAAGGCTTTACTGGACACCAATTTATATTGTAGCAGGCCACTCTCAAGCCTCTACCCATCCAGGCCTATAAGAGTGCTCACCACCTCTCACCAAAAACTGCTGCCACCAACCTATCCTTTAAATCAAAAGGACAAGGGTTTCTTTCAAACAAATAAAAGATTTATTGATTACAAGAAATAAAAGTAGTAAATCACTGATGTAAAATCAATTAGTCAATCACTGTTTTAAGACACTAGCTCACACAGACTTTCCCCTCGCTGACGGGCTCTTTCTCACTTTCTATCAATCCCTCTGATCACTCATCTCTCAAACTGATCTCTCAAAACTCCACACACACCCCTTATATAACTCAGCTCCTCCCACTTCTGCACCACCCTCTGTCCTCTCATTGGCTGAGGTTCCCCTGCCCAGCTGTGATGGACAGGTGAGAGCAGAGCTGAACGCCACAGCGACCAATGCCATCTCTGTACCATGGTGCGACCTGAAGCCCAACTGAAACAGATCCGGGGCATCTGTTTCGTCTAAGTGTGCCTGAAGCGGGTCAGTCCTGTAGGCTATATATTCCTACCCCCACACCACCCCTGTGAGCTGAGTACTCAATTTACCAACCCCGAAAGGATGGAAGGATGAGTCAGCCTTGATTCATGGAACTGAACTCAGGTCATGAGCAGAGTTTTGGCTGCAGGACTGCAGTTTAACCACTGCACCATAACGCTCACTATCTAAAACCCCTGAAACAAGACAGTACAGAGGTGGGAATAGAATTTTCAGACTCCAACTCCCAGAACATTCCAAGAGTCCCTCCCCCACCCCCAAAATCTTGGGAATCCCATTCCACAAACTCATACCATCGGATGCCTGTAATTCCCTCACCTGTACCAGAACCAAGACTTCTGAGGCTGCATTCTAGACCTTTATTTCGGGCTGCAATGCTTCCTGGGAGTCGCAGTTCTTTGGGAGGGGCCCACTGTAGAGCTGAAAGGGCAGGAGACTAGAATATCCAGAAAAGAAATTGGGCAGGAAATTGAGGCCTCAAATGCACCCTCTGTTGAGTAGTCTTCAAGGGAAATGTAAGTGCGTGAAGAGGGGTGTCTTCAGCCCAGAACTCCACCCTAGGAATTTTCACAGAATTCGAGGAGTTGGAGCCCAAATAAACCAAGCAGCGTCTATCGCAGGTGAAAGATTTCTGTGCTCTGCAATTCAATGGTTTTCCTGGAAAACAGGGAAGGCAATCAAATACAAGATAGATGGATGCAGTAAAGCAGCACAAGTGAATGTTCAGCCTTTAAAATGGCAGTCACCATTTCTTTTTTTAAAAAAATTACTGGCCAGAATGTCTGTACATCATCCACATCATCTCTGCAATCACTATTGCAAGACCCCCCGTCTCTCTCTCTCTCTCTCTCTCTGAGAAACCTCTCTTATTCTTTTCCTCTTACTCACCAGGTGACCTCAACAGCCCAGGAAAGTTTGCAAACCAGGTACAGGGAAGCAGCCTGTTCGCAGCTTTGGCTCTCTTTCCCCTTCAATCCCTGTTTCTTTCTGCTGGCGTCTCATTGCTAATTGCAACTCTATTCTTTTCTTTCCCCTTTAATCACTCCCAGGTTTGCGCTTTCTCCTTCAAATTGAGCCAGCTGCCCAGGATTTGCCCTTGATTTTTGAAGGTCTTCTGGGAAGTGTAGTTCAGAACAAAAGGGAGACTCAGGCACGGTGGTCCAGGGGAAATCCTGGGAAAGGCAGCCGGGATAGGCTATGCAAGCATATCAGGCAAAAGCAACAGAAACAAAAGGAAAAAAAAGACATGAATATGTGGCACTTTAAAGACCAATTATGACATTTTAATGTGATCTTCTGTGGACTCATTCACTTTCTCAGACATACAAAAACAGAGTGAAACGGTGAATGAAATATCTGTCCTATAAGCAGAACATTCTAAATCTCCATTGGCTGTTGGTTTTCTGCTATGTTCACATGGAGTAATTTATGGCTTATGTTGTTGTCAAAAAACAGTGGTTCCCAATCTTGGGTAACTCAGGTGTTCTTGGACTTCAATTCCCACAAGTCTTCAGCACCAGCTGTGCCGGCTGGGGTTTCTGGGAGTTGTAGTCCAAGAACATTTGGGTGACCCACTGGTCTAAAAACAAACAAATAAAAAAGAAAAGAAAACAATAATGTGGAGGTATTTTCTATTAAATTTCATAGATTAATGAAATCTGCTCTTCTCTATTCCTTCAAAAAAATATTTCATCTCCTAAATATATTGGCTGAGTCTGTTTCTTGGGGTGAAGGCAGTTGAAATATATCCCTCCCCCCAGAACAGAGGGTGGCACTAAAAAACCCAGGGAATGGAGGGTGGACCAGCGTTATGAGAGGAGTAATTTCCTCATGTTTATGGAGAGCTTTTTCTGTGTTGAAAGCATTTGTTTCATTGCCATGGCAAGGGGGCAGGAAAAAGTAACCTGGGTTGACCATTTTAAATCCACTGCATTTGTTCCATGTGGAAGAACAGCTAAAAAACTATTCTCAATCCTGTTGCTTCTACCACAGTGGCAATGAGTTCCACCACCAGAGCTTTCTGGTGGAAAGATTCCTAATATCCTTCCACACCCAACACAGGATTTGGAGTTACAATCTTCCCTCCTCTCCCCCTTTTCTTCAGCCTGCCTTGTTTGCATTCCTATCCATGTTTCTGGGAGGGATCCTGGCCTCTGATTAGGTCGCTTGCAGGCAAGCTGAGAATCATCACAAATTCTAGACCATTCCTTGTACGGTTAAAAGTGAGAGGAAAGTGGACGTTAGGTTTGGACCATCACCAACTGATTCCGGGGAAACCTGGTGGGTTCCTGCATAGGTTCCTGTGGGATATCAGTTGATTTAAAAAAATCATTTGAATTATTTGGAGAAAAGATGTTTTAAAATAAAGGAGGGCCATTGTGGTTCTCAGGCTCTGACCACCTTTCATAGAGGAGGGCACGCAAAACTAGGAAATGCCATTTGATAACAACTTATCACCTAGAATCCTATCAGGGTTCACGGAAGGTTTGTGCAACTTGCTATGGTTAATTATGTCTAACAATTTGCCAGGCAATTAACCATCTTGATTCATTTCCTACATGCCGTGCCATGAACATGTCAAGACACTTTGTCACCTGGTTGCAGTCATGATCCTGTACACCAACCTCTAAAGGCTCAATCTTTGAGGAAGTGGGGAGGTGGGCTGTCCCAGGTCAATTTGAAATTCACTTTCACTGTTCAATCACTGGTGTTGTTTCCTTGGAGTGTTTATTATCCCAGATTACTTTTCTTTGGCTAGAGAAACCACATGTCAAGTCAATTTAATCCTCGCAGGATCACGGGCTCTCCACTCTCCTCTGTCAGAACATTGCGCCTCTTTTAAAAAATGTCTTTGTGAGGTAAACTACCAGTGACCTGACAGAAGAGTTCTATGAAATGGCACTGCTTGCCTCACACTGGAAAAAGGGTGCCTACAAACAATGGTTGGGAGAAGAGACAAGAGATGCTCACTTGAGGATGATGAGCCAACTCTAGAGGCAGACCTTTCAGCACTGCACTGAAATTCGGGATGAACACTTCAGAGGCAACAGGACTTTTTAGACACAGATATGCACACACACCACACCAAGATACTGACAGCTAAGCTTCAAGTGCAGTGCAAAAAGTTTAGGTTTTGGAGGTGGATGGCTTCAGATCAAGAAAGCACCATAGATGGGAGGCGTTGGGTGCTGCATCTCCAGAGTCACTGCATTTATGGCACAAATCTCCAGGTGGGACAGCATGACTCTCCATGACGACGGAATAAATGGTTGGGGAAGCATGAAGGTCTGGGTGGGAGTGAGAAAAGGGACATGGAGGAGAACCCTGCTATCAATATGTCACCCCCTTCATCCTTCAGAAACTGAGGACATTATAACCTCCTCTTCACTTCTAGATACAGGTGAAGAAAAGAGGGGAAATTGACTCCCCTGAACATCCCTGTCAGCCCAGGAGAAAAGCAATCTTCAGCAGAGGATGGGCCAGCCATGGAGAAGGAAATTAAAATGGGGGGAAGTAGAGAAAGGAGAAAGAGATGACAGAGGAGAAAGGAGACTCCGAAAGAGGGCAATAATGAGAGGAGCAAAGGACCAGAAAGAAAGATAATTGTTGAAATTTTTGAGGGAGAAGTCGACGAGAAAGAACCCAAATTACTTGAAGGGTGAGAATGAATCCCAGAATACGGGACATGCAACAATGGGCTAAAGTTACAAGAAGCCAAGTTTTGGTTGAATATCAGGAAAACCTTCCTAACTGTTAGAGTAGCACAACAATGGAACCAATGATCTGATAAGGTGGTAAGTGCTCCCACAATGAGAAATTTAGACAACCATCTGGCAGATATCCTCTGGTTTATATTCCTGCACAAAATAGGGAGATTTTCCAACTTAAAATCCTACAAGAAGAAGCAGGGAAACATCGACCTCCTAGAAAACCCTCTATTTGGGGGAGAGAGAAAGAGAACACCACCACATAGAACATGAAAGGAAGATCAGGGAAGAGACTAGAGGGAGAAGAGAAAACTCCTGGAATCCCATCCAGGAGACGATCCAGAGGGGAACCTCAAGCACAGGAGGAAGGGGATGGATCGAGAGGAAGAAATGCCGAGGAAAACTGGGCTCAACATCCAGGCTGTGATTCCTCATGTACGGGACAATGCCAATCTCCTCCCCAAACCTGTCTAGAGGCAATGAATGGACCAAAATGTCCACCGAAAAGACCTATTATTAAGTACCCTAGGACGATATGACTTTTTATGTCGTTGCCCTTTGACTCTGAGTTAGAACCTCTAAATCCTGTTAGAGTTGCTGTAACTTAGATGCAACCTGACACATATAATTTCCAAATTGTGTCAGCAGCTCTCTTGTAAAGAAGATCAACATTTCCACACTCACACAGTCAGGATTCCTATTTCCATATTTCAGGTAGTCTAAAAAGACTTAGCTGGAATCAGATCATTTATTACTTTCAAGGCAATTTTCATAAAATGATGAAGTTAAAATTATGATAAAACCATTGAAGTAAAAGACACAATTGGTACAGCCAAAGAATCACAGAACACGAGGCAGGGAGATCCACACATCACATCCACTCTTTGTCAATTTCTTCCGACATGCAGAAGTTGAACCAGAGCATTACCCCAGTTGACTGTCTCCTTCCTGATGTAGATTGTGCTCCGGAATGTAGGGTTTGTGAACCTTGGGAGGAAGAGAATATCTCCTCCAAAGGATTTCCGCATTCAAAGCCACCATAACTTTTCTTTCTAAAGTTCATTTGTAGGTCCACAAAGGCATAAGTCAACAGTACAGCTCTCACTATCCCTTGAATCTCCGAATGTTTTCTTCCCAGGAGAGATATTCAGATGGAGTTTTAGAAGTTTCAGGTCATTTTGCAGAATTTGCAGACTTTCTGCTTTCTGTGCATAAGCTGTGTAACGCTCTGGGTTCTGCATTGCAAGATTTCCCCCACATTCTCTCCATTTTAGAGGTTCTCACTGGAGTGAATTTTCTTGTGTTCTCTCAGATTGAACAACCAGAGAAATCTTTCTCCACATTCCTCACATTGATGTGGCTTCTCCCCAGTATGAAGTTGTTGATGTGCTGTGAAGGGTAACTCAGCTGTGAAGCTAATCCCACATTCTTCACCACGATACGGATTCTTCCATGAATGTGAGTGCAGATGTATGGTTAAACTGGGGAGACGCGTGAAACATTTCCCACATTCATCGCATGGATACGATTTTTCTCCGGATGGACGTCGTTGGTGTACTGTGAGGTTAGAGTGTTGGGAGAACATTTCTCCCCATTCTACGCATTCATAAGGTTTCTCTCTAAGATCTTTGCTCTGTTTGAAGCTTTTCCCATATTTTTCACACCAATAGGGTTTCTCCCCTGAATGACAGCACTGATGTACTTTGAAAGATGATGGATGACGGAAACAGTAACCACATTCTTTGCATGTGTAAGGTTTTTCCCCTGAGTGAATTTGTTGATATATGGTGAGGTTTCAACAGCAGCCAAACGGTTTGCCACATATTTTCTATTGATAGGATTTCTTCCTTAAATGACGGCCCTGATGTTCTTTCAAAGTTGAGGGAGCAGTGAAACATTTCCCACATTCATCGCATGAATACAGTTTTTCTCCTGAGTGAATTCGTTGGTGTACTACAAGGTTGCACTTCCGGGAAAACATTTTCCCACATTCTTCAGAGGGAAATGGTTTTTCCCCTGAATGAATTCGTTGATGTTCTACAAGATTTGTGTGTCTGGTGAACCTCTTCCCACATTCTTCACAGGGAAAGTGTTTCTCTCCTGTATGAATTCGTTGATGTTCTCTAAGACGTGACAGCCACATGAAGCCCTTTCCACATTCATGACATTTGCAAGGTCTCTCCTCAGTGTGCATTCCCTGATGTTGTTTAAGTCCAGAACTTCCCTTGAAGCTCTTGCCACATTCTTCACATTTATACAATCTTCCTTCTGAGTCTACAGGCTGAGTGACTTGAAGAGCTGAGCTAACGCTGAAGCATTTTTCAGACCCTGAGTCTTCATAAGGTTTCTCTCCTGTGGGAAATGCTGGATCTTCTGGCCTCCTTCTGGAACTCTCTCCATGCTCCAAACAGTGACACAGATTTCCATCTGAGTGGCATGTTGGACATTTCACTGGGCTTTTCCTCAGAGGGCTCCTTAGCCCAGACTCTGAGTTCTGAAGGACATTGAGGCATCTGTTTCTTGTCTTTTCCTCCTCTTCTTGACAGACAGCTCCTATCAGATAAGGGTGAGAATTGTTTTTCCTCTCCTTGGTCTCATTTTCCTTCTTCCTCTGCGATTCATCTCTGTTCCCACAGTTCTCATTTTCATCCTCCCCTCTTTCTGAGTATGTCCTGTGGAGTTTTCGTTCCTCCTCCTGTGCATCATCTGCTGGAAGAAAGAGAAAATTCATGGTGATTAGAGGCTTTTGCCATTTAACAGGGAAAACTCCTATCAATACACCAATTTCCTGCTGCTTCCCTTTCTCTACTGAGAAAACAGTAGATCACAATCATTCCTGACCTAGGTTTCCACCATTTTAACCAATAGTCATAAAAGGATTTAAAGGAATCAGATTTCCAGTCTTAGTGCTAAAAGTTTTAGGTGGACCTGAACGAACAACAAGTGTTTATTGGTTGAGCACTGAAGTCCAAGAACATTTATTTTTGCTTGGGAAGGGAAGGTAAAAGTGAATTTAAATGCAAAAATTAGTATCATGAAGAAAAGTGTTTTCTAAACCTAGCTGGATGAAGAGATCAGTATGAATGGAGTTTGGATCTAGAGTTCAAGGGTTCAATTCCCCCATGATACTTCTTGGGACTTTGTAAGCTTTTCTCAGAATTTGCTACCTTTTCTGTTCTGTTCAATCACCATCAAACTACCATAGACATGAAATTCTATTAAACATACGGCATGAAGATATTTTTTTCATATCAGAGGTTACACATAAAGTTATTATAAAACAGAGAAGCAATGATTGGCAATGAAGACAAACGTCTACAATGATGAACATGCAGAGGGTAACAGAGTAACTTTGTCCCAATTCCAAGGATGAAAGGCTTCCCGATTCCTTTGTAGAAAAGATTCTATACCCGGCAGAGGTCGAGATGCCTCCAATATGCCTGAGGGGAGAGCAAGTGCTTCTTCTCCACCATCATCTTCTGGGTCCTCCAGGGTCTCCAGCTGCTTCTGCTCACCCTCAAGAAGACTTCCTGGCCTTCCAGGTATGCACCAAGCGTTTGTCTTCATGGGCCACCTGGGCAACAGAGGAAAGTCCTTCTAGGAGTACAATCCTGTCCCTGAGCCTAGTCTTGGTTAAGCAGTCCCATTGCTTCGCATGGAACGATCTCATCCAGCTGCTTCTTTTGTCATTGATCTTCACCCTCTGTGATGCTTATATGGCACCCCATAGCATTCAAAGCTCTCTCTGAGCTGATGACAATCCTGCAGGCTACATATCCCCACCCCTACACCACCCCTGGAGCCGAGTACAGTGGTGCCCCGTATAGCGAGGTTAATCCGTTCCGGATTAACCTTCGCTATACGAAAACATCGCTGTGCGGGTAAGTAAAACCTATTGGAACGCATTAAACTTAGTTAGTTTAATGCGTTCCAATAAGTGTGCAAATTTACCCCTCCAGCGATGTTTTCGCGTCCGGCGGCCATTTTGGAGCCACCGATCAGCTGATCGGCGGCTCCAAAATGGCCGCCGGATGACCCGAAATGCCCCCCCACAGCGTTTTCGCGACCTCCGTAAGCAAGGGGAGGGCGCGAAAACGCTGATAGGGGCCATTTCGGGTCATGCGGCGGCCATTTTGGAGCCGCCGATCAGCTGTTCGGTGGCTCCAAAATGGCCGCCGGAGCCCCAATCGTCGCAAAGCGAGTGCGGCGATTGGGGCTGATCCGTATAGTGATCCCCAAAAAGGGATCGCTATACGGATTTTTCGTTAAACGGTGCACTCGTTAAGTGAGGCACCACTGTATTCAATTTATGAAATCCAGAAGGACAGAAGTGTGAGTCAGCCTTGACTCATGGAATTGAACCAGGCTCATGAGCAGAGTTTTGGGTGCAGGACTGCAGTTTAACCATTGCACCACGAAGCACACTATCTAAACCCACTGAAACAAGACAGTCCAGATGTGCAAATAGAATTGTTTGGACTCCAACTCCCAGAACATTCCAAGAGTCCCTCCCACACCCTTGAAACCTTGGGAATCCCAGTCCACAAATTCACACCAATTGACAGCGAAATTTCCCTCACCTGTACCAGAACCAAGTCTTATGAAGCTTCATTCCAGACCTTCATTTGGGGCTGCAATGCTTCCTGGGAGTCGCAGTTCTTTGGCAGAGGCCCACTGCAGAGCTTAAAGGGCAAGAGACTAGAATATCAGAAACAAAATGGGAAATTGAGGCCTCAAATGCACCTTCCGTTGACTAGACCTTTAAGGGAAATGTAAGTGGTTGAAGATGTGAGTCTGCAGTGCAGAATTCCACCCTGGGAATTTTCAAAGTATTTCAGGGAGTTGGAGTCCAAATAAGCCAAACAGCATCTATCCCAGATAGATAAGGCAGTGGGACAGTTTATCTGATGTGAAAAAGAACAGAAAAAAGTGGCCAGATTTGGCCCTCTTTCCCCTTCAATCCCTGTTTCTTTCTGCTGGCCTCTCATTGCTAATTGCAACTCTGCTCTTTTCTTTCCCCTTTGATCACTCCCAGGTTTGCGTTTCCTCCTTCAAATCCAGCCAGCTGCCCAGGATTTGCCATTTATTCTTCAAGGTCTCCTGGGAAGCGTAGTTCAGAACAAAACAGAGACTCAGTCACAGGGGTCCAGGGGAAATCATGGGAGAGGCAGCTGGGTTAGGATGTGCAAGCATATAAGGCAAAGGCAACGGAAACAAAAGAAAAAGACATAAATATGTTGCACTTTAAACACCGGCCATTACATTTTAATGTGAGGTTTCGTGGACTCGTCCACTTTGTCAGACATATGGAAACATATGGCTTATTTATTTATTTATTTATTTATTTATTTATTTATTTATTTATTTATTTATTTAATACCCCGCCTATCTGGTCTTGCGACCACTCTAGGCAGCTTCCAGATGCATAAATAAAAACATAAAAATATATACAAAACTTATAACATCAGCTAAGAAATAATATATTAGTCAAGGTGGCAAGAAAAGAGAAAGAAGAAATAATCAAGGATTAACTGGAGGGAAGGCCTGTACAAACATCCATGTATTTAGTTGGTTTTCGGAGATACCCAGCGAGGGGGCCGCACGAATCATCGGAGGGAGATTGTTCCAGAGACGAGGAGCCACCGCCGAGAAGGCCCAGTTTCTAGTTCTTTCCTTCCGGGCCTCTCTTGGTGTCAGGCTCCTCAGCTTCACCTCCTGACTTGCACGGGTGATACGGGTAGACCTTGGTGGGAGCAGGCGTTCCACCAAATATCAAGGTCCTAAACCGTTTAGGGCTTTATAAGTAAGCATTAATATTTTGAAGTCAATGCGGAACCGAATGGGCAGCCGATGAAGCGCAGCCAGAATAAGAGAAATATGTTGGTATTTTCTTGCTACATTAAGGAGTCTGGCCGCCGCATTCTGCACCACTTGGAGTTTCCATATCAGCCTCAAAGGCAGTCCCACATAGAGCACATTACAGTGATATAATCTTGAGATTACAAGTGCATGCACCAAAGTGGTGAGCGCCTCCACATCGAGATAGGGTCGCAGCCGGGCTATGCCAAAGGAGGAAGAAAGCGGTGTGGACCACCGACGCCACCTGCGTTTCCATCCTGAGCACTGGGTCCAGATGGATCCCCAGTCTGCAAACCCCACTCTTTGCGGCAAGGGTCACCCCCCCAAATGAGAGAGAGTCACCCAGACCACCAACAGTGGGGGCACCCACCCTCAGAACGTCCGTCTTGTCTGAGTTCAGCCTCAGCCCATTTTCCTGCATCCATTGCAGTACGGTCCCCAGGCAGCGCTGAAGGGACAGGATGGCATCACCTTGCAGTTGGTGAAAAGGAGATGTAGAGCTGGGTGTCATCAGCATATTGATGACACAATGCCCCACAACCCCTGATGACCCCACCCAGCAGCCTCATATAGATATTAAACAGCGTTGGGGAGATAATCGACCCCTGCAGAACCCCACAATTGAGACTCCATGGGACCGAAACACTCTCCCCAAGTTGTACTCTCTGGGGACATTCCCTCAAGAAGGTGCCAGGCAAGCGCCAAACCACATGTCTAATGAAAGTAATTCTCAACAGGATCCCGGACTGTCCACTCTCCTCTGTCAGAAAACTGCCCTCTTCCTCCCCCACTTTTAATAAATGCCTTTGTGAGGTAAAATAGCAGTGACCTCATAGAACAGCTCATGAACTAGCACTGCTTGCCTCACACGGCACTTCACTGGAAAAGGGGTTCCTACTGTGGTAAAAGCGTTCCTTAGAACTGCCTTTACACGAGACAGAGAGGGATTCAGAATGATTAGTCCCTAATGCCAGCAAAATCGGGTCCTGTAATTTTGCTCTAGGCGACTTCACACTCCTTCACCCAAGTCTGTCTCGATTTTAAATAAACAATCTGGAAGGTCTGCTCTTCCTCTTGTATTACTTTAGGACCCTCATTTGGTAATATGGTAATGTGGCCAGATCAAAACAATCTTAGTTCAAAAATATCCAGTTTACTCCAGTAGCTTGGTCTAAACAAGGAGACAGCTTACAGACAATTTGTCTTTTTATATTTTATTACAAAAGATACCATTTCAACAAGCTTAGTTTAACGTCATTTAGTATTTCCAAAATAACCCCCAGCCTTAGCCACCAGTCATTTCCTCTATAAAGTGAAAACAATAAAATGTCTAACTAGATCTTAAATAAGCATTCTTACGCAATCCTTTTGATTAAAGTTCTGTCGGCTGCATTTCGCTCGGTGTCGTCTCTCTCCCTTCCATCTCTTCTCCGTCCTTCTCCTTCTCCTTCGCCCATCTTCCTTAAATTAAGAAGTTATGTCCTTGTCTATCGGAGTTGAGATAAGATAAGGGTCAGCTTGCTCTTCTTAACTTTTTTTTTCTTTAGCTGGAGAAGAACTGACCTTGTACATTTTCTCTCTAATTAGCACCTGGGCATAAGCAGATTTCTAGCTTTTTCGTTGCAGCTCTGAACTAAATCCTATGAAATACAACACTATTCTATTTTCATAATCAAATTCATGACACCTACAAACTAAGGTTTGGAGAAGAGACAAGAGGAGGTCACTTGAGGAGGTCGAACCGACTCTAGAGGCAGACCTTTCAGCACTGTGCTGAAATTCAGGATGATGACTTCAGAGGCAACAGGACTTTTTAGACACAGGTATACACACACGCCATACCAAGATGCTGACAGTTACGCTTGCGAGTGCAGTTCAAAAAGTGTAGGTTTTGGAGGTGAATGGCTTCAGATCAAGAAAGCACTCTAGACAGGAGGCGGGGAGAGCTGACAAAGGAGAAAGGAGACTCACGAAAGTGGCTATAGTAAGAGAAGCAAAGGAACAGTGTAAGACTGGTGAGAGTAAAACCCCTCTCATGGGAGTGCCGCCCCTCCTGCCTGTTGCCGACAAAGAACAAATGCCCTGGCCTATGAACAATTTGACTTACTAACATGCTTTGCCCGCAAAATTTTGCTTCGACTTGCTGCCGGAGCTTTGACTTACGGAAAAAGGCAGGCGGGAAAGGTGGTAAATTCAAACCATTGGTGGCAAAGCTCTTTTGTCCCAATGGTTAGAGCAGGGGGTCAGGGAACTTTTTTTACTTCGGCCGAGCAGGAGGAGGAAGGAGAGGCGGGGCAGCTCCGGATCTCCACCGGGTGCGGGAAGCCAGTGCGCTCCCTGCCCATCCCTGGTTTGGGTCTACTTGGGAGTAAGTCCCATGGAAAATGCAGGTCTACTTGGGAGTAAGGGCCACTGAAGGCCCTGGGCAGGGCACGTGGGTCGGAAGGGCTCCGTGGATGGGGCGTGCAGCAGCAGCACAGGAGGAGGAAGGAGAAGTGGCCGGGTGGCAGAGCTTTGGAAGCCCAAGAAGCCTCCGCAGAGGCTTCAGATTGGTAAGGTGCTCCTTTTTCCTTATAAAAAAGTTCTTCTGGGTGAGTTTTGGAGGGTAGATTTGGGCTGGGGGGGGTTACAGTTCTGTGTTGTTTTGTTTTTTGGTGGGGTTTATTTGCACTCCCAGCACTCCAATGTTTATTTTTGGATATATATTTTTCAGTCCCAGCGTGGGCCTTGCAGTGTTTTATTTTTATTTTATTTTTATTTTTATTTTTAATTTTTTGGTATATTTTTCTTCAGCCGGAACGGATTTATCGGTTTTCAATGCATTCCTATGGGAAATGGTGCTTTGACTTTCGAATGTTTTGACTTACGGCCACCATTCCAATACTGATTAAGTTCGTAAGTCAAGGCACCACTGTACAGACATTGCCTATTCCCTCACCCAGGAAGATAAGACCGCTGGGATCAGACCTGGGGAAGATAGAAGAAAGTTTGAAAGGTGTTGGGACCGAGCAGTGCGAGCACATTATCGTCACAACTATGACTAGTGTATTTCCATATAGCTTATGTATGCATATGGGCATTTATTTGTTTATTTGTTTGTTTGTTTGTTTGTTTGTTTGTTTGTTTGTTTATTTGTTTATTTGTTTGTTTATTTATTTATTTATTTTATATCCCGCCTATCTGGTCGGTTAAGACCACTCTTATAAGTAAGCCCTGTAGAATGTTGTAATAGGATAAGAAATGCTGCAGTATGTGATAAGGAATGCCGCAGTGTGTATTTGGTAGGCTAAGTTTTGCCACAGTGGGCTCTGGTATGTGTGTATGTAAGTAATAAATATGCGCTGACACAGAGCAGGGGTAGACTGATATGCTGGAACAGCGAACACTCCACACTCCATCCATGCCTCCAGAGCTGAAAGAAAGATCTTCTGCTTCCTGAGTTTTTCTTACCGCGCCGCTAGTATATCGAGCTGGTTTCTCGATGGAAAGGGGTAACGCTTGAAAAGACCGGGACTGTTTTGGCTGGAACAGAGCGGAAACCGCAGGTGGAAGTGGAGGCTGGCCTGGTGGATATAAAGAGGGGTGAGGAGGAGTTGCCGCCAGGCTGGGAATGGGTCTGGTTAGAAGATCATTGGACAGGGAAGGTGGCGAAGCTCCGGATACCAAGAGAGGAGGATGACACCCAGAGAAGGAGGGAAGCAACCTGTAAACCCTCGTATTGGGGAGAAAGAGAAGCTAAAGAGTGGAGAAAGAAATTAAAGGAGGAGAGAGAGAGAGGAGAGAAAGGATAGAATGGAGGGTGAAGGAGATGCAAATGAGGGGACACCCCAGGGACCTTGGCAGGGCAATTCCCCCTCCAGAAACCTGGCCTGGCTGGACGACAGAGACGAAGACATAGTCCCCTTATTGGAAGGGGAGACCAGACCATTATTGAACCTGGGTGAACTGGCCAGGGCCATGGAACGTTCAAGGGAGAAACCACTTCCAGGTTGAAGAATGGAAACTTGCAGACACGTTGTTAGAAGGGGATAAATGTTGGAACACTTTTGCTGATACTGTTTTCCAGTTGTACAATCCAATAAGTTCTACACGAATTTCTAAACCTCACAAGTCTAGTGATTTTTTTTTTGAAGAAAAACTGGAGCCTGAAAGAGAACCCTCACAAACAGAAAGAAAGATAATTGTGGAAAATTTTGAGGGAGAAGTGAAAGAGAAAGAATCTGAACTACATGAAGTGTAAGAATGGATTCCAGAATGCAGGACATGCAACAATGGGCTAAAGTTACAGGAAACCAGATTTTGGTTGAATATCAGAAAAACTTCCAATCTGTTAGAGCAGCACAACAATGGAACCAATGACCTCAAAAGGTGGTAAGTGCTCCCACATTGAGAAGCACTTGGCAGATATCCTTTGTTTTGTATTCCTGCACAGAGTAGGCTGTTGGAATTAATGGCCTTAGAGGGCTCTTCCAACTTCATGATTCTATGATCATCAAAAAGGGTCCGTGGATGAGGGAGATGGTCCAGCTTCAGGTCCTATAAGAAGAAGTAGGGAAACATCAACCTCCTAGAAAACCCTCTATTTGGGGGAAAGCAAGAATAACACCATATAGAATGTGAAAGGAAGACCAGGGAAGAGACTAGAGGGAGAAGAGAAGACTCATGGAATCCCACCCAGGAGATGATCCAGAGAGGAACCTCAAGCACAGGAGGAAGGGAATGAGTCGAGGGGAAGAGATGCCAAGGAAAACTGGGCTAAACATTCAGGCTCTGACTCCTTATGTACAGGCCAATGCCAATCTCCTCCCCCAACCGGTCTAGAGATAAAAAATGGACCAAAATGTCCACAAAAAAGACTCATCATTTGGTACCAGAGAATGATAGTACTTTTTATGTCATTGCCCTCTGACTCCGAGTCAGGATTCCTATTTCCATATTTCAGATAGTCTAAAACGAAATCATTTATTGGTTTCAGGGCAATTTTCATAAAACAATTAAGTTAAAGATATGATAAAACCATTGAAGTAAAAGACGCAATTGGTGAAAACTAAGAATCACAGAACACGAGGCGGGGAGATCCACACATCACATCCAGTCTTTGTCACTGTCTTCTGACATGCAGACGTTGAACCAGAGCATTAGCCCAGTTGACTGTCTACTTATTGCTGTAGAATGTGCTCAGGAATGTGGGGTTTGTGAACCTTGGGAGGAAGAGAACATTTCCTCCAAAGGATTTCCACATTCAAAGCCCCCATAACGTTTCTTTCTATAAAGCCTTCCACAAAGGCTTAGGTCAACAGTAGAGCTGACATTGTCCCTTGAATCTCAGGATGACTCGGCTTTGAAGCTTATCCCACATTCTTCACAACAATACGGATTCTACCGTGAATGTGAACGCTGATGTATGGTTAAATTGCAGAGACGGTTGAAACATTTCCCACATTCATCGCATGCATACGGTTTTTCTCTGGAGTGACTTCGTTGGTGTACTGTGAGGTAAGAGTATCGGGAGAACAATTTCCCACATTCTTCACACTGATAGGGCTTCTTTCCTGTATGAATTCTCTGATGTGCTCTAAGATTTTTCCTCTGGTTGAAGCTTTTCCCACATTCTTCACAACAATAGAGTTTCTCCCCTGAATGACGGCGCTGATGTATTTTGAAAGCTGACGGATCACTGAAACATTTCCCACATTCTTTGCATGTATAAGGTTTTGCCCCTGAGTGAATTCGTTGATGTACACTGAGGCATGAACAGAACCTGAACTGTTTCCCACATATTTTACATTGATAGAGTTTCTCCCTTGAATGTGATAGTTGATGTGCTTTCAAAGTTGCGGGAGCAGTGAAACGTTTCCCACATTCATCACATGCATACGATTTTTCCCCTGAGTGAATTAGTTCAGTGGTTCTTAACCTTTGTTACTCGGATTCTTTTGAACTGTGATTCCCAGAAACCCCAGTCAGGACAGCTGGTGATGAAGGCTTCTGGGAGTTGCAGTCCAAAACTCCTTAGTAACCCAAGGTTAAGAACCAGTGAAGTAGTTGATGAACTACAAGGTTGGAGTTTTGGGAAAACATTTTCCCACATTCTTCACAGGAAAAGGGTTTCTCCCCTGTATGAATTCATTGATGTTCTCTGAGATGTAAATGCCACATGTAGCCCTTTCCACATGCATGACATTTGTAAGGACTCTCCTCAGTGTGCATTCCCTGATGTTGCTTAAGTCCAGACCTTCCCTTGAAGCTCTTGCCACATTCTTCACACTTATGCAATTTTCCTTCTGAGTGCACTGGCTGAGTGACTTGAAGAGCTGAGCTAACACTGAGGCATTTTTCAGACCGTGAGTCTTCATAAGGTTTCTCTCCTCTGGGAAATGCTGGATCTTTTGGCCTCCTTCTGGAACTCTCTCCATGCTCCAAACAGTGACACAGACTTTCCTCTGTGTGGCATGTTGGACCTTTCCCTGGCCTTTTCCTCATCGGGCTCCTTAGCCCAAACTCTGAGTTCTGAATGACTTGGAGGTGTCTTTTTATTGTCTTTTCCTCTTCTTGTTCACAGACAGATCCTCTCAGATAATGCTGAGGATTGTTCTTCTCTCTGTGTTTCACATCATTTTCATTAGGTCTTCGTGATTCATCTCTGATCCCACAGTTCTCATTTTCATTCTCCACTCTTTCTGGGGATGTCCTGTGGAGTCCTGTGGCAAGAATAAACATTGACATCCTGAGCGTCAGTGAACTAATATGGACGGGAATGGTTGAATTCAATTCAGACAATTGTCATATCTAATATTGTGGGCAAGAATCCCATAGAAGAAATGGACTAGCCCTCATAGTCAACAAAAGAGTGCAGAAAGCTGTACTGGGATACAATCTCAAAAATGATAGAATGATTTCAATATGAAATCAAGGCAGACCTTTCAACATTACAGTAATCCAAGTTTATGCACCAATCACCAATGCTAGAGAGGCTGAAATTGACCAATTCTATGAAGAATTACAACACCTTCTAGAACTGACACCAAAGAAAGGTGTTCTTCTCTTTAGAGGGGACTGGAAGGCTAAAGTAAGGACTCAATAGATAAAAGGAACAACAGGCAAGTTTGGCCTTGGAGTTCAAAATGAAGGAGGGCAAAGGATAATAGAGTTTTGTCAAGAGAACAAGCTGATTCAGATTCATTATATTCTCTACAGGTAAAGATGGAGAAGCTACTGTATATACAGTCAGCAAAAACCAGACCAGGAGCGGATTGATCATCAGCTTCTTATAGCAAAATTTAAGCTTAAACTGAAGAAAGTAGGAAAAACTACTGGTTTAAACCAAATCCCTTTCGAATACACAGTGGAAAAGAACAGATTTAAGGAACAAGACTTAGTGGACAGAGTGCCTGAAGAACTATGGCTGGAGGCTAGTAATATTGTACAGGAGACAGCAGCAAAAACCATCAAAAGAAAAGGAAATGCAAGAAAGCAGAGTAGCTGTCGAACAAGGCCTTACAAATAGCAGAGAAGAGAAGGGAAACAAAATGCAAGGGAGATAGGGAAAGTTACAGAAAATTGAATGTGGACTTCCAAAGAATAGCAAGGAGAGACAAGAGGGCCTTCTTAAATGAAGAATACAAAGATATAGAGGAAAATACTACAAAGGGGAAACCAGAGATCTGTTCAAAAAATTGGAGATATTAAAGGAACATTTTGTGCAAAGATGGATAGGATAAAGGACAAAAATGACAAGGACCTCACAGAAGCAGAAGACATCAAGAATAGGTGGCAAGAATACACAGAGGAATTATACCAGAAAGATTTGGATACACCGGACAAGCCAGATAGTGTAGTTACTGACCTTGAGCCAAACATCCTGGAGAGTGAAGTCATGTGGGCCTTAGAAAGCTTGGCTAACAACAAAGCCAGTGGAGGTGATGGCATTCCAGTTCAACTATTTAAAATCTTAAAAGAAGATGCTGTTAAGGTGCTACATTCAATATGCCAGCAAATTTGGAAAACTCAACAGTGGCCAGAGGACTGGAAAAGATCAGTCTACATCCCAACCCCAAAGAAGGGCAGTGCCAAATAATGCTCCAACTACCGTACAATTGCACTCATTTCCCACGCTAGCAAGGTTATGCTCAAAATCGTACAAGGTAGGCTTCAGCAGTATGTGGACCGAGAACCTCCAGAAGTACAAGCTGGATTTCGAAGGGGCAGAGGAGCTAGAGACCAAATTGCTAACAAGCACTGGATTATGGAGAAAGCCAGAGAGTAACAGAAAAACATCTACAGTGGTGCCTCGCATACCGATGTTAATTGGTTCCGAAAAAAAACGTTATGTGAAAACATCGTTATGTGAAGCACCGTTTCCCATAGGAATGCATTGAAAACCGGTTAATCCGTTCAAATTGGAATGGATTATCCGGTTTTCTCCCTCCCCCCGCGGCTTGGATCTGACCCACGGCGGCTACCTCAGCCATGGCTGGACTCCCTAGAGTCCGGCCATGGCTGGGTTAGCCGCTGCTGCTCAGATCCAAGCCACGGGGGGAGGCTGGGTGCGGACATCCCCCCACCCTGCAGCCGCCTCTTGAAGCCTCCCCATGTCACTTTCCCCAGCCGTTCTCGGACTTCCAGGCGTCCGAGAACGGCCAGGGTAGGCGGCACGGGGAGGCTACCGGCATCGGAGACAGGGTGGGGGGTGGATCGGAAAGCTTGAAGCCTACCCGCGCCGCTTACCCAGGCCGTTCTCGGACTTCTGGAAGTCCGAGAATGGCCTGGGTAAGCGGCGCGGGTAGGCTTCAAGCTTCCCGATCCACCCCCACCCTGTCCCCGATGCTTGAAGCCTCCCCGCGCCGCTTTCCCCAGCCGTTCTCGGACTTCCAGTCGTCCGAGAACAGCCGGGATAGGCAGCGCAGGGAGGCTGCCGGCAGCGGGGACAGGGTGGGGGGGTGTCCGGAAGGCTTCCAGGCAAAGGCCTGGAAGCCTTTGACACCCCCGTACCCTTCCCCCGCCGCCGCTGAGAGCCATCTGAGCTCCGAAAGGGCTTTTTTCAATATCGGAGGGGGCCCTTTGAAAGCTCGGAAGGGAATTGTCGGCAGGGGACGGTGGCTTCGGGGTCCTTCCGAGGCCGCAGCCCACTGCCGACATTTTCCCCCAGCTGAGCTGTGAGGCTTCAAAGCTCCCGCCACTCAGCTGGGGGAAAATGGCGCCTATGCGGAAACCACGTGGGAGGCAGGGAAAGTGCAAAATGTGAACTTTCAGTTAATTGTTGGCCAGTGAAAAGATTAACGATTAAATCACTTAGCGACGTTTTTCCTGGAACGGATTAACGTCGCTAAGTGAGGCACCACTGTACAGTCCAGGCAGTACAGTACCAGGCAGTCTGAAGACTGTCTCCCAATCCACTCTCTAAACGCTGGGAGGAGTGAGGAAGCAGACAGGAACACTTTTCACTGGCCAACAGTTAACTGAAAGTTCACATTTTGCACTTTCCCTGCCTCCCACATGGTTCTTTTTCAATTCTTAACTCAAATCTAAGTATGTAAGTCAAGTCATTATTTTCCTATGAGAGTAGTTCTTAAGTCAAAATGTTCTTAACTCGAGCCGTTCTTAAGTCAAGACCCCACTGTATGCAGATGATACTGCTTCAATGGTAAAAAGTGTGGAGGAATTAAAGAACCTCTTAATGATGGTGAAAGAGGAGAGTGCAAAAAATGGTCTGAAGCTCAACTTCAAAAAAACTAAGATCATGGCCACTGGTCCCATCCCCTCCTGGCAAATAGAAGGGGAAGATATGGAGGCAGTGACAGATTTTACTTTCTTGGGCTCCATGATCACTGCAGATGGTGACAGCAGCCACGAAATTAAAAGATGCCTGCTTCTGGGGAGGAAAGCGATGACAAAGCTAGACAGCATCTTAAAAAGCAGAGACATCTCCATGCCAACAAAGGTCTGCATAGTCAAAGCTATGGCTTTTCCAGTAGCAATGTATGGAAGTGAGAGCTGGACCATAAAGAAGGCTGACCGCCAATGAATTGATGCTTTGACATTGTGGTGCTGGAGGAGACTCTTGAGAATCCCTTCTCAAGAGAACAAAACTATCCATTTTGAAAGAAATCAAACCTGAGTGATCACTGGAAGGAGCTCTAATACTTTGGCCACCTCATGAGAAGAGAAGACTCCCTGGAAAAGACCCCGATACTGGGAAAGTGTGAAGGCAAGAGGAGAAAGAGACGGCAGAGGGCAGGATGGTTGGACAGTGTTATTGAAGTGACCAACATGAATTTCACCCAAATCTGGGAGGAAGTGGAAGACAGGAGGGCCTGGCGTGCTCTGGTCCATGGGGTCACGAAGAGTCGGACAAGACTAAATGACTAAACAACAACAACAAAAAACCAACAGCAGTCAAAGAATTTAAAGGAATCCGATTTCCAGTCATAGTGCTAAATGTTTTAGGTGGAACTGAACGAACAACGAGGGTTTATTGGCTGAGCACTAAAGTTCAAGAACATTTATTTTTGCTTGGGAAGGGAATGTAAAGGAGAATGCAAATACAAAAGTTCCTATCATGAAGCAAAATGTTTTTCTAAAACTAGCTGGATGAAGAGATCAGTGAATGCAGTGTGGATGTAGAGTTCAAGGTTTCGATACCCCCATGATACTTCTTGGGACTTTGTAATGTTTTCTCATAATTTGCTACCTTTTTTCTTCTGTGGGGTTAAAACAATTATAGGAGGGGTATAGAAATTAACCCCAAATTGCCCTAGTTCTATTAAACATACGGAATGAAGATTTTTTTTTACTACAAGTGTTCCAGGAACAATGAATCAGCTATTGCATTAGCAAGACCAGTAAACTAAAACCATTTTTTGTAGCACTCCCCCTGTTCTGTTTTGCTTCCCAATCCATACACAAGAGGTATGAAAACAGTAAACACTGACATTCGGAAAAGCAAGAAGGACTTGATATACATGTCCAACCTAAAAAGGGGACAGGTCAACCATCTCTGAGTACCCTACAGCATGGAAAGGGGCGTTGTGAGTCAGAATAGACTATAAAGCACACTAAAAAGATGAAAAATCAGCTTAACTAAGGCATTAAGTGTCTAAGATACATTGCTGGTGAACGAATCGGAAGTTACACATAAAGTTATTATAAAACAGAGAAGCAATGAGTGGCAATCAAGACAAATGTATACAATGATTAACATGCATAGGGAAACAGAGTAACTTTGTCGCAACTCCAAGGATGAAAGGCTCTCCGACTCCTTCATAGAAAAGATTCTATACCCAGCAGAGGTTGAGATGCCTCCGATATGCCTGAGGGGAGAGCAAGAGCTTCGTCTCCATCATCATCTTCTGGATCCTCCGGGGTCTCCAGCTGCTTCTACTCACCCTCAAGAAGTGTTCCTGGCCTTCCAGGTATGCGCCAAGCGCTTGTCTTCATGTGCCACCTGGGACAACAGAGGAGAATCCTTCTAGGAGTACAATCCTGTCCCCTTGACTAGTCTTGGTTAAGCAGTCCCATTGCTTTGCATGGGACAATCTCATCCAGCTGTTTGTTTTGTCATTGATCACTCTGTGTTATGCTTATATGGTGCCCCAGAGCATTCAAATCACTCTCTGAGTTGATAACAATCTTGCAGGGTACATATTCCCATGAACCCACTGAGCTGAGTACTCAACTTACAAACCACAGAAGGGCTTAAGACTGAGTCAACCTTGACTCATGGAATTGAACTCAAGTCAGGAGCAGAGTTTTGGCTGCAAGACCGCAGTTTAACCATTGCACCACGAAGCTCACTATCTAAACCCACTGAAACAAGACAGTCCAGATACGCGAATAAAAACTTTTTGGACTCCAATTCCCAGAACATTCCAAGACTTCCTCCCCGACCCCTGAAGACTTGAGAGTCCCAGTCCACAAACTCACACCGAGGGACGCTTATATTTCCCTCACCTGTACCAGAACCAAGTCTTATGAAGTTGCATTCCAGACCTTCATTTGGGGCTGCAATGCTTCCTGGGAGTTGCAGTACTTTGGGAGGGGCCCACTGCAGACCTTAAAGGGAAAGAGACTAGAATATCCAGAAAAGTTATGGGGCAGGAAATTGAGGCCTCAAATGCACCCTCCATTGTCTAGGCTTTGAGGAAAATGTAAGTGCTTGAAGATGTGGGTCTGCAGTGCAGAATTCCTTCCCGGGAATTTTCAAAGAATTCAGGGAGTTGGAGTCCAAATAAGCCAAACAACATCTAGCCCAGATGATAGATTTCTCTGCTCCACAATTCATTTGTTCTGGCAACCTTTAGTCTCGAGAGACTATGATAACGTGGTATGTATGGAGGATTTGGAGTGTGGCTGAGAAAGCCAGTTCGAGAGTGACAATCCATTCCACACTGAAGGCAAATATAATCTGTCCCCTGTCCACCTCCCTGATTTTGCTGGTTTTGGGATTCAGTTCAATTTCTCCTGGAAAACAGAGAAGGACAACCAAATACAAGATAGATGGACTCTGTAGGGAAGCACAAGTAAGTGTTCAGCCTTTATAATGACAGTAACCATTTCCTTTTTTAAAAAAAATTACTGGCCAGAAAGTCTGTAAATCATGCAAATCATCTCTGCAGACACTCTTGCAAGACCTCTCTGGATGCAAGAGGTCTTGCAAGAGTGTCTTCAGAGATGATTTGGATGATTTACAGACATTCTGGCCAGTAAATTTTTTAAAAAGGAATCAAATACAAGATAGATGGACACAGTAAAGCAGCACAAGTGTTCAGCCTTTAAAACGACAGTCGAGCAGTTATTTAATGCCTCTTCAGTTACTACATTCTCTCTAGAATATAGCTCAGAGTAGTGCTGCACCCAGCGTTCCATCTGCTGTGCTCGTTCCTGGATGATCACACCTGCAGCAGACTTCAAATGAGCAGATTTTTTCTGTATTGGACCTAAATCCTGCTTGATACCGTCATACATTCCCTTGTATAATCAGTACAATGACGCAGATAAAATCCATCATTTTACTTTCAACTATACGACATTTATATTAAATTCATTTTCACATCAAAATCTCAACAGCGCTTTCCTCATATTTCTGGAGAGTTTTTCTCTGTTGAAAAGAGTTCATTTCATTGCCATTGCATGGGGGCGGAAAAGGTAACCTGGCTTCTGGATTGAACATTTTAAATCCACCGCATTTGTTCTCGTTCCTGTTGATTCTACCACAGTGGCAATGATTTTCACCGCCAAAACTTTACACACTCAACTTTGGTGAAAAGGTTCCTAAAATCCTTCCTCATTCTACACTGAATTTGGAGCTACAAACCTCCCTCCTCTCCCCCTTTTCTTCCAACCATGAGCCTGCTTTGTTTGCATTCCTATCCATGTTTCTGGGAGGGATCCTGGCCTCTGATTAGGTCACCTGCAGGCAAGCTGAGAAGCATCATAAAATCTGGAAAGTGGAGGTTAGGTTTTGATCACCACAAAGGTATTTTAGAGAAACCCAGTGGAAGTGGAAGTGGGTTCCCAAGGGGTGTGAGTCGGTAAAAATTCCCTTGAATTATTTGGAGAAAAGATGTTTTAAAACAACGGAGGGCCTTTGTGGTCTCAGGCTCTGACAGACTTGGATTGTTCAATTATTCCAGACCACTTTTAGGGCAAGAGTGCAAACCACATGACAAATCATTATACTTTTCTCAGGATCACAGACTCCCCACTCTCCTCTGTCAGAAAACTGCCCCACTTTTTTAAAAACGCCTTTGTGAGGTAAAGTATGAGTGATCTGATAGAACAGCTCATGAAATGGCACTGCTTGCCTCACACGTAGCTGGAAAAAGGTCCTACAAACAACAGTTTGGAGAAGAGACAAGAGAAGGTCACTTGATGAGGACGAGCCAACTCTACAAGCAGACCTTTCGGAAGTGTGCTATAATTCGGGATGAACACTTCAGAGGCAAGAGGACTTTAGACACATATATATATATACACACGCCACACCAAGATACTGACAGTTATAACCTTTGTATACCAACCTCTAAAGGCTCAATCTTTGTGGAACTAGGGAGGCGGGTTTGTTACATACAGCACTGATGTTACCTGTCTGTCATGGGTTTGGAGGGAAAGTTCCATCCTATGGGGAGTGGAAGGCGGGACATCAGGAGGAGGGGCTGTACTGTATATATATGTGAAGCGTGTGTGGAGAAGTTAGGAGAGCTGGAGGAGGAGCTGGAAGAGCTGAGAGAAGAAGCTTGAGTGGGAGTCTGTGTGTCAGACAGGGTACTACTGTGTGTCAGTCAGTACCAACCTGATAGGTTCAGGTGTCTGTATGGTTAGCCAGAACTGATAGGTTCAGGGTCTGTGCTTCAAGTTGAGTGTTCTGTGTGAACCAAACTGTGTGTATGTATGAGTGAGACTAAGCCACGTTACTATATCTTATTCACTTGATCCTTTTATTTTTCCCTGTGTGTTATTTAATAAACCTTATTCCTTTATTTGTTAAAAATCCATCCCTGGTCTGTGTGACTTCTTATAGGGAATGGTTGGTGGCAGCTTAGTTAACTGTGGCATATCCCAGTAGGTCTGGGTTTGTCACAGGGTTGTCCCAGGTCTATCTGAAATTCCCTTTCACTGTTCAATCACTGGTGTTTTTCCCTTGGAATGTTTATTATCCCAGACCACTTTCTCAGCTAGAGAGCAAACCACATGTCAAGTCAATGTAACCCTCACGGGATCACAGACTCTCTACTCTCCTCTGTCAGAACATCGGCCCACTTTTAAAAAATGTCTTTGTGAGGTAAAATACCAATGACCTGATAGAAGAGTTCGTGAAATGGCACTGCTTGCCTCACACTGGAAAAGGAGTTCCTACAAACGACGGTTTGGAGAAGAGACAAGAGAAGCTCACTTGAGAATGATGAGCTGACTCTAGAGGCAGACCTTTCAGCACTGCGCTGAAATTCAGGATGAACTCTTCAGAGGCAACAGGACTTTAGACACATATATATACGCACGCCACACCAAGATATTGACAGTTATGCTTGCGAGTGCAGTGCAAAAAGTTTAGGTTTTGGAGGTGAATGGCTTGAGATCAAGAAAGCACCGTAGACGGGAGGCGGGAAGAACTGACAGAGGAGAAAGGAGACTCACGAAAAATGCTATAGTAAGAGAAGCAAAGGAACACTAAGAAAGATAATTGTGGAAAATTTTGAGGCAGAAGTAAAAGAGAAAAATTCAAACTACATGAAGTGTTGGAATGGACCCCAGAATGCCGGACATGCAACAATGGGCTAAAGTTACAGGAAGCAAGATTTCGATTGAATGTCAGAATAAAATCCTATCTGTTAGAGCAGTACAACAGTGAAACCAATGACCTCAAAAGGTAGTAAGTAGTCCCACACTGAGAAACTTTGACAACTACCTGGCAGATATCGTTTGCTTTCTATAAGTTAAGTACCCTAGGATGCTATGACTTGTTATGTTGTTCACCTTTGACTCTGAGTTAGAACTTGTAAATCCTGTCAGAGTTGCTGTAACGTGGATGCAACCTGACAGACATAACTTCCAAATTGTGTCAGCAGCTCTCTTGTAAAGAAGATCAACATTTCCACACTCACACAATCAGGAATCCTATTTCCATATTTCATGTAGTCTAAAAAGACTTAGTTGGAATCAGATTGTTTATTGGTTTCATGGCAATTTTCATATAATGATTAAGTTAAAATCAGGATAAAATCATTGAAGTAAAAGACGCAATTGGTGCAGACAAAGACTCACAGAGCATGAGGCAGGAAGTTCCACACATCACATCCAGTCTATTTCACTCTCTTCTGACATGCAGATGTTGAACCAGAGCATTACCCCAGTTGACCATCTCCTTCCTCATATAGAATGTGCTCAGGAATGTGGGGTTTGTGAACCTTGGGAGGAAGAGAACATTTCCTCCAAAGGATTTCCACATTAAAAGCCACCAGCTGAAGGTCGTCCAATAAGAAGCAGGGAAACATCACCCTTCTAGAAAACCCTCTATTTGGGGGAGAGAAAAAGAGAATACAGTGGTGCCTCGCACAGCGAGGTTAATCCGTTCCTGATTAACCTCGCTGTGTGAAAACATCGCTGAGCAGGGCAGAAAAACCCATTGGAATGCATTAAACAGTGTTTAATGCATTCCAATCGGCTGCTGTACTCACCGTTCAGCGATGTTTCTCCGATGGCCGGCAGCCATTTTCGCGCCCTCCCCTCGCTTAACGAGGGTGCGAAAATGCTGCGCGTAGCCATTTTGCAGCTTCCGGTGGCCATTTTATAGCCGCCGAACAGCTGATCGGCAGGTCACAAAGCGAAGGTCAGTAAGCGAACCGCTTACCGACCTTCGCTCTGCAATTTTTTCCCTATTGAGGCATCGGTATGCGATCGCATTTGCGATCGCAAAATCGGCCTCGTAGAGCGAATTCATCGCTCTACGGTGCACTCGTTGTGTGAGGCACCACTATACCACCACATAGAACGTGAAAGGAAGACCAGGGAAAAGACTAGAGGGAGAAGAGAAAACTCATGGAATCCCACCCAGGAGACGATCGAGAGGGGAACCTCAAACACAGGAGGAAGGGAATGAGTCAAGAGGAAGAGATGCCAAGGAAAACTGGGCTCAACATCCAGGCTGTGATTCCTTATGTACGGGCCAATGCCAGTCTCCTCCCGAAACCATTTAAGAGGCAACGAATGGACCAAAATGTCCACTGAAAAGACTTATCATTGGTTACTCCAGGATAATATGATTTATGTTGTTGTCCTTTGACTCTGAGTTAGAACCTCTAAATCCTTTTAGCGTTGCTGCAACTTGGATGCAACTTGACACATAAAACTTCCAACTTGTGTCAGCACCTCTCTTGTAAAGAAGCTCAACATTTCCACACTCACACAGTCAGGATTCCTCTTTCCATATTCCAGATAGTCTAAAAAGACTTAGTTGGAATCCGATCATTTATTAGTTTCAAGGCAATTTTCATAAAATGATGAAGTTAAAATTATGATAAAACTATTGAAGTAAAAGACACAATTGGTGCAGACAAAGAATCATTTTAGAGGTTCTGACTGAAGTGAATTTTCTTGTGTTCTCTCAGACTGAAGAACCAGAGAAATCTTTCTCCACATTCCTCACATTCATGTGGTTTCTCCCCAGTACAAAGTTGTTGATGTTCTGTGAAGGGTGACTAGGCTGTGAAGCTTATCCCACATTCTTCAGAACGATATGGACTCTTCCGTGAATGTGAGCGCTGATGTATGGTTAAATTGGAGAGACGTGTGAAACATTTTCACATGCATACGGTTTTCCTTCAGAGTGACTTCGTTGGTGTCTTGTAAGGTGAGAGTGTTGGGAGAACATTTTTCCACATTCTTCACATTGATAAGGTTTCTCCCCTGTGTGACAGCGCTGATGTACTTTGAAAGCTGTTGGATCACTGAAACATTTTCCACATTCTTTGCATGTATAAGGTTTCTCCCCTGAGTGAATTCGTTGATGTACGGTGAGGTTTGAACTGGAGCTGAACTTTTTGCCACAACTTTTACAATGATAGGGTTTATCCCCTGAATGTGAGCGTTGATGTCTGGTTAAATTGGAGAGCCGCGTGAAACATTTCCCACATTCATCGCATGCATGCGGTTTTTCTCTGGAGTGAATTCGTTGGTGTGCTATGAGGTTGGAGTTTTTAGAAAACTTTTTCCCACATTCTTCACAGGGAAAGGGTTTCTCTCCTGTATGGATCCGTTGATGTTCTCTGAGATATGAATTCCTCATGAAGCCCTTTCCACATTCATGACATTTGTAGGGTCTCTCCTTCGTGTGTATTCTCTGATGTTGCTTAAGTCCAGAACTTCCCTTGAAGCTCTTGCCACATTCTTCACCTTTATATAATTTTCCTTCTGAGTCCACTGGCTGAGTGATTTGAAGAGCTGAGCTAACGCTGAAGCATTTTTCAGACCCAGAGTCTTCATAAGGTTTCTCTCCTGTGTGAAATCCTGAATCTTCTGGCCTCCTTCTGGAACTCTCTCCATGCTCCAAACATTTACAAAGATTTTCCTCTGAGTGGCATCTTGGACATTTCACTGGGCTTTTCCTCAGAGGGCTCCTTAGCCCAGAATCTGAGCTCTGAGGGACATTGAGGCATGTTTTTATTGTCTTTTCCTCTTCTTCTTGACAGAAAACTTCTCTCTGATAAGGGTGAGGTTTGTTTTTCATCTCATTTTCCTCATTTTCCTTCTGCCTTGGTGATTCATGTCTGATCCCACAGTTCTCATTTTCATCCTCCACTCTTTCTGGGGATGTCCGCTGGAGTTTTCTTTCCTCCTCCTGTGCATCATCTGCTGGAAGAAAGAGAGAATTCATGGCAGTTAGTGGCTTTTCGCATTTAACAGGGAAAATACCTATCAATATGCCAATTTCTTGCTGCCTTCATTTCTCTGTTGAGAAAACAGTAGATCCCAATCATTCGTGATCTGGGTTTCCAGCTTCTTAACCAACATAAATCCATGGATTTAAAGGAATCAGATTTCCAGTCTCAGTGCTAAAAGTTTTAGGTGGATTTGAACAAAAAATGAGTGTTTATTGGCTGAGCACTAAAGTCCAAGAACATTTATTTTTGCTCGGGAAGGGAATGTAAAAGAGAATGCAAATGCAAAAGTTCATGTCTTGAAAAAATTGTTTTTCTAATCCTAGCTAGATGAAGAGATCAGTGAATGGAGTGTGGATCTAGAGTTCAAGATTTTGATTCCATCATGATACTTCCTGGGACTTCGTAACCTTTTCTCAGAATTTGCTACCTTTTCTGTGCAAGAGGGTTAAAACAACTTTAGGAGTATAGAAATCAACCCCAAATTGCCCTAGACTTGAAGATCTATTAAATCTACAGCATGAAGATATATGTTTTAATACAAGTGTTCCAAGAACAATGAATCAGCTACTGTACTAGCAAGACTACTAAACTAAAACAAGTTTTTTTAGCAATCCCCTGTTCTGTTTTGCTTCCCAATCCAAACAGAGAAGGTAGTTGATGTACATGTCCAACCTGAAAAGGGGACAGGTCAACCATCTCTGAGTAGCCTCCAGCTGGGAAAGGGGTGTTGTGAGTCAGAATAGTCTAAATAACACATTAAAAAATCAGCTTAACAGAGGCATTAAGTGTTTAAGACACATTGCTGGTGCAGTAACACAATTAGAACGAATCGGAAGTTTCACATAAAGTTATTATAAAACAGAGAAGTGATGAGTGGTAATCAAGACAAACGTATACAATGATTAACATGCAGAGGGAAACAGAATACCTTTGTCCCGACTCCAAGGATGAAAGGCTTCCCGATTCCTTTGTAGAAAAGATTCTATACCCGGCAGAGGTCGAGATGCCTCCGATATGCCTGAGGGGAGAGCAAGTGCTTCTTCTCCGTCATCATCTTCTGGGTCCTCTGGGGTCTCCACCTGCTTCTGCTCATCCTCAAGAAGAGGTCCTGGTCTTCCAGGTATGTGCCAAGCGTTTCTCTTCATGGGCCACCTGGGACAACAGAGGAGAGTCCTTCTAGGAGTACAATCCTGTCCCCTTCACTAGTCTTGGTTAAGCAATCCCCTTTCTTTGCATGGGACGATCTCATCCAGCTGCTTTTCTTGTCATTGATCACTCTCTGTTATGCTTATATGGTACCCAGAGCATTCAAATCACTCTCTGAGCTGATGACAATCCTGCAGACTATATATCCCCACCCCCACGCCACCCCTGTGAGCTGAGTACTCAATTTTCCAACCCCAGAAGGACTGAAGGGTGAATCAGCCTTGACTCATGGAATTGAACCTGGCTCATGAGCAGAGTTTTGGTGGCAGGACTGCAGTTTAACTACTGTGTCACCAGGTACCTCTACCTACCGGTGCTGATGTACTTTCAAAGCTGACGGATCACTGAAATATTTCCCACATTCTTTGCATATATAAGGTTTTTCCCCTGAGTGAATTCGTTGATGTTTGGTGAGGTTTGAAAAGGAGCTAAACTGTTTGCCACATATTTTACATTGATAGGGTTTCTCCCCTGAATGTGAGCGCTGATGTGCTATCAACTTTGAGGGAGCATTTAAACATTTCTCACATTCATCACATGCATACCTTTTTTCTCCCAAGGAAATTCGTTGGTGTGCTACGAGGTTGGAGTTTTGGGAAAACTTTTTACCACATTCTTCAGTGGGAAAGGTTTTTTCTCCTAAATGAATTTGTTGATGTACTACAAGGTTTGAACGGTGAGTGAACCTCTTCCCACATTCTTCACAGGGAAAGGGTTTCTCTCCTGTATGAGGACTCCTTAGTTCAAACTCTGAGTTCTGAAGGACATTGAGGTCCTTGTTAATTATCTTTTCCTGTTCTTGTTTACAGACAACTCCTCTCAGATAAGGGTGAGGTTTGTTTTTCCTCTCATTTGCCTCATTTTCCTTCTCCCTCTGTGATTCATCTCTCTTCCCACAGTTCTCCTTTTCATCCTCCACTCTTTCTGGGGATGTCCTGTGGAGACTTCCTTCCTCCTCCTGTGCATCATCTGCTGGAAGAAGGAGAGAATTCATGATGATTGGAGACTTTTGCCATTTAACAGGGAAAATATCTATCAATAAGCCAATTTCCTGCTGCCTCCTTTTCTCTGCTGAGAAAACAATAGATCGCAATCATTTGTGACCTGGGTTTCAACCTTCTTAACCATCAAAGTCTGAGGATTTTAAGGAATCAGTTTCCTGTCTTAGTGCTACAAACTGGATTTAGAATGGGCAGAGGAACTAGAGACCAAATTGCTAACATGCGCTGCACTATGGAGAAAGCCAGAGAGTCCAGAAAAATAATTTGGGTGTGATTACTATACCCCCCTACAATTGTTCTAACACTTTTGAACAGTAAAACCCCATGAGCCATCATGGGGGATCGAACCATTGAATTCCAGATCCACACTCCACTCACTGGTTTCTCCATCCAGCAAGTTTTAAAAACACTTCTTCATGTCTTCAGGTCTTCTGCATATGGAAAAGGAAAGAATTCATGGTGATGAGAGGATTTTGTCATTTAATAGGGAAAATATCTATCAATAAGCAAATTTCCTGCTGCCTCCCCTTTCTGTGCTGAGAAAACAGTACATCACAATTGTATTACTGAGTTGAGCAGGACGTTCGACTTGATGGACATGATTCTATGATTCGTGACCTGGGTTTCAACCTTCTTGACCTACAGAAGTCAGAGGATTTTGAAGAATCTGTTTTCCAGTCTCAGTGCTTAAGAACTTTTAGGTGGACCAGAACAAACAATGAGCAGAATTGCTGAGCACTGAAGTCCAAGAACATTTATTTTGCCTGGAAGGAGAATGATAAAGAGGAAGGAAGTGCAAAAGGTCCTATCAGATGCAAAAGTGTTTTTCTAAACCAGGTATAGCTGGATGGAGAGATCAGTGAGTGGAGTGTGGATCCAGAATTCAGGGGTTTGATCTCCCATGATAGCTCATGGGACTTTGTTACCTTGTCTCAGAATATGCCACCTTTTCTTTTCAGGAGTGTTAAACACAATCATAGGGGTGTATAAAAATCCCCACCCCAATTACCCTAAAAGAAAAGCACTTTTAAACAGACGTCGTGAAGGTATTGTTTACTACAAGTGTTCTGAAAACAATGAATCACCAGAAATATCACTGAATGAAAACAATTTTTGGCAAACCCCTGCACTGTTTTGCTTCCAATCCATACATAAGAGGCATAAAAACAGTAAACACTGAACCTTGGGAAAGCAAGGAGGAGTTGATTTACACGTCCAACCGAAAAAGGGAAAGAGTAAACCATCTCTGAGTACCCTTACAGCACATTACTCAACTTGCAGACGGCTCCACCTGCAGACTTTTTGACTTACAGACTTCTCTGGCTGGAAAATTTCACTTCGGCTTTCGGCTGGAGAATCAACCTATGGATTGGAAGAGGGAGGAGGGGAAAGCTGGTGGTGAGCGAGAAAGGTGAAAAAAGTGAGAAAGCGCTTCTCCACCACAATGGGAGGCATCTATGAGGCTCCCCCACCACTGCTGGGGGCCTCCAAAGCATGGTCGGCGGCAGGGGGAACCACCGAGATGCCTCCCATGGTGGCAGAGTAGCCCTGGAAGGCCTCCAGAGGTCCCCCTCACCACTGATTGTGCCTCCAAAGCTTCTCTGGTTGTCCGCCACTGCTGGCTTTCCTAGGGCCTACCGGGCCTACCAGGGGAGTAGGCCCAGTGTACCCGGAGAAGTCCACCACTGCTGGCTTTCCCAGGGCTTACTGGGCCTACCAAGGGAGTAGGCCTGGTGTACCCTGAGAAGTCCGCCACCACCAGCAGCAGCCGACCTCTGAGAGGCCTCCCATGGCGGTGGAGAAGCCCTCAGAGGGCTTCTGCAGCGGCGATGGTGGCAGCCCCAGACCACCATGAGGCCTCCGTCAGCAGCGGAGAAGCCCTCGGAGAGCTTCAGCAGCAGTGATGGCAGCAGCGAGGGACCCTTTCGGACAGGTAAGGTGCTGCTTTTTGCATTTATTTTCTTTTGGGGGGTGTTTTTTTCTTTGGTGGGTTACAGATTAAGAGGTTTTCGAAGGGGTGGAGCAACGGGCACCAAGAACAGGGGAATTCTCAGGACTATGATAACCCCTGGGTTTACTCCAAATCAGTGGACCCCCCCAAGAAAGGGGGGCGAGTTTCCACAGGAGAAGCGGGACTGTAGCAGGGGAGCTGGAGATGCCGAAGAAGCTAGACTGCAATCTGCTTTTTCGGAGGAGTTTCCTTTCCTCAATTGCAACTGACTCGTGAAATCGCCATGATGAATTGGTGCGTAGCTGCTCAGAGAAGGGGGAGAAAGGAAGATTTATGATCTGACTGCTTGAACAGAAGTTGATGGGCTATCTCTATGGCAAGTAACAGACCAGATGTTTTGTTTCTCTCTTGGAAGTTTGATTGTGGAGACGATCTCTTAAGCGGCAGAGGATCTTGGCAAATTTTGGAGGTATTTCTTACTACACCATAACTTGGTTAGAACTGAGAAAATGAAACTTAACAGTCCTTTCCACCCTAACCCCCCTCCTATGTCTTGGCTTTTTATACATTAGAAGCTTGAGAATATTGAATGACTCTGAGCAGCTTAAATCTATGGAACTTTACTTTGAGCCATAAAGGAGGATTATATATCAAATAGTCACTTTTATGACCAAAATGTTTTCCGCAAGTCTCTGAATCAGTTTTGGCCAAGGAGGAGGAGGGAAAGCAGAGTAACTTCCTCTGTCTGACTCTAATGGTTTTTGGATGAAAATTTAAGGGCGAGACTCATCTTTGGGATTTTAAAATGGAAACCAATCTGATATTCTGTCTTCAGGAATTTCGATCTAATCTCATCAATCAGCCACCTAGAGTGGTCTATCGACTAGATAGGCGGGATATAAATAAAATAAATAGATAAAATAAATAAATAAATAAATAAATAATAAATCATCTTAAGGCTCAAATTTCAGAACTGAAGACAGATATTAAAGCAATACTTCTTAGCTTGGACACTATAATAGAGACAGGAGACAAACAGACAGCATCTTTTGAATCAGCTGAATCATTGCCAGAGAGAGAGGGAGAGACCACCATTCCTGAGGAGGAGACGGGAGGTGAAACTATTGACTGCTCTGAACTAATCGAACAA
Source organism: Pogona vitticeps (assembly GCF_051106095.1). Classification (NCBI taxonomy): domain Eukaryota; kingdom Metazoa; phylum Chordata; class Lepidosauria; order Squamata; family Agamidae; genus Pogona; species Pogona vitticeps. The sequence continues at coordinate 16,689,987 of NC_135784.1, forward strand.
CGGCCTCCGGAGAGGCAGAGAGAGACTTTTTTAAAAAAACACAGAATGAAATACTTAAAAATGAGGAAAGGAGGGGTGGAGACAAGGTGGGAGAGTACATGGATTTTATCCTGATGGAAAATAATGTTAAGGGGAAGACATGGGTGAATTTAGAGGCAGAAATTTATGATCAGAGGTCGAATAGATCTGTGTTGCTTGGAAATCAAAATATGGATTATATTGAGAGGAAATTAGTAAATCGCATAGAAAATGTCAATGAAATTTTATAGATGGCATTTTAAAACTGGTAAAAGTGGTGTAAGAAATTAATCTTGGAAGTTTGATACTGGAGTCAAGAAGCAAAAGGGAAAGGGGAGGAAATAACCTGCGGATTAAATGATAAGATTTCTTGGTCCTGAGAGAGATATATCCACACAGAAAGCAATATGAGTAATCACAATATAAGCAATTTTGGCTAGGTGGGAAGCTAAAAGGTAGGTAAATATATGTAGCTATAAATTTCATAAAGTTAAGTGAAGAATAATAATATTAGATGCTTGGGCTCTTATGGTTTATATATTGAGCTTAAATATGAGTGAATCACTATATTGATTATATAGACAAGATGAGACTTACAATGTCTTTTAACCTGTAAAAGTGGGGATCTTTCAGAAATGTATTGAGCCGGCCTAGAGCCTCTACGTGGGGAGGTGTGTATGGCTAAGCCACCTTTATGATGAAATTAGAATTGCTTATGATGAGTACTGGTTAGAGGTGTACACAGGTGAAAGAATATATAGAGACTTTATAGATAGCACTTTAAAAGCCAGTAAAAAGAATGAAAGAAATGAATTCCTAGATTCACAAGGCTATAAATAACTAAAAATCCCTGGTTTATACATGGAGCAAAGAAATATAATAAAAAAAATAGGGAAGTTACTTGCTGAATGTCTTTAATGGTTGATAAATATAGGTAATGCTTAAATTCGATTACATATTCTGATCACACATATTGATGAGGAGTTAGAAACATGAAGATACTAAGTAACTTGTGAACCATAGTTGGTCTATGCCACTGGTTCTTAACCTTGGGTTACTCAGGAGTTTTGGACTGCAACTCCCAGAAGCCTTCACCACCAGCTGTCCTGACTGGGGTTTCTGGGAGTTGCAGTTCAAAAGCATCCGAGTAACAAAGGTTAAGAACCACTGGTCTATGCAACTAAGAATGGCTTGAATATAAGATCAATACAGGCTTAAGATTATCTATTAGACAATTTAAGTATGTTAATCTTTAGGGTTTATGTAGTCAGAATTACAGTGGTGCCTCGCATAGCGAGGTTAATCCGTTCCGGATTAACCTTCGCTATGTGAATACTTCGTTAAACGGAACAAAAAAGCCATTGGAATACATTAAACATCGTTTAATGCATTCCAAATCGGCAGAAAACTCACAGTTTAACGAAGTCTTCCCATAGCCGGCAGCCATTTTCGCGCCCTCGGTATGCGAGTTTCGGCCATAGAGGCCGACGCGATGCCTCCGCATTAGCGATCCCGGAAAAGGGATCGCTATGCGGATTCGTCGCTATACAAGGTGCTCTTTAAGCGAGGCACCACTGTATATATTAAATGGATATGGCCTAAAGATGCTTAGTAGGGCATATGGTTTATGTAGTCAGGTTTATATGTTAAATGGATATATTCTCTCTGCATATAAGTTTTTGTGTTTGTTTTGTATGTATGTCTGTGTTTAATAAAAAAAGAGGTTTTCAATGCATTCCTATGGGAAATAGACCCTCAACCTACGGACTTTTCGACCTGCAACCACCGTTCCAATACGGATTAAATCCGGAAGTCGAGGGTCCACTGTAAAATGATGAACATGCAGCTTAAGTGAGGCATTGAGTGTCTAAAATACATTCCTGGTTCAGTCACCCAATTAGAAGTAATCGGAAGTTACACATAAAGTTATTATAAAACAGAGAAAGGATGAGTTGTAATCAAGACAAAAGTATACAATGATTAATGTGCAGAGGGAAACCGAATACCTTTGTCCCGACTCCAAGGATGAAAGGCTCCCTGATTCCTCTGTAGAAAAGAATCCGTCCCCTGAAGATCTGGAGAAGCCTCCGATATGCCTGAGGGGAGAGCAGGAGCTTCTTCTCCGTCATCATCTTCTGGGTCCTCTGGGGTCTCCAGCTGCTGCTGCTGCTGCTCACCCGCAAGAAGAGTTCCTGGCCTTCCAGTTATGTGCCAAGCACTTCTCCTCATGAGCCACCTGGGACAACAGAGGAGAATCCTTCTAGGAGTACAATCCTGGCACCAAGCCTAGTCTTGATTAAGCAATCTCATTGCTTCGTATGGAACAATCTCACCAGCTGCTTGTTTTATTTATTTATTTATACATTTATTCATTCATTCATTCATTCATTCATTCATTCATTCATTTATTCATTCTATTTACACCCCACCTATCTGGTTGAAACAACCACTCTAGGCTGCGTCCAGACAGATAAAAACACAGACTTAAACACATATAACAAAAAATAAAAATATACAAAAGTAAACAATTAAACAATAAACAATAAGGAAAAACAATAAGCAAATTCTTCAAGATGGCGAAAAATAGCACATAATAGGTAAAGAAGGAAAAAGATTTAATTGTTATCTGGAGGGAAGGCCTGCTAATACCTCCATGTTTTTAGATTGGTCTTGAAAATACCCAGCGATGGGGCCTCACGAATCTCTGCAGGCAAGTTGTTCCAGAGGCGAAGCGCCACCGCCGAGATGGCCCGATTTCTTGTTTTTTCCTTTCGGCCTCCCTCGGCGTAAGGCTCCTCAGCCTCACCTCCTGACTTGATCGAGTGACCCGGGTAGTTCTTGGTGGGAGAAGGCATTCTGTCAAATATTGAGGCCCTAAACCGTATAGAGCTTTATACGTAAGCATCAACACTTTGAAGTCAATGCGGAACCGAATGGGCAGCCAATGCAATGTGGCCAGAGTGGGTGTGATGTGTTGGTATTTCCTCACACTACTAAGAAGTCTGGCCACCGCATTCTGCACCACTTGGAGTTTCCGCATCAGCCTCAAAGGTAGCCCCACATAGAGAGCGTTACAGTGGTCTAATCTGAGATTACGAGCCCATGCATCAAGGTAGTGAGCGCCCCAACATCAAGATAGGGTCACAGCTGGGCTATCCGCCAAAGGTGAAAAAAGGCGGTGCGGACCACCGACTCCACCTGGGTTTCCATAGTGAGCGTTGGGTCCAGATGGAACCCCAGACTGCGAACTTCACTCTTGGAGGCAAGAGTCACCCCCCCCCAAAAGAGAGAGTTTCCCAAACCACCTACTATGGGGGCGCCCACCCTCAGTACCTCCGTCTTGTCCGGGTTCAGCCTCAGTCCATTTTCCTGCATCCATTGCAGTACGGTCTCCAGGCAGCTCTGGAGGGACAGAACTGTGTCTCCTGCGGTTGGTGAGAAGGAGATGTAGAGCTATTGGTCTCCCTCAACAGGTCATCGTACAGGGCGACTGTAGCAGGCCACTCTCAAGCCTCTACCCATCCAGGCCTATAAGAGTGCTCACTACCTCTCACCAAAAACTGCTGCCACCAACCTATCCTTTCAATCAAAAGGACAAGGGATTCTTTTAAACAAATAAAAAATTTATTGATTACAAGAAATAAAAGTAGTAAATCACTGATGTAAAATCAATTAGTCAATCACTGTTTTACGACACTAGCTCACACAGACTTTTCCCTCACTGACAGGCTCTTTCTCACTTTCTATCAATCCCTCTAATCACTCATCTCTCAAACTGATCTCTCAAAACTCCACACACACACACCTTATATAACTCAGCTCCTCCCACTTCTGCACCACCCTCCGTTCTCTCATTGGCTGAGGTTCCCCTGCCCAGCTGTGATGGACAGGTGAGAGCAGAGCTGAACGCCACAATACCTCCCCCCTTAACAAGTTGTTTTATGGGGGAAAGCTAAAGTGCTTTCCTCTATAAACAACGAGGAGCAATACAATAATACAATTAACTTAATAACAGTAATACATTTGCTAAACATTTTCATAAACATTAAATAAACATCTTACCTGCAAGTCTTATACATTCACTAACACTTACCAAGATCACTCATGCATACACTCAATATTAGAATAAAACATGACAATTATACTTACATACAACAAATCACATATATCAGGGTGTACATGAACAACAAACTTTTAAATACTTTAACCAATTTAAGAGTCCATTTTCTGTCTTCCTCAGTCGTCCGGTCTTCTAGAGAGAGCATCTGCAGAACAGTTCTGAGTCCCTTTAATCACTCGAACCTCAAAATCAAAGTCCTGTAGAAGCAAAGCCCACCTCATCAGCTTGCTGTTGTTAGCTTTGATAGTCCTTAACCACAATAGTGGGGAATGGTCAGTACAAAGGACAAAATGTCTTCCCCAGATGTAGGGCTTAAGTTTTTGCACCGCATACACAATCGCAAGACACTCTTTCTCGATGGTGGACAGATGTCTCTCGCCTCCCTGCAGCTTCTTACTCAGGTACGCCACCGGATGAAGGTCTCCGCCGTCGTCACTTTGGCACAGCACGGCTCCTAACCCGGAGTTAGACGCATCGATAAAGATGATAAACTCGCGCTGGAATTCAGGAGCTCTCAGGACTGGGTTGGTTATTAACGCCTCCTTCAGCTTCCCGAACGCCTCCTCGCAGTTGCTGGACCAATGGATACAGTCAGTACTCTTCTTGCAGGTTAAGTTAGTCAAAGGAGCTGCTATCTCACTGAACTTAGGAATAAATCTCCTATAATAGCCTACCAGCCCAAGAAATGATCTGACTTTCTTCTTGGTGGTGGGTCTAGGCCAATTACTTATAGCTTCTAAATTAGCTTCCAGGGGTTTAATCCTACCTCCCCCTACTACATGACCTAAATACTTCAATTCGGGGCTACCCAGCTGGCATTTGCTTGCTTTCACTGTTAGCCCAGCTGCTGTTAATCTTTGCAGCACTGTCTCTAGGTGACACAGGTGATATCTCCAGGTGTGGCTAAAAATACCTATGTCGTCTATATAAGCTACTGTGAAATCGCTAAGTCCCTGTAAAGTTTGGTCCATAAGTCTCTGGAAAGTTGCCGGTGAGTTTCTTAGACCAAAACTCAAAACACGGAACTCGTATAAACCAAAAGGACTACAAAAAGCTGTTTTCTCCTGGTCTTTGAGGTCAGCCGGGTAGGTGGGGCTCGTCAGCCATGGAAGGCAGCCCATCTAGGAGAAGGAAAACTCCGATTTCAAACCTCCACTGCCTTGTGGCTATATCCATTCATGGAAAAGGCTTCAGGAGTTAACCTCGAGGCAAAATCCGGAGCTGGAGTCCCGAAGGCAGCATGTGTTGTTCTGCCAACTCCTGCGACATTGCTGGAACCAGTTGTATTGGCTCTTGCCTTTCCATTGGACCATTTCAGCAATGTGGAGAGGGGGGATCTGCTGCTTGGGTAACAGCCTATCCTCCATATTACCTTACCCGGGCTTCATGCTCTGGAGAGGACACTCCTCGATTCAAAGCATGTTACCATAGTCTCTTGAGACTGAAGGATGCCTATATATATTTGAGGTCAATTCTCACTTGCCAGAATCCTTTCGTTAGGTCTAGGCAGGAAATATATTGACATCCCCCTATTGTCTCTATTAGGTTGTCTAATCTGGGCATAGGATACGCATCTGGCTTGGTGACATGATTCAGCTTCCTATAATCTACACAAAATCGAACACTGCCATCTGATTTGTCGACCAAGACTATAGGAGCAGACCAAGGACTGGATGACGGAACAATGATGTTTTCTTTCAGCATATCATCTAGCGCCTTGCACACCTTCTGAACATATGGCCCAGTGACCCTATATGGAGTAACTGATTGTGGGGGTGCATCTCCAGTATCAATCTTGTGCACCACTCCCTTTGTTTGTTGGAGAAAACCTGTCGGTACTTTGTTATCAAGGTCCTCAATTCACACTGTTGCTCATGGGAAAGTACAGGGCTGATTTTAATGTCTTCAGGATTATATATTGTTTTCCCCCTTCCTTCCCAATAGGGTAAGTCATGTTTTTCATTATCAGCTTCTTTCATAGCAAACAACACTCTGCTCTCTTCCCTATAATATGGTTTTATCATATTCACATGAACCACTCTCCAGCCTAGTTCTCCATCTTCCTTAATTACATAATTAAGGTCATTCATTTTGGCAATGATTCTAAATGGTCCTGCCCAATTTAATTGTAACTTATTCCCTTTGAGAGGTCTTAGCACGAGCACCTCATCTCCAGGATTAAAACTTCTTTCCCTGGCTTTCTTGTCATACCATACTTTTTGCTTATTTTTCTGCCCCTGTAAACTTTCAGCAGCTATCTCTAGATTTCTTTTCAAAGTGTTCATCAGGTTGTCTAAATATGAAATTACGTTCTCAGGATCAGACTCTGTTATCTTCTCCCAACGTTGTCTAATTAAGTCAAGTGGTCCTCTCACTTTCCTCCCAAACAGCAATTCAAAAGGACCAAATCCTGTACTGTCTTGGGGTACAGACCTATATGCATATAACAGAAGTTGTATTCTCTGATCCCAACTGTAAGGGTTCTCAGCAGAATAGGCCCTAATCATGCTCATAAGGGTCCCATTAAATCTCTCTGTGAGCCCATTAGTTTGCGGGTGATATTTCAAAGGCACCACTAACTGTTTTTGCAGATTGTCCCCCCCTTTCTTGGCGTCCCTTAGAGACTCTCGATACAATAAGCCCTGTTCAAGGTGGAACCTCTCAGGTCTTTCATGGGTTAATTTTGCTTCAGAAATGCTCTCAAAGCATTGTTTCAGTGTAGAATCTGATTTCTGTTTTTGACTGAATGCATTGCTTTGGGAAATATTAAGTGGAAAAATTTCAGCTGAGTTACTACTGTCAGGCATTCCCTTTCTCTGATTTTCAGTCCCTTCCTCAGCTGTCTCTGCTTTATCTTGTTGGGAACGTGTCACAACTAAAACCCTCTACACATGTTCAGAGAGGTCATTGCCAATTAAAACCGCTGCTGGAACCTGAGAAGAAATCCCAATTCTCCAAGGTCCTTCCCATCCCTGGTACCTAAGGTGTACCTCAGCCACAGGCAAAGTGACTGCTTTTTCACCAATTCCCTTTACAACCATGTTTTCCCCTTTTAAGATGTATTTCTGAGGTATTATATCAGTGTGACACAGAGTGACTTGTGAACATGAGTCCCTCAAAGACATGTATTTGTTATCAAAGATATAAATATGGTCCCCAGCTGTTTGAAATAACTCTTGGTTCATTTTAATTAAAAAGCAATGTCTAATCTCGGCCAAAGGTAAATCAGGTTCAATATTATCAGCCTGTGTAGAGAGTTCAGCTTGTGTTGCCATAGCGACTGACTCCTCCCTTGGTGGATTGTTCTGCTCTTGTTGCACACAGTATACTGCCTTAGGCTTGCCTAAATTTACTTTTTGTGGTACAAATTCTTTATTGGGATGCAATATGACCTTTTTCATTACACCTAAAACAGGTTCTAGCGTTCCATTGATCATTCCAAGCACCTTTACCTCCTTTTCCCTCCAAATTTTGTCCTGTGGCTTGGTTTTGGTCTGAGGACTTTCCCACAAAATGGCCTCCAACCTTCTGCTGGTTTTTAAATTGTCCTCTGGGGTACTTATTAGAGTGTTCCCACACTTTTCTCACAACCTTCCCCTCATGACCACTTGATTTTCTGATCTGGGAAATAAAATCCACAATCTCCCCTGCCTCTCTCAAATTTCTCGGTTTCTTGTCCTTGACCCAAAATCTCAGTTTTCCAGGTAAGAGAGAATAGAACTGCTCCAATCCAAAAATATTTTAAGGTCTTCTACTGTCTCAGCTTTTTCCTGTACCAGCCATTTGTCTAAATATCTGGACAGGTTGGCCCCTAAATGAGAGTAAGACTCATCAGGTTTCTTGGTCAGAGACCTGAATTTCTGTCTCAACTGTTCTGAATTTATGCCATACCTGGCAAAAACTAACCTTTTGAATTCATTATAATCTTTAATTAATTCGATAGGCATCTCCGCATAGATTTCTGCCAGTCCACCACTAATTTGGGATCTCAATACTATCATTCTTTCAGAATCCCTCACAGAAAAATCTTCACAAGCAATTTCAAACATCAATAAAAATGATTCTGGATCATCTCCTTTTCTGAAAACAGGGAATTTCTTTAGATCTGCCTTTGATAACTCTTCCCTCAGAATCATCTCTGCCAGTATTGTTATTATTATTGTTAGCCTGAGCTGCCAGCTCTAATCTCCTAAGCTCAAAAGCCATTCTCTCTTTCTCTAATTGGGCCTCCATTTCTCTCTGCCTCATTCTTTCCTCCCTCTCCATTTTCTCTTTCTCCATCTCTATTTTCTCTTTCTCCATTTGTAAGGCCAGTTTTTCTTTCTCCATCTCTATTTTCTCTTTCTCCATTTGTAAGGCCATTTGTCTTTCCTCAGCTTTGGCTTGTCTTTCCTCAGCTTTGGCCTTCATTTCTAGCTCAAATTTCCATTTTCTGAACTCTATTGGGTCTTCCCTGGAGGACTCTCCCTCCTGAGCTGAGGTAAATCCTTCCTCAACATCCCCATTTTCACTATCTGACCCAGCTGCCATTTCATAAGGCACCTGCTCAGCTTTCTTTCCCCTAGTCAAAGGCATTTTCCTTTCCTCAGGCTTCAGATCCAACTTACAAGCCTCGATTTAAAACTACAGTACACTTTTTTCCTGTCAGTGCTAGTCTGTGTTATAAAGTTGCTGCTTCACCAGTGCTGGTAATCTAGCTACAGTGTCTAGGCCTCTGCCTCCAGCTAGGCCTCCCACCACAGACAGAACTTCTCTCTCTGCCTCAGGCCACAAAATCACTCAAAGCCCACAGCTTTACCCTGTCCTAGGTTTAGCTGTCTTGAGTCCTCTCAGCGTATCTGCCCTTGGCTCCGCTTTTGTCCCTTCAGAGTTTTCCCTTAAACTCAGGACGAGCTAGCCAAACTGCCAGAGATTTCTGCCTTGGGCAACTCTCTCCACAGAAGCCTCCCTATCTTAATCCCCAATCTGAGTTTGCACGCCCTTCTACTAGACTTTCTCCCCGTGAGACAAGTCCTAGAAGGTTATCCACGCGCTCCCTCAGACGTCCCTGACTAAAGACCCCTGCTCTGGGTACCTTTCCAGTACAAGGTTTTACTGGATCAATTTGTATCCCACACGCTGGACACCAATTTATATTGTAGCAGGCCACTCTCAAGCCTCTACCCATCCAGGCCTATAAGAGTGCTCACTATCTCTCACCAACAACTGCTGCCACCAACCTATCCTTTAAATCAAAAGGACAAGGGTTTCTTTCAAACAAATAAAAGGTTTATTGATTACAAGAAATAAAAGTAGTAAATCACTGATGTAAAATCAATTAGTCAATCACTGTTTTAAGACACTAGCTCACACAGACTTTCCCCTCACTGACAGGCTCTTTCTCACTTTCTATCAATCCCTCTAATCACTCATCTCTCAAACTGATCTCTCAAAACTCCACACACACCCCTTATATAACTCAGCTCCTCCCACTTCTGCACCACCCTCCGTCCTCTCATTGGCTGAGGTTCCCCTGCCCAGCTGTGATGGACAGGTGAGAGCAGAGCTGAACGCCACAGTGACCAATGCCGTCTCTGTACCATGGTGCAACCTGAAGCCCAACTGAAACAGATCCGGGGCATCTGTTTCGTCCAAGTGTGCCTGAAGCGGGTCAGTCTTGTAGGCTATATATTCCTACCCCCACACCACCCCTGTGAGCTGAGTACTCAATTTACCAACCCCAGAAGGATGGAAGGATGAGTCAGCCTTGATTCATGGAACTGAACTCGGGTCATGAGCAGAGTTTTGGCTGCAGGACTGCAGTTTAACCACTGCACCACGAAGCTCACTATCTAAAACCCCTGAAACAAGACAGTCCAGAGGTGGGAATAGAATTTTCAGACTCCAACTCCCAGAACATTCCAAGAGTCCCTCCCCCACCCCCAAAATCTTGGGAATCCCAGTCCACAAACTCATACCATCGGATGCCTGTAATTCCCTCACCTGTACCAGAACCAAGACTTCTGAGGCTGCATTCTAGACCTTTATTTCGGGCTGCAATGCTTCCTGGGAGTCGCAGTTTTTTGGGAGGAGCCCACCGTAGAGCTGAAAGGGCAAGAGACTAGAATACCCAGAAAAGAAATTGGGCAGGAAATTGAGGCCTCAAATGCACCCTCTGTTGAGTAGTCTTCGAGGGAAATGTAAGTGCGTGAAGAGGGGTGTCTTCAGCCCAGAACTCCACCCTGGGAATTTTCACAGAATTCGAGGAGTTGGAGCCCAAATAAACCAAGCAGCGTCTATCGCAGGTGAAAGATTTCTGTGCTCTGCAATTCAATGGTTTTCCTGGAAAACAGGGAAGGCAATCAAATACAAGATAGATGGATGCAGTAAAGCAGCACAAGTGAATGTTCAGCCTTTAAAATGGCAGTCACCATTTCTTTTTTTAAAAAAATTACTGGCCAGAATGTCTGTACATCATCCACATCATCTCTGCAATCACTATTGCAAGACCCCCATCTCTCTCTCTCTCTCTCTCTGAGAAACTTCTCTTATTCTTTTCCTCTTACTCACCAGGTGACCTCAACAGCCCAGGAAAGTTTGCAAACCAGGTACAGGGAAGCAGCCTGTTCGCAGCTTTGGCTCTCTTTCCCCTTCAATCCCTGTTTCTTTCTGCTGGCGGCTCATTGCTAATTGCAACTCTACTCTTTTCTTTCCCCTTTAATCACTCCCAGGTTTGCGCTTTCTCCTTCAAATTGAGCCAGCTGCCCAGGATTTGCCCTTGATTTTTGAAGGTCTTCTGGGAAGTGTAGTTCAGAACAAAAGGGAGACTCAGGCACAGTGGTCCAGGGGAAATCCTGGGAAAGGCAGGCGGTATAGGCTATGCAAGGATATCAGGCAAAAGCAACAGAAACAAAAGGAAAAAAAAGACATGAATATGTGGCACTTTAAAGACCAATTATGACATTTTAATGTGATCTTCTGTGGACTCATTCACTTTCTCAGACATACGAAAACAGAGTGAAACGCTGAATGAAATATCTGTCCTATAAGCAGAACATTCTAAATCTACATTGGCTCTTGGTGTTGTGCTATGTTCACATGGAGTAATTTATGGCTTATGCTGTTGTCAAAAAAACAGTGGTTCCCAATCTTGGGTAACTCAGGTGGTTTTGGACTTCAATTCCCACAAGTCTTCAGCACCAGCTGTGACGGATGGGGTTTCTGGGAGTTGTAGTCCAAGAACACCTGGGTGACCCACTGGTCTAAAAACAAACAAAAAAGAAAATAAAACAATAATGTGGAGGTATTTTCTATCAAATTCCATGTATTAATAAAATCTGCTCATCTCTTCCTTCAAAAAAATATTTCATCTAAATATATTGGCTGAGTTTGTTTCTTGGGGTGAAGGCAGTTGAAATATATCCTTCCCCCCCCCCCCCAGAACAGAGGGTGGCACTAAAAAACCCAGGGAATGGAGGGTGGACCAGCGTTATGAGAAGAGTAATTTCCTCATGTTTATGGAGAGCTTTTTCTGTGTTGAAAGCATTTGTTTCATTGCCATGGCAAGGGGGCAGGAAAAAGTAACCTATCTTCTGGGTTGAACATTTTAAATCCACTGCATTTGTTCCATGTGGAAGAAAAGCTAAAAACCGATTCTCATTCCTGTTGCTTCTACCACAGTGGCAATGAGTTCCACCACCAGAGCTTCTTGGTGAAAAGATTCCTAATATCCTTCCACACCCAACACAGGATTTGGAGTTACAATCTTCCCTCCTCTCCCCCTTTTCTTCAGCCTGCCTTGTTTGCATTCCTATCCATGTTTCTGGGAGGGATCCTGGCCTCTGATTAGGTCACTTGCAGGCAAGCCATGGATCATCACAAATTTTAGACCATTCCTTGTATGGTTAAAAGTGAGCGGAAAGTGGACGTTAGGTTTGGACCATCACCAACTGATTCCGGGGAAACCTGGTGGGTTCCTGCATAGGTTCCTGTGGGATATGAGTTGATTTTAAAAAATCATTTGAATTATTTGGAGAAAAGATGTTTTAAAATAAAGGAGGGCCGTTGTGGTTCTCAGGCTCTGACCTCCTTTCATAGAGGAGGGCATGCTGAAACTAGGAAACGTCATTTAATAACAACTTATCAGCTAGAATCCTATCAGGGTTCAAGGAAGGTTTGTGCAACTTGCTACGGTTAATTATGTCTAACAATTTGCCAGGCAATTAACCATCTTGATTCATTTCCTACATGCCATGCCATGAACATGTCGAGACACCTTGTCACCTGGTTGCAGTCATGATCCTGTACACCAACCTCTAAAGGCTCAATCTTTGTGGAAGTACGGAGGTGGGCTAACAATTTGCCAGGCAATTAACCATCTTGATTCATTTCCTACATGCCATGCCATGAACATGTCGAGACACCTTGTCACCTGGTTGCAGTCATGATCCTGTACACCAACCTCTAAAGGCTCAATCTTTGTGGAAGTACGGAGGTGGGCTGTCCCAGGTCAATTTGAAATTCACTTTCACTGTTCAATCACTGGTGTTGTTTCCTTGGATGGTTTATTATCCCAGATGACTTTTTTGGCTAGAGAAACCGCATGTCAAGTCAATTTAATCCTTGCAGGATCACGGGCTCTCCACTCTCCTCTGTCAGAACATTGCGCCTCTTTTAAAAAATGTCTTTGTGAGGTAAACTACCAGTGTCCTGACAGAAGAGTTCTATGAAATGGCACTGCTTGCCTCACACTGGAAAAGGGGTTCCTACAAACAACGGTTGGGAGAAGAGACAAGAGATGCTCACTTGAGGATGATGAGCCAACTCTAGAGGCAGACCTTTCAGCACTGCGCTGAAATTCGGGATGAACACTTCAGAGGCAACAGACTTTTTAGACACCGATATACACCCACACCACACCAAGATACTGACAGCTACGCTTCAAGTGCAGTGCAAAAAGTTTAGGTTTTGGAGTTGGATGGCTTCAGAACAAGAAAGCACTGTAGATGGGAGGCGTTGGGCGCTGCATCTCCAGAGTCACTGCATTTATGGCAAAAATCTGGTGGGACAGCATGACTCTCCATGACGATGAAATAAATGGTTGGGGAAGTATGAAGGTCTGGGAGGGAGGGAGAAAAGGGACATGGAGGAGAACCTTGCCATCAATATGTCACCCCATTCATCCTTCAGAAACTGAGGCCATTATAACCTCCTCTTCACTTCTAGATACAGGTGAAGAAAAGAGGGGAAATTGACTCCCCTGAACATCCCTGTCAACCCTCTATTTGGGGGAGAGAGAAAGAGAAAATACCACCACGTAGAACGTGAAAGGAAAACCAGGGAAGAGACTAGAGGGAGGAGAAAAAACTCCTGGAATCCTATCAAGGAGACGATTGAGAGGGGAACCTCAAGCACAGGAGGAAGGGGAGGGATCGAGAGGAAGAGATGGCGAGGAAAACTGGGCCCAACATCCAGGCTGTGATTCCTCATGTACGGGACAATGCCAATCTCATCCCCAAACTGGTCCAGAGGCAACAAATGGACCAAAATGTCCACTGAAAAGACTTATCATTAGGTAACCCAGGATGATATGACTCTTTATGTTGTTGTCCTTTGACTCTGAGTTTGAACCTCTAAATCCTGTTAGAGTTGCTGTAATTTGGATGCAACTTGACAAACATAACTTCCAACTTGTTTCAGCACCTCTCTTGTAAAGGAGATCAACATTTCCACTCACACAGTCAGGAGTCCTATTTCCAAACTCCAGCTAATCTAAAAAGGCTTAGTTGGAATCAGATCATTTATTAGTTTCAAGGCAATTGTCATAAAATTAAGTTAAAATTATGATAAAACCATAGAAGTAAAAGAGGCAATTGGTACAGCCAAAGAATCACAGAGCAGGAGGCAGGGAGATCCACGCATCACATCCAGTCTATGTCACTGTCTTCCGACATGCAGACTTTGAACCAGAGCATTAACCCAGTTGACTATCTCCTTCCTGAAGTAGATTGTGCTCAGGAATGTGGTGTTTGTGAACCTTGGAAGGAAGAAAACATTTCCTCCAAAGGATTTCCACATTAAAAGCCACCATAATGTTTCTTTCCAAAGTGTTTCGTAGGTCCACAAAGGCTTAAGTCAACAGTAGAGCTCTCAGTATTTCTTGAATTTCCAAATGTTTTCTTCCCAGGAGTGATATTCATAAGCTGATGTGTAACACTTTGTGTTCTGCAATGCAAGCTTTCCCCCACATTCTCTCCATTTTAGAGGTTCTCACTGGAGTGAATTTTCTTGTGTTCTCTCAGACTGAACAACCAGAGAAATCTTTCTCCACATTCCTCACATTTCTGTGGTTTCTCCCCAGTACGAAGTTGTTGATGTGCTGTGAAGGGTGACTCAGCTTTGAAGCTTATCCCACATTCTTCACAACAATATGGATTTGTCTGTGAATGTGAGTGCTGATGTATGATTAAATTGCAGAGACGGTTGAAACATTTCCCACATTCATCACATGCATACATTTTTTCTCCAGACTTCGTTAGTGTACTGTGAGGTTAGAGTGTTCGGAGAACATTTTCCCAACATCTTTGCACTGATAGGGTTTATCTCCTGTATGACAGCGCTAATGTACTTTGAAAGCTGACGGATGACGGAAACATTTCCCACATTCTTTAGATGTCTAAGGTTTTTCCCCTGAGTAAATTTGTTCACGTTTTTTGAGTTTTGAACAGTCGCTTAACTGTTTGCCACATATATTACATTGATAGGGTTTCTCCCCTGAATGTGAGCACTGATGTACTTTCAAAGATGAGGGAAAAGTGAAGCATATACCACATTCATCGCATGCATACAGTTTATCTGCTGAGTGAATTTGTTGCTATACAACAAGGTTGGAAATTTGGGAAAACCTTTTCCAACATTCTTCACAGAGAAAGGGTTTCTCTCCTGTATGAATTCTCTAATGTACTGTAAGAACTTTCTTCTGCTTGAAGCTACTCCCACATTCTTTGCATGTATAAGGTTTTTCCCCTGAGTGAATTCGTTGATGTACTACAAGGTTTGAATGTTTTCCCACATTCTTCACAGGGAAAGGGTTTCTCTCCTGTATGAATTCTCTGATGTAATGTAAGAACTCTCTTAAAGTTGAAGCTTCTCCCACATTCTTTGCATGTATAAGGTTTTTCCCCTGAGTGAATTCGTTGATGTACTACAAGTATGAACTTTTAGTGAACCTCTTCCCACATTCTTCACAGGGAAAGGGTTTCTCACCTGTATGAATTGGTTGATGTTCTCTGAGACTTGAATGCCTTGTGAAGCCCTTTCCACATGCATGACATTTGTAAGGACTCTCCTCAGTGTGCATTCCCTGGTGTTCCTTAAGTCCAGCACTTCCCTTGAAGCTCTTGCCACATTCTTCACCTTTACACAATTTTCCTTCTGAGTCCACAGGCTGAGTGACTTGAAGAGCTGAGCTAACGCTGAAGCATTTTTCAAACCTAGAGTCTTCATAAGGTTTCTCTCTTGTGGGAAATCTTGAGTCTTCTGGGCTCCTTCTGGAACTCTCTCCATGCTCCAAACAGTGACACAGACTTTCCTCTGAGTGGCATCTTGGACAGTTCACTGAGCTTTTCCTCAGAGGACTCCTTAGTTCAAACTCTGAGTTCTGAAGGACACTGAAGTGTCATTTTATTGTCTTTTCCTCTTCTTCTTGACAGACAACACCTCTCAGATAAGGGCGAGGTTTTCCTCCCATTTGCCTCATTTTCCTTCTCCCTCTGCAATTCATCTCTGATCCCACAGTTCCCGTGTTCATCCTCCACTCTTTCTGGGGATGTCCCGTGGAGTCTTCTTTCCTCTTCCTGTGCATCATCTGCTGGAAGAAAGAGAGAGTTCATGGTGATTAGTGGCTTTTGCCATTTAACAGGGAAAATATCTATCGGTAAGCCAATGTCCTGCTGCTTCCTTTTCTCTGCTGAGAAAACAGTAGATTACAATCATTCGTGACGTGGGTTTCCACCTTCTTAATCAACCCTTCACAGATTGCCCCTTCATGAATTGCTGATGTTGCGATGAAAGGACTTGAGTAATTCAGAGAAGGTATGGACACCAAAGCCAGACAGGTCATGGTGGAGAGTTTTGACTAAATGCGATCTAATGCTGCAAAGAAAAATACTTCACAGAAACCTGGAATGTAAGATCTAAGAACGTTGGGAAGCTGGAGGTGGTCAAACAGGAGATGGCAAGAATAAACATTGACATCCTGGGCGTCAGTGAACTAATATGGACAGGAATGGGCGAATTCAGCTCAGATGATTATCATATCTACTATTGTGGGCAAGAATCCCATAGAAGAAATGGACTAGTCCTCATAGTCAACAAAAGAGTGCGGAAAGCTGTACTGGGATACAATCTCAAAAATGAGAGGATGATTTCAATACGAAATCAAGGCAGACCTTTCAGCATCACAGTAATCCAAGTTTATGCACCAACTACCAATGCTAGAGAGGCTGAAACTAACCAATTCCATGAAGACATAAAAGACCTTCTAGAACTGAAGTAAGATGTTCTTCTAATTATAGGGGACTGGAAAGCTAAAGTAGGGAGTCAAGAGATAAAAATGTAGCAGAGCAAAGGATAATAGAGTTTCATCAGGAGAACAATCTGGCCATCACAAACGCTCTTTTCCAACAACACAAGAAGCGACTCTACACATGGACATCACCAGATGGGCAATATCAAAATCATATTGATTATATTCTCTGCAGCCAAAGATGGAGAAGCTATATACAGTCAGCAAAAACCAGACCAGGAGCAGATTGATCATCAGCTTCTTATAGCAAAATTCAAGCTTAAACTGAAGAAAGTAGGAAAAACCACTGGTTTAAACCAAATCCTTATCGAATACACAGTGGAAAAGAAGAACAGATTTAAGGAACTAGACTTAGTGGACAGAGTGCCTGAAGAACTATGGCTGGAGGCTAGTAATATTGTACAGGAGACAGCACCAAAAACCATCAAAAGAAAAGGAAATGCAAGAAAGAAGAGTGGCTGTCGAACAAGGGCTTACAAATAGCAGAGAAGAGAAGGGAAACAAAATGCAAAGGAGATAGGGAAAGTTACAGAAAATTGAATGCGGACTTCCAAAGAATAGCAAGGAGAGACAAGAGGGCCTTCTTAAATGAAGAATGCAAAGATATAGAGGAAAATACTACAAAGGGGAAACCAGAGATCTGTTCAAAAAATTGGAGATATTAAAGGAACATTTTGTGCAAAGATGGATATGATAAAGAACAAAAATGGTAGGGCCCTAAAAGAAGCAGAAGGCATCAAGAAGAGGTGGCAAGACCACAGAGGAATTATACCAAAAAGATTTGGATACACCGGACAAGCCAGATAGTGTAGTTACTGACCTTGAGCCAGACATCCTGCAGAGTGAAGTCAAGTGGGTCTTAGAAGCCTGGTTAACAACAAGGCCAGTGCAGGTGATGGCATTCCAACTGAACTATTTAAAATCTTAAAAGATGATGCTGTTAAGGTGCTACATTCAATATGCCAGCAAATTTGGAAAATTCAGCAGTGGCCAGAGGATTAGAAAAGCTCAATCTATATCCCAACCCCAAAGAAGGGAAGTGCCAAAGAATGCTCCAACTACCATACAGTTGCACTCATTTCACACGCTAGCAAGGTTATGCTCAAAATCCTACAAGGTAGGCTTCAGCACTATGTGGACCGAGAACTCCCAGAAGTACTGTACAAGCTGGATTCCAAAGGGGCAGAGGAACTAGACACCAAATTGCTAAAACACTGGATTATGGAGAAAGCCAGAGAGTAACAGCAAAACATCTACTTCTGCTTCATTGACTAGCAACAGTTAGAACCGGATATGGAACAACTGGATATGGTTCAAAATTGGGAAAGGAGTACAAAAAGGCTGTATATTGTCCCCCAGCTTATTTAACTTATATGCAGAATACATCATGTGAAAGGCTGGACTGGATGAATCTCAAGCCGGAATTAAGATTGCTGGAAGAAATATCAACAACCTCCAATATGCAGATGATACTGCTTCAATGATAGAAAGTGTGGAGGAATTAAAGAACCTTGTAATGAGGGTGAAAGAGGAGAGTGCAAAAATGGTCTGAAGCTCAACTTCAAAAAAGCTAAGATCATGTCCATTGGTCCCATCACCTCCTGGCAAATAGAAGGGGAAGATATGGAGGCAATGACAGATTTTACTTTCTTGGGCTCCATGATCACTGCAGATGGTGACAGCAGCCACGAAATTAAAAGATGCCTGCTTCTGGGGAGGAA
This sequence comes from Pogona vitticeps, assembly GCF_051106095.1. Taxonomy (NCBI): domain Eukaryota; kingdom Metazoa; phylum Chordata; class Lepidosauria; order Squamata; family Agamidae; genus Pogona; species Pogona vitticeps. The sequence continues at coordinate 16,708,411 of NC_135784.1, forward strand.
AGCGATGACAAAGCTAGACAGCATCTTAAAAAGCAGAGACATCTCCATGCCAACAAAGGTCTGCATAGTCAAAGCTATGGCTTTTCCAGTAGCAAGGTATGGAAGTGAGAGCTGGACTATAAAGAAGGCTGGCCACCAAATAATTGATGCTTTTACATTGTGGTGCTGGAGGAGACTCTTGAGAATCCCTTCTCAAGAGAAAAAAACTATCCATTCTGAAGGAAATCAACCCTGAGTGATCACTGGAAGGACAGATCCTGATGCTGACACTCTAATACTTTGGCCACCTCATGAGAAGAGAAGACTCCCTAGAAAAGACCCCGATACTGGGAAAGTGTGAAGGCAAGATGAGAAAGAGACGGCAGAGGGCAGGATGGTTGGACAGTGTTATTGAAGTGACCAGCATTAATTTGACCCAACTCTTGGAGGAAGTGGAAGACAGGAGGGCCTGGTGTGCTCTGGTCCATGGCGTCATGAAGAGTCGGACATGACTAAATGACTAAACAACAACAACAACAACCCAACATCAGTCAAAGGATTTAAAGGAATCCGATTTCCAATCATAGTGCAAAAAGTTTTAGGTGGAACTGAACGAACAACGAGAGTTTATTGGCTGAGCACTAAAGTTCAAGAACATTTATTTTTGCTTGGGAAGGGAATGTAAAGGAGAATGCAAATACAAAAGTTCCTATCACGAAGCAAAATGTTTTTCTAAAACTAGCTGGATGAAGAGATCAGTGAATGCAGTGTGGATGTAAAGTTCAAGGTTTCGATACCCCCATGATACTTCTTGGGACTTTGTAATGTTTTCTCATAATTTGCTACCTTTTTTCTTCTGCGGGGTTAAAACAATTATAGGAGGGGTATAGAAATTAACCCCAAATTGCCCTAGTTCTATTAAACATACGGAATGAAGATTTTTTTACTACAAGTGTTCCAGGAACAATGAATCAGCTATTGCATTAGCAAGACCAGTAAACTAAAACCATTTTTTGTAGCACTCCCCCTGTTCTGTTTTGCTTCCCCATCCATACACAAGAGGTATGAAAACAGTAAACACTGACCTTTGGAAAAGCAAGAAGGAGTTGATGTACATGTCCAACCTAAAAAGGGGACAGGTCAACCATCTCTGAGTACCCTACAGCATGGAAAGGGGCGTTGTGAGTCAGAATAGACTATAAAGCACACTAAAAAGATGAAAAATCAGCTTAACTAAGGCATTAAGTGTCTAAGATACATTGCTGGTGAACGAATCAGAAGTTACACATAAAGTTATTATAAAACAGAGAAGCAATGAGTGGCAATCAAGACAAACGTATACAATGATTAACATGCATAGGGAAACAGAGTAACTTTGTCGCAACTCCAAGGATGAAAGGCTCCCCAACTCCTTCGTAGAAAATATTCTATACCCGGCAGAGGTTGAGATGCCTCCAATATGCCTGAGGGGAGAGCAAGTGCTTCTTCTCAGCCATCATCTTCTGGATCCTCCGGGGTCTCCAGCTGCTTCTGCTCACCCTCAAGAAGAGTTCCAGTCCTCCCAGGTATGCACCAAGCGTTTGTCTTCATGGGCCACGTGCAGTGGTGGGATTCAAATAAATTAACAACAGGTTCTATGTCCTAATGATTGTTAGATAGATAGATAGATAGATAGATAGATAGATAGATAGATAGATAGATAAATAAATAAATAAATAAATAAATAAATAAATAAATAAATAAATAAATAAATAAATAAATGCCCAGGACATTTAAAAAAAAGGTACCACATAAGCAACAGTCTTATGTGGTATCTTTAACTTGAAAAAAATCATAGTAAAATGAGGATGGTTGGGTGTTTAACTGAAGCGGTCTCACCCCAAAACTTTTTCCCTCTGTCTCCTGCCCTCATGCCTTGTCAATCACCCCCCCTCTCTGCCTTGAGGCCATGAGCTTTCCTCCAGTGACATCAAGGACTCATCCTCCCCCCTTTCCCCCATTGACACCTCTGCTCTTTCCAGGGCTTATCTCTCTCACCCACACCCCACCTCAGACGGCTCAGTGTGGCGCAGGAAGGGAGGCAGCTAATTGCACCCCCCTCCCCCCGCTCGTAGCTGGTCACCTGGCCCCTCCTCCTTCATTCATCTCAGGCCAGCAAACGGTTCTAAGAACCAATAGTACATTTAGGAATCAGTTCTATAGAATAGGTGCGAACCTGCTGAATCCCACCTCTGGCCACGTGGGACAACAGAGAAGAATCCTTCTAGGAGTACAATCCTGTCCCCTTGACTAGTCTTGGGTAAGCAGTCCCATTGCTTTCCATGGGACGATCTCATCCAGTTGTTTGTTTTGTCATTGATCACTCTGTGTTATGCTTATATGGTGCCCCAGATAATTCAAAGCACTCTCTGACTTGATAACAATCTTGCAGGGTACATATTCCCATGAACCCACTGAGCTGAGTACTCAATTTACAAGCCACAGAAGGGCTTAAGACTGAGTCAGCCTTGACTCATGGAATTGAACTCAAGTTATGAGCAGAGTTTTGGCTGCAAGACTGCAGTTTAACCATTGCACCACGAAGCTCACTATCTAAACCCACTGAAACAAGACAGTCCAGATACGCAAATAAAAACTTTTTGGACTCCAATTCCCAGAACATTCCAAGACTTCCTCCCCGACCCCTGAAGCCTTGAGAGTCCCAGTCCACAAACTCACACCGAGGGACGCTTATATTTCCCTCACCTGTACCAGAACCAAGTCTTATGAAGCTGCATTCCAGACCTTCATTTGGGGCTGCAATGCTTCCTGGGAGTTGCAGTACTTTGGGAGGGGCCCACTGCAGAGCTTAAAGGGAAAGAGACTAGAATATCCAGAAACGATATGGGGCAGGAAATTGAGGCCTCAAATTCACCCTCCGTTGACTAGACCTTTAAGGGAAATGTAAGTGCTTGAAGATGTGGGTCTGCAGTGCAGAATTCCATCCCAGGAATTTTCAAAGAATTCAGGGAGTTGGAGTCCAAATAAGCCAAACCACATCTAGCCCAGATGATAGATTTCTGTGCTCCACAATTCATTTGTTCAGGCAACCTTTAGTCTCGAGAGACTACGATAACGTGGTCTGTATGGAGGATTTGGAGTGTGGCTGAGAAGGCCAGTTCGAGAGTGACAATCCATTCCACACTGAAGGCAAATATAATCTGTCCCCTGTCCAACTCCCTGATTTTGCTGGTTTCGGGATTCAGTTCAATTTCCAGGAGAACAATACATTTGTTCTCCTGGAAAACAGAGAAGGACAACCAAATACAAGATAGAGGGACTCTGTAGAGGAGCACAAGTAAGTGTTCAGCCTTTAAAATGACAGTCACTGTGACGGTAGCGAAGATGTCATCTGCCCGTCACTGCTGTAGCTAGAGTTTATCTGCCTATAGCAGGACGGGAGGTGGGACTTCAGAGGGTGGAGCTATGGTATTTAAGGGGGGAGTGAATGAGGTGTGAGTCAGATAGAGTTTGAGATAGGGCTTGGATAGGGTCTGGTAGGGACTTAGGGAGTTAGGGCTTGTATATGTTATAAAGTACTGTGTTAGTGAAGGTCTGAGAGAGAGGGTGTATGAGGGGATACTTTATTATTACTGATTGCCTTTTTATTTTAGTTGATAAAGTGATTTACCATTCCTTCTGATGTTATCAATAAAATACAGGTTTTTATTTTTAAAATCATACATTTGTCTGAAGAGTCTTATGAAGGAGTGGTTGGTGGCAGCGTGATTATAGTGTGTATGTAAGAGTGACGTGACACCTCATTTGTGACATGAGAGGAGGCCGTCACAATAAAACTGGTGGCAGCGGTGGGATAGTGTGTTTGTGAGAGTGACGTGGCAGCTCCTTTGTGACGTTTGAGGAGGCTGTCACAATAAAACTGGTGTCCAGCGGTTGGGATACGAGTTGTCCAGTAAAGCCTTGGCCAAAGTGACCAGAGCAAAAGGATTTCAGTTAGGGTCACCTGAAGTGTAAAGCGTGGATAACTCTCTAGAATTTGATTCAATTTAGTGGAGAGGCACTTGAGCTTCAGAGTGGGAGAACTGAGATATGAGCTCTGTGGTGTCCATTTTGTGAGGGAGAGTGGCCCAAAAGTAGAGGCTGTGGTGGTTTGGTCAGAGTGTCCAGAGTTAGGTGAACTCTGTGGGGACAGACCAAGGGCAGCAAAGCTGAGGGATCTCTATTGTAAATAGCACAACCTGTGAGTGGGTAGAGCTGTAATACAAATTAAAGGGTGCCAAAGGCAGTAATATAAAATAAAGTATCCTTAGTTTGGCAAGGGGCCCAGTGTAAGGACAAAAGCCAAAGAAGCATAGTTACAGTTACAGCTAGCTGTGTGCTGCTGAAGGCTGCAACTAAATATCAGACCTTAGCACAGGAAAAAAAATTAAGTGATTTTAAACAGAAGCTTGAAAATAGAAAAGAACCAATTTTGTGATTAAAAATGCCCTTAACTCGCAGCAAAACATCTGAAATTGAGTCAAAATCTCCAGAGATGTCTGATAGTTCTGGAGATAAGTTAAATGGTGAACAGGAAAGATTTTCCTCAGCGCAAGAGGATGAGTCTTCTGGTGAACATATATACAGAATGAAACAAATAGAAATAGAAATTGAGAACTCAAAGGGGGAGGACTCTATTGAGTTTAGCAAATGGGATCAACAAATAGATCCAACCTTGCAGCAGTGCTTTAAGATGGTTAGCAATTGTCCAGTAACCCCTGAGAACCGTGAGAGATATTATTGTGAAGAAGAAGGCCTTTTATGTAGGGAGATCTTAATAAACTCCAAGAAGGAAAAAATGCTTGTAGTTCCTTCTAAATATAGAAAGAAAGTAATGGAAAAATGTCACACAGACACCCTATCGGGACATTTAGGGATGGCGAAGACTAAGCAGACAATATCCCAGAAGTACTACTGGCCAAAAATGGGAAAAGAAATAAAAGAATTTTGTCAAAGCTGCACCACTTGCCAAATGAAAATAAATAGTGAGGAAAAATCCAATAGGGATGATGACTGGGATAGGTACATGGAAGATATGAAAAATCTTAGCAGTTTATCTAAGCAATTTATCTAAGAACAACTGAAAGAGAAACAGAGGTCTGGGTTTACTCTATTAAGGCAAGTTTTTAAAGATGCATACGGCATAGATGAGTTTTCTGAGGGAAAAGATTTACAATCCAAAGTGGAAGTGGATAAGGTTTATGAGTGTGAAAGAAAGATAAAGCCACAAACTATTCCGAAACCAAAAGAAGGCACACAGGTTAAGGCACAACTTCAAAACCTGAATCATTCTGAAGAAAACATGAGGGAAACATGGGAAGACTACCCTAAGTATTCCAAAGGGCTAGTTCAGAGCCAGCAGAAAGTGGGCGGCCATTTTGTTGGAAAGCCTTCAGAACAGGGCCAAGATCCAGGTTTTGGAGGGAAAAGAAAATTTAGAAAAATTTGCTAGAAAAAGCTCATGGGAAGAAAAAATTTGCCTCAACTGCCAAGAGAGGGGCCATATTGATTCCCAGTGTCTTAAAACAAAACAAAATAAAGAAAATTTACCTCAGAAAGTAAATTTAAAAGAGGCAAAGTCTGTGTATTACATTCAGAACAGCCAGATGACTCCCCCTAGAGAAGGCCCTGTAGCCATAGAAACGAAAGCAGAGGCAGCTAAGCTCTCTAAAATTGATACATTTAGAGGGAAGATCTCAAGTTATGATGAAAATATTCCTATTGCTGCTGCGTCAGTTCTTATAGGCACTGATCTCTCAAAACATGTCAAGAGTGCCTTTGTGATTACACAATCACTACTAGAACAAAATGAAGCAGCAGGAAAGATTACTGATTTTCAAGAGGGAGTTAGAAATCTACCCCAAGCTGAGGCAATTTCTCTGGAAATACCTCAGGAAAATATATTTGTCCAAACGCAGCTAGCAGACCCCACTTTAAAAGGCTGTTTTGGAAAAGTGGCTGGCAAAGGATTATCCCTTAAACAAGGGTTGCTATACAGAGAAAAACAGTTAAATATTTTAAAAGGGGAACTTGAGATTAGAAGCCAGTTAATGGTACCAGATAAGTATTCAGTCATAGTTGATGCACATTTGTGTATAAGTGAAATCAACCAGAGAATAACCCAGAAGTTTTATTGGCCTGAAATAGAAAAACAGGTTAGAAATTTCTGTCAGAAAGTTGATATGTGCCAGAAACAGAGTTATAACAGTGACCAGACTGAGGTTAAAATGTGCCCTTTACCAGAAGTATCTGCACCTGTTAAAAATATTGAAGCAGACATTATAGAACCATCTTTTACATCCAGGCTTATAACTACAGTGTGGCAGATTTGTGGAGTAAAACACTTAGAGAATTCTCCCTATCATCCGGAAAGTGATGGGTTGGCAGAGAGATTCAATGGAACCCTCATGAGGATGATTAAAGCCTATTTAACTGAGAACCATACTAACTGGGACCAAAACCCACAGTTACTTTTATATGCCTACAGATCAGTTCCACAAGAGAGTACTTGTTTCAGCCCTTTTGAGCTATTATTTGGGAGACATGTGAGGGGTCCACTTGATCTAAGTAAGCAAAATTGGGATCAGATTGTTAAAAGAAACCCCCAAAATGTGATCACATGTGTAGACTCTGTGGTAAACAGCCTCGAAAGAAATCTAGATTTGGCTGCTGAGAATCTAAGACCACAAAAAGTCAAACTGAAAATGTGGTGTGACAAAAAGGCTAGGGAACTTCAGTTTATTCCTAGAGATGAGGTCTTTCTGGTGAGGCCCATCAAGGGGAACAAGTTACAACTGAACTGGAACAGTCCATATGGAGTTATTCATGAAATGAGTAACCTCAATGACATTCTTGAGGGGGTTGAACACCTAGACAAAAGGGTTGTTCATGTAAATGCCCTTAAGTCTTCTTATAGTGAAGAAAAAAATGTGCTGTTTGAAATGAAAGCAGCTGATAAAAGAGAACATGAGTTACCTTTCTGGAATGGGAGGGGTCAGCAAAAGTTCATCTCAGAGGAGGTGCAGATCAGCCCTGCTCTATTCATAGAACAGCAGAGTGATTTAACATTAGTTAATAAGAATCAGCAGGTTTTCTACAGCAAACCTAATGTAGGCAAAGGAATGTTACATCAGATTGATGCAGAGCTGATGAAGAAAAGGAGAAAGGACCTCGTTCCATGGTCCAATGACTGCAAGGTGGCTTTTGGAAAGCTAAAAGAAGCATTTACCAACCACCCTGTGTTGCATGCTCCAGACTTAAAACAAGAATTCATCGTCCACACCGATACTTCGAAGGCCAGGGTAGGAGCCGTTCTGTACCAGGGTGATGACATCGGAGACCAGCATCCTGTGTCCTACCTGATCCAGAAACTTCGAAAGAGAGAAAAACACGTGTCGACCATCGGAAAAGAGTGTTGGGCCATCATTTACGTGATCCAAAGAGTGAGGGCCTACATCTAGAAAAGACACTTCATTTGGTGCGTGGACTATTCACCTTTTATATGGCCAAAGACTATGAAAGCCCAGAACAGTGAACTAATGAGGTGGGCTCTCCTTTGGCAGGACTATGACTTGGAGGGTAAGGTTGTCAAATGGACAATGAACTGTGTTACTGACACCTTATCCCGAAGACCTGAAGACGGCGGCTGAATAAACATGGACTCTTAAAATATAACTAAGTGTAAAGGTTGTAAAATGTGTTATTGTGGTTGCATTATTATTTGTGTACATAAATATGCAATTGCTTGTTTAAAAAGTAAGTATATTTGAAAAGATTTGGTTATGCATAAGTGTTATATGGTTGTGCTAAGTGTTGTATTGGGGTATGCATTGTTTTATTTGTTGTGCAGTTGTTTTGGGGTGAAAAGCACCTTAGCTTTCCCCTCACAAAACAACTTTTATAAGGGGGGAGGTAATGTGACGGTAGCGATGATGTCATCTGCCCATCACTGCTGTAGCTAGAGTTTATCTGCCTATAGCAGGACGGGAGGTGGGACTTCAGAGGGTGGAGCTATGGTATTTAAGGGGGGAGTGAATGAGGTGTGAGTCAGAAAGGGTTTGAGATAGGGCTTGGATATGGTCTGGTAGGGACTTAGGGAGTTAGGGCTTGTATATGTTATAAAGTACTGTGTTAGTGAAGGTCTGAGAGAGGATGTGTATGAGGGGATACTTTATTATTACTGATTGCCTTTTTATTTTAGTTGATAAAGTGATTTACCATTCCTTCTGTTGTTATCAATAAAATGCAGGTTTTTATTTTTAAAATCATACATTTGTCTGAAGAGTCTTATGAAGGAGTGGTTGGTGGCAGCGTGATTATAGTGTGTATGTAAGAGTGACGTGATACCTCCTTTGTGATGTGAGAGGAGGCCGTCACAGTCACCATTTCCTTTTTTTTAAAAAATTACTGGCCAGAAAGTCTGTAAATCATCCACATCATCTCTGAAGACACTCTTGCAAGACCTCTTGCATCTAGAGATGATTTGGATGATTTACAGACATTCTGGCCAGTAAATTTTTTAAAAAAGGAATCAAATACAAGATAGATGGACGCAGTAAAGCAGCACAAATGTTCAGCCTTTAAAATGACAGTCGAGGAGTTATTTAATGCCTCTTCAGTTACTACATTCTCTCTAGAATATAGCTCAGAGTAGTGCGTTCCATCTGCTGTGCTCGTTCCTGGATGATCACGCCTGTAGCAGACTTCAAAGGAGCAGATTTCTTCTGTATTGGACCTAAAGCCTGCTTGATACCATCATACATTCCCTTGTACAATCAGTACAATGATGCAGATAAAATCCATCATTTTCCTTTCAACTCTACGACATTTATATTAAATTCATATTCACATCAAAATCTCAACAGCACTTTCCTCATATTCATGGAGAGTTTTTCTCTGTTGAAAAGGTTCATTTCATTGCCATTGCATGGGGGCAGAAAAGGTAACCTGGCTTCTGGATTGAACATTTTAAATCCACCGCATTTGTTCCATGAAAAAGAACAGCAAAGAAACAGTTCTCGTTCTTGTTGATTTTACCACAGTGGCAATGATTTTCGTTGCCAAAACTTTACACACTCAACGTTGGTGAAAAGGTTCCTAAAATCCTCCTCATTCTACACTGAATTTGGAGCTACAAACCTCCCTCCTCTCCCCTTTCCTTCCAGCCATGAGCCTGCTTTGTTTGCATTCCTATCCGTGTTTCTGGGAGGGATCCTGGTCTCTGATTAGGTCACTTGCAGGCAAGCTGAGAAGCATCATAAAATCTGGAAAGTGGAGGTTAGGTTTTGATCACCACAAAGGTATTTTAGAGAAACCCAGTGGAAGTGGAAGTTGGTTCCCAAGGGGTGTGAGTCGGTAAAAATTCCTTTGAATTATTTGGAGAAAAGATGTTTTAAAACAATGGAGGGCCTTTGGGGTTCTCAGGCTCTGACAGACTTGGATTATTCAATTATTTCAGACCACTTTTAGGGCAAGAGTGCAAACCACATGACAAATCATTATACTTTTCTCAGGATCACAGACTCCCCACTCTCCTCTGTCAGAAAACTGCCCCACTTTTTAAAAAACGCCTTTGTGAGGTAAAGTATGAGTGATCTGATAGAACAGCTCATGAAATGGCACTGCTTGCCTCACACGTAGCTGGAAAAAGTTCCTACAAACAACAGTTTGGAGGAGAAACAAGAGAAGGTCACTTGATGAGGACGAGCCAACTCTACAGGAAGAACTTTCGGCATTATGCTGAAATACGGGATGAACACTTCAGAGGCAACAGGACTTTAGACACATATATATACACACGCCACACCAATATATTGACAGTTATGCTTGCGAGTACAGTGCAAAAGGTTTAGGTTTTGCAGGTGAATGGCTTCAGATCAAGAAAGCACCGTTGATGGGAGGCGGGAAGAACTGACAGAGGAGAAAGGAGACTCACGAAAAATGCTATAGTAAGAGAAGCAAAGGAACACAAAGAAAGGTAATTGTGGAAAATTTTGAGGCAGAAGTAAAAGGGAAACAATTCAAACTACATGAAGTGTAGGAATGGACCCCAGAATGCAGGACATGCAACAATGGGCTAAAGTTACAGGAAGCAAGATTTCGGTAGAATATTAGAATAAAATCCTATCTGTTAGAGCAGTCCAAGAGTGAAACCAATGATCTCAAAAGGGAGTAAGTACTCCCACACTGAGAAAATTTGACAACTACCTAGCAGATATCCTTTGCTTTCTATAAGGTAAGTACCCTAGGATGCTATGAATTGTTATGTCGTTGCCCTTTCACTCTGAGTTAGAACCTCTAAAACGTGTTAGAGTTGCTGTAAATTGGATGCAACTTGACACACATAACTTCCAACTTGTGTCAGCAGCTCTCTTGTAAAGAAGGTCAACATTTCCACACTCACACAGTCAGGATTCCTATTTCCATATTTCAGATAGTCTAAAAAGACTCAGTTGGAATCAGATCATTTATTAGTTTCAAGGCAATTTTCATAAAATGATTAAGTTAAAATCATGATAAAACCATTGAAGTAAAAGACGCAATTGGTGCAGACAAAGAATCACAGAACACGAGGCACATTCACTCTTTGTCATTATCTTCCGACATGCAGATGCATGCATTACCCCAGTTGACTGTCTCCTTCCTGATGTAGATTGTGCTCAGGAATGTGGGGTTTGTGAACCTTGGGAGGAAGAGAACATTTCCTCCAAAGGATTTCCACACTCAAAGCCAAACATTTCTTTCGAAAGAGTCTTCGTAGATCCACAAAGGCTTAAGTCAACAGTAGAGCTCTCAGTATCCCTTGAATCTCCGAATGTTTTCTTCCCATGAGAAATATTCAGATGGAGTTTCTGACGTTGGCATTTTGCAGAATTTTCAGACTTTCTACTCTCTGTAGGTTCTGACTGAAGTGAATTTCCTTGTGTTCTCTCAGACTGAACAACCAGAGAAATCTTTCTCCATATTTCTCACATTTATGTGGTTTTCCCCCCAGTATGAAATTCTTGATGTTCTGTGAAGGGTGACTCAGCTGTGAAGCTTATCCCACATTCTTCAGAACCACACGGATTCTTCCGTGAATGTGAGTGTTGATGTATGGTTAAATTAGAGAGACGCGTGAAACATTTCCCACATTCCTTGCATGTATAAGGTTTTTCCACTGAATGAATTTGTTGATGTTTCGTGAGGTTTGAACAGGAGCTGAACTGTTTGCCACAACTTTTACAATGATAGGGTTTCTCCCCTGAATGTGAGCGTTGATGTTTGGTTAAACTGAATAGACGCGCAAAACATTTCCCACATTCATCGCATGGATATGGTTTTTCTCCGGAGTGACTTCGTTGGTGTACTCTGAGGTTAGAGTGTTGGGAGAACATTTTCCCACATTCGTTGCATTGATAGGGTTTCTCTCCTGTGTGACAGCGTTGATGTACTTTGAAAACTGATGGATCACTAAAACATTTCCCACATTCTTTGCATGTATAAGGTTTCTCCCCTGAGTGAATTCGTTGATGTAAGGTGAGGCTGGAGTTTATGGAAAACATTTTCCCACATTCTACGCAGGGAAAGGGTTTCTCTCCTGTATGAATTCGTTGATGTACAACAAGGTTTGAACGCTTAGTGAACCTCTTCCCACATTCTTCACAGGGAAAGGGTTTCTCTCCTGTATGAATTTTTTTATGTACTCTGAGATATGAATTACTCATGAAGCTCTTTCCACATTCATGACATTTGTAGGGTCTCTCCTTAGTGTGTATTCCCTGATGTTGCTTAAGTCCAGACCTTCCCTTGAAGCTCTTGCCACATTCTTCACACTTATACAATTTTCCTTCTGAGTGCACTGGCTGAGTGATGTGAAGAGCTGAGCTAATGCTGAAGCATTTTTCAGACCCTGACTCTTCATAAAGTTTCTCTCCTGTGGGAAATCCTGGATCTTCTGGGCTCCTTCTGGAACTCTCTCCATGCTCCAAACAGTGACACAGACTTTCCTCTGAGTGGCATGTTGGACATTTCACTGGGCTTTTCCTCAGAGGGCTCCTTAGCCCAGACCCTGAGCTCTGAAGGACATTGAGGCATCTTTTTATTGACTTTTCCTCTTCTTCTTGACAGACAACTCCTCTCAGATAAGGGTGAGGTTTGTTTTTCCTCTCATTTGCCTCATTTTCCTTCTGCCTTCGTGATTCATCTCTGTTCCCACAGTTCTCGTTTTCATCCTCCACTCTTTCTGGGCATGTCTTGTGGAGTCTTCCTTCCTCATCCTGTGCATCATTTGCTGAAAGAAAGAGAATTCATGATAATTAGTGGCTTTTGCCATTTAACAGGGAAAATATCTATCGATAAGCCAATTTCCTGCTGCCTCCCTTTCTCTGTTGATAAAACAGTAGATCACAATCATTCCTGACCTGGGTTTCCAGCTTCTTAACCAACAGAAGTCAAAGGATTTAAAGGAATCATGACGAAAAGTGTTTCTCTAAACCTAGCTGGATGAAGAGGTCAGTGAATGGAGTGTGGATCTAGAGTTCAAGGTTTCGATTCCCCCATGATACTTCTTGGGACTTTGTAACCTTTTCTCAGAATTTACTAACTTTTATATTCAAGAGGGTTAAAACAATTATAGGGGGTTATAGAAATCACCTCCAAATTGCCCGAGACTTGAAGTTCTATTAAACATACAGTATGAAAATATTTTTTTTTAACTACAAGTGTTCCAAGAACAATGAATCAGCTACCATACTAGAAAGACCACTAAAGGAAAACAATTTTTTTTAGCAATCCCCTGTTCTGTTGTGCTTCTCAATCCATACAGAAAAGGTAGTTGATGTACATGTCCAACCTGAAAAGGGGAAAGATCAACCATCTCTGAGTACCCTCCAGCTAGGAAAGGGGGGTTGTGAGTCAGAATCGACTATACAACACATTAAAAAGATGAGAAATCAGCTTCACTGAGGCATTAAGTTTCTAAGATACATTGCTGGTGCAGTAACACAATTAGAATGAATCGGAAGTTACACATAAAGTTATTATAAAACAGAGAAGTGATGAGTGGTAATCAAGACAAACGTATACAATGATTAACATGCAGAGAGAAACAGAATAACTTTCTCCCGACTCCAAGGATGAAAGGCTCCCCAATTCCTTTGTAGAAAAGATTCTATACCCGGCAAAGGTCGAGATGCCTCCAATACACCTGAGGGGAGAGCAACAGCTTCTTCTCCGTCATCATCTTCTGGGTTCTCCAGGGTCTCCAGCTGCTTCTGCTCACCCTCCAGGAGAGGTCCTCCTCTTCCAGGTATGCGCCAAGCGTTTCTCTTCATGGGCCACCTGGGACAACAGAGGAGAATCCTTCTAGGAGTACAATCCTGTCCCCTTCACTAGTCTTAGTTAAGTGGTCCCATTGCTTTCCATGGGATGATCTCATCCAGCTGCTTCTTTTGTCATTGACCACTCTCTGTTATGCTTATATGGCGCCCCACAGCATTCAAATCACTCTCTGAGCTGATGACAATCCTGCAGGCTACAAATCCCCACCCCCATGCCACCCCTGTGAGCTGAGATACTCAATTTTCCAACCCCAGAAGGGCCAAAGGGTGAGTCAGCCTTGACTCATGGAATTAAATACGGGTCATGAGCAGAGTTTTGGCTGCAAAACTGCAGTTTATCTAGTGCGCCACCAGGTACCTCTACCTACCGGTGCTGATGTACTTTCAAAGCTGACGGATCACTGAAACATTTCCCACATTCTTTGCATGTATAAGGTTTTTCCCCTGAGTGAATTCGTTGATGTTTGGTGAGGTTTGAAAAGGAGCTAAACTGTTTGCCACATATTTTACATTGATAGGGTTTCTCCCCTGAATGTGAGCGCTGATGTGCTATCAACTTTGAGGGAACACTTAAACATTTCCCACATTCATCGCAATCATACCTTTTTTCTCCGGAGTAAATTCGTTGGTGTGCTACGAGGTTGGAGTTTCGGGAAAACATTTTCCCACATTCTTCAGAGGGAAAGGTTTTTTCTCCTGAATGAATTTGTTGATGGACTACAAGGTTTAAACGGTTAGCAAACCTCTTCCCACATTTTTCACAGGGAAACGGTTTCTGTCCTATATGAATTTTTTGATGTTCTCTAAGACTTAAATGCCACATGAAGAACTTTCCACATTCAAGACATCTGTGGCAGCTCTTCTCAGTATGCATTCCCTGATGTTGCTTAACTACAGAACTTCCCTTGAAACTCTTGCCACATTCTTCATCTTTATACAATTTTCCTTCTGAGTGCACTGGCTGAGTGTCTTGAAGAGCTGAGGTAACACTGAAGCATTTTTCAGACCCTGATTCTTCATAAGGTTTCTCTCCTGTGGGAAATGCTGGATCTTCTGTCCTCCTTCTGGAACTCTCTCCATGCTCCAAACATTTACAAAGATTTTCCTCTGAGTGGCATGTTGGACATTTCACTGGGCTTTCCCTCAGCGGCCTCCTTAGCCCAGACTCTGAGCTCTGAAGGACATTGAGGCATCTTTTTGTTCTCTTTTCCTCTTCTACTTGACAGACAACTCCTCTCAGATAAGGGTGAGGTTTGTTTTTCCTCTCATTTGCCTCATTTTCCTTCTTCCTCTGCAATTCATCTCTCTTCCCACAGTTCTCCTTTTCATCCTCCACTATTTCTGGGGATGTCCTGTAGAGTTTTCCTTCTTCCTCCTGTGTATCATCTGCTGGAAGACAGAGAGAATTCATGGTGATTAGAGGCTTTTGCCATTTAACAGGGAAAATATCTATCAATAAGCCAATTTCCCGCTGCCTCCCTTTCTGTGCTGAGAAAACAGTAGATCACAATCATTCGTGACCTGGGTTTCAACCTTCTTAACTTTCAGAAGTCTGGGGATTTTAAGGAATCAGTTTTCCTGTGTTAGTTCTACAAACTGGATTTAAAATGGGCAGAGGAACTAGAGACCTAATTGCTAACATGCGCTGGACCACTGGTTCTTAACCTTTGTTACTCAGATGTTTTTGAACTGCAACTCCCAGAAGCCTTCACCATCAGCTCTGCTGGCTGAGGTTTCTGGGAGTTGGAGTTCAAAAACACCTGAGTAATGAAGTTTAAGAACCACTGCGCTGGACTATGGAGAAAGCCAGAGAGTTCCAGAAAAACAATTTGGGGGTGATTTCTATAACCCCCTATAATTGTTCTAACACTTTTGAACAGGAAAGGTAGCAAATTCTGAGAAAAAGTTACAAAGTCCCATGAGCTATCATGGGGAGTCGAACCACTGAATTCCAGATCCACACTCCACTCACTGGTTTCTCCATCCAGCAAGTTTTTTAAAAAAACTCTTTTCTTCATGATAGCTCCTTATGCATTTGCAAAAGAAGAAAATTTACAGGTATTAGGGAAAATATCTATCGATTAGCAGATTTCCTGCTGCCTCCCCTTTCTGTGCTGAGAAAACAGTACATCACAATTGTGTTACTGAGTTGAGCAGGAGGTTGGACTTGATGGACATGATTCTATGATTTGTGACCTGGTTTTCGACCTTCTTGACCGACAGAATCAATTTTCCAGTCTCAGTGCTAGAACTTTTAAGTGGACCTGAACAAACAATGAGCGGAATGACTGAGCACTGAAGTCCAAGAACATTTATTTTGCCTGGATGGAGAATGATAAAGAGGATAAAAATGCAAAAGGTCCTATCAGGAAGAAAAGTGTTTTTCTAAACCAAATATAGCTGGATGAGTGAGTGGAGTGTGGCTCTAGAGTTCAAGGGTTCGATCCCGCAGGATGCCCCTTCGTCCTTTGTAACCTTGTCTCAGAATTTGCTACCTTTTCTGTTCAGGAGCATTAAAACAATCATAGGAGTGTATAGAAATCCCCACCCCAATTACCCTAAAAGAAAAGCACTTTTAATCAGACATCATGAACTTATTGTTTACTACAAGTGTTCTGAATACAAAGAATCAGCGACTACACCAGAAAGATCACTGAATGAAAACAATTTTTGGCAAACTCCTGATCCAACTCCTGCTTCCAATACATACATAATAGGCATAAAAACAGTAAACACTGAACCTTGGGAAAGCAAGGGAAAGGGTAAACCATCTCTGAGTACCCTTACAGCACATTACAGTGGACTCTCGACTTAGAGACGGCTCCACCTACGGACTTTTCGACTTCCCCCGCCTCCCCCTTCTGGAACGTAGACAACTGATCATGCCTCCGGATGTCTTCCAGGGGTTCTCCGCCACAATGGGAGGCATCTTGGAGGCTCCCCCGCCACTGCTGGAGGTCTCTAAAGCACAGTTGGCGGTGGGGGGAACCACCGAGATGCCTCCCATCATCATCATCATCATCATCATCATCATCATCATCATCATCATCATTTATTGTCATAGTAAGTATATACACATACAACGAAATTCACAGACACCCAGAGACCAGACACATGCACACACATAAAATTCCCCAAACACTCCCCACCCACTAAATGTCCCCCACTCAAAATACAAACATCTACACCGCAGGCCAAGTAACACAGTCCAACTAATTATTCACTACTGGTGGTCTTTAAGCGCATTATTAAGTGCAATTATAGCTCTGGGATAAAAACTATTGAGAAAACGTGTGGTCCGAGTCTTAATTGTTCTATATCTTCTGCCAGATGGTAACATGGCGGCGTAGTAGCCCTGGAAGGCCTCCAGAAGCCCCCCTCACCACGGATCGTGCCTCAAGAGCTTCCCTAGTCATCCGCCACCGGCAGCTTTCCCAGGGCCTACTGGGCCTACCAGGGGAGGGCTTCCCCTGGTAGGCCTGGTCTACCCACTGGGAAAACCTGGTAGACTGGGCCTATCAGGGGAGGCCTTACTCTGCTAGGCCCGGTGTACCCTGGGAAAGCTGCCGTCAGCAGCAGCGGCCGACCTCCGAGAAACCTCCCATGGCGGCAGAGAACCAGCGTTAAGCCTCCGTCAGCGGCGGGGAAGCCCTCGGAGACCTTCAGCAGCGGTGATGGCAGCAGCGAGGAACCCAATATAACCAGTAAGGTGCTGCTTTTGGCATTTTTTTCCTTTTTTTGGTGGGGGGTGTTTTTTCTTTGGTGGGTTACGGATTAAGAAGTTTTCAATTCATTCCTATGGGAAATGGACCTTCGACCTATGTACTTTTCGACCGTTCCAATACGGATTAAATCCGTAAATCGAGGGTCCACTGTAAAAAGATGAAAAAGCAGCTTAAGTGAGGCCTCTGGTACAACCTACCTCCTGAGATTCGTGGGGCTCCCTCACTGGGTATCTTTAAGAATCAATTAAAGACATGGATGTTTCAGCAGGCCTTCCCATCAGATAATTCCTGACGCCTTTTCTTTTTTCTTTTATTGTTTCTTTCACCTTGTGTATGGCTTTTACTAATTAAATTGTTTATATATTTTTACTGTATCTTTTATGATTGTTAGCCGCCTAGAGCGGTCCTGACCCGACCAGATAGGCGGGATATAAATGAAATAAATAAAAATTAAAAATAAATATTAAGCGTCTAAAATATATTGCTCATGCAGTCACACAATTAGAAGGAATCAGAAGATACGCATAAAGCTGTTATAAAACAGAGAAGCCATGAGTGATAATCAAGACAAACATATACAATGAATAAATTGCAGAGGGAAACAGAATACCTTTGTCCGGACTCCAAGGATAAAAGGCTCCCTTATTCCTTTGTGTAAAAGAATCCATCCCCTGAAGATCTGGAGAAGCCTCCGATATGCCTGAGGGGAGAGCAGGAGCTTCGTCTCCGTCATCATCTTCTGGGTCCTCCGGGGTCTCCAGCTGCTGCTGATCACCCTCAAGAAGAGTTCCTGACCTTCCAGCTATGGAGGAAGCGTTTCTCCTCATGGGCCACCTGGGACAACAGAGGAGAATCCTTCTAGGAGTACACTCCTGTCCCCAAGCCTATCTTGCTAAAGCAGTCCCATTGCTTTGCATGGAACAATTTCATCCAGCTGCTTGTTTTGTAATTGATCACACTGTGTGATGCTTATATAGTGCCACGGAGCATTTAAAGCTCTCTCTGAGCTGATGACAATCCTGCAGTCTACGTATCCCCACCCCCACGCCACCCCTGTGAGCTGAGATACTCAATTTTCCAACCCCAGAAGGACCAAAGAGTGAGTCAGCCTTGACTCATGGAATTGAACTCGGGTCATGAGCAGAGATTTGGCTGCAGGACTGCAGTTTAACCGCTGCACCACAACGCTCACTATCTAAACCCACCGAAACAAGACAGTCCAGAGGTGCCATTTGAAATTTATGGAATCCAACTCCCAGAACATTCCAAGAGTCCCTCCCACACCCCCAACATCTTGGGAATCCCAGTCCACAAACTCATACCGTTGGACACCTATATTTCCCTCACCTGTACCAGAACCAAGACTTCTCAGGCTGCATTCTAGACCTTTATTTGGGGCTGCAATGCTTCTTGGGACTTGCAGTTCTTTGGGAGGGGCCCGTTGTAGAGCTTAAAGGGCAAGAGACTGGAATACCCAGAAAAGAAAGGGGGCAGGAAACTGAGGCCTGGAAGCCACCCTCCGTTGACTAGTCTTTGAGGGAAATATAAATGGCTGAAGATGTGGGTCTCCACCCTGGGAATCTTAAAAGAATTCAGGGAGTCGGAGTCCAAATAAGCCAAACAGCTTGAAGATGTGGGTCTGCAGCCCAAAATTTCACCCTGGGAATTTTCGAAGAATTTGAGTAGTTGGAGGCCAAATAAACCAAACTGCATCTATCTCAGATGATAGATTTCTGTGTTCCACAATTCATTTGTTGTCCTGGAGAACAGGGAAGACAACTAAATGCAAGATAGATGAACCAAGTAGAGGAGCACAAGTGAGTGTTCAGCCTTTAAAATGGCAGTCAACATTTCTTTTTTTGAAATAATTACTGGCCAGAATGTCTGTACATCATCCACATCATCTCTGAAGACACCCTTGCAAGACCTCTCTAGATGGCTACATGGTCCATAAAGACCGTCTGTCTGTCTCTCTCTCTCTCAGAGGCTACATTCCTCTGTTAAAAAGTCATCTTCTCTATTTCACCTTCTCTTATTTCTGAGAAGCCTCCTGTGTTCTTTTCTTCTTACTCACCAGGTGACCTCCACAGCCCAGGAAAGTTTGCAAACCAGAGAAGCAGCCTGTTTGAGAGAAAGGACTCAAAAAGAGTAATAAGGCAGTGGGAAAGTTTATCTGATGGGAAAAAGAACAGAAAATAAGCAGCCAGCTTTGGCCCTCTTTCCCCTTCAATCCCTGTTTCTTTCTGCTGGCCTCTCATTGCTAATTGCAACTCTGCTCTTTTCTTTCCCCTTTGATCACTCCCAGGTTTGCGCTTCCTTCTTCGGATTGAGCCAGCTGCCCAGGATTTCCCCTTGATTTTTCAAGGTCTTCTGGGACGTGTAGTTCAGAACAAAACAGAGACTCAGGCACAGTGGTCCAGGGGAAATCCTGGGAAAGGAAGCAGGGTTAGGATATGCAAGGATATCAGGCAAAAGCAACAGAAACAAAAGGAAAGGAAAGGAAAAAAACATGCAGCATTTTAGAGACCTCCCCCCTTAAATATGTTTGTTTGGGAGGGAAACACGTTTTTCCTCTAAACAAACAGGCCCACTTACATAACTCATATAACATTTAACAGCTCTATAGATAACATCATTCAATATAACAATTTCCAAAACTATTACCCTAAACATTTTTAACAATTACATTTTATTAATATTTAATAATCAATAATATACTTTACCGTATCCTTTACAATTTATTATTATTTTTTCAGCAACAATACCAACCTTACAGAAATAGCATCAGGAAGCTCCTACATAAATAATTAAACGATGAATCAAAGTCCAGTTCAAGTGGTAATAAAAGTCCTGGTATCATTCTTCACGTTTTAGTCCAGCGATTCAATTTTTAATCACATTTACAAATGTCCATTCCCCCTCCATCAGTCATTTGGCTTCCGAAGCACGATCAGAGTCTCTTTGGCAAAGTCCAAGTTTGCAAAGTCCAAGACAAGCTCACTACCGCAGTCATCTGCAAAGAACCGCACCTCTCCAAGTCCATAGCTTGAAGCATCTGTAAAAAAATTGAAGTCACGGTGGTAACCAGGTGCGCTGAAGACTGGTCCGGATCTTACCGCCTCCTTCAGCTGGACACATTGCTGGCACTCAGGAGTCCCTCTGTCGTCCACTGGCTCCTTCCTCCACAACCTGTTCTGTCGTCTGGCGGTCATCGGCCACTCGCTTGACACCTGGATGTCATCTGCTGGTTGTTTTATAGTGACGCCTGATCTCTTTCTGGCTCAGATCTTCACCATCTCATTTGGGGAAAGGACAGGCAGTTTCCTCTCCTCCCTCCAACCATTTCTGGATGCGTCCCTCTTTAAGCCATCAGAGCGGATGCCTTTCTCCTCAGTCACATATTGTCCCACAGGTACTATCACTGAAATGTTTTCCTTATGTGGGAGAACACTATCATGGGTCACTTTAGGCCTGTCAAGTGCAATCTTAAATGGCTGGTTGGTTTTAGATGCACTGCTCTTGTCATCTGATTCTGATTCTTTATTCAGGGATATTTCAGGTAGGGGTTTGCTTTGCAAAGTTTTATGATCTACTTATTCTACCTCTGCCAAAAGCAATTTTCTCCCCTCCTACTGCTCCTGAGCCAAACTATTTTCATTTGAGGTTTTCACTAGCATGAGTTCAGCTTCAGCACCACTCTTAAGCTGGGTAACCACGGAAACCTCTCTCTCCAGGCTCCTATCTGATACTGTAACAATTTCAGCTGCAGAGGGTGATTCCTTGCCTCCTGGTGAAAGTGTAAGTGCAAAAACACTCTTAACATGCTCTATTAACTGCAACACATCTCCATATATCAGGTCTTTGTCAGTCACAGATTTCTCTGGGTATTCAGGGGTTAGTGTTGTACCATTTTTCAAAGTACTATCTTCCCTCTGTTCCTCAGTACAGGAAGGAACATTAAGGGTTTTCAAATTGCCCTCATCAACCATTTTGGTTACCTCATGATCCTTTTCTAAACTGGAGCATCCCTGAATAGATTCAGAGGTTAGGGAATCAATTTTTCCCTCAGAGGCATCTGCAGTTCCCAAGCAGTATACTTTCTTGATCTGGCCATTATTCTCCACATTTTTAGGTTTATTCTTTGTACAATTGTATTGTAAATGAGCAGGCTTGCCGCTTTTGTAATTCCTTCTCTCATCCTGGAGAGATCTGGTAAACTTTTCCTCAGAGTTCACTTGGTTCTGAGGACTAGGCGGTACTAATTTAGGTGAGGCACCACCCTGGCCTTCATTCCATGTCATTTCGCTGAGGCAATCTCTATTAAATGACTTCTTATTGTTGTCCCAGTTTTTACCATCAACTTTTACTCAGAATAATTTGAGTTTCTTAATTCTTTTGTATAATCATCTCCTTTTGATAGATTCCCTTCAGGATTGGATTTCTTATTATTATAGTTTCGGACTGTTAAATCCATCAGTTTTACTCTCAATTCAGCTCTGAGCTGTAAATTTTTTTCCTCAGTCCTAACTTTTTCTAACAGTTTTTCTTTTAATTTCATGCTGCAGCTTCCATTTTTCAAAATCTTGTGTCCTTTGCCTGGTCTCAGCAATGACTCACCAGACCGGCATCCACAGTAGGTGCAAGAAGAGCCTCCACCGATGCGGCCCCTCTTTTCCTCCTGCCTCGGAGTGCCAGGGTTGCTCGGCAGCCTGCCGTGAGTGGCCCTGGCGTGGTGGGCTACCCAGCCAGGCAACTCTGCCCTGCACCAGTCCTGGCTTCCCCATTTCTGAGAAGGAACTGATGCCCGGGCGGGTGAGAAGGAGGGACCGCTGCTTCCTTCCTTGCTCCACCGCAGGCCGTGACCTGAGGCTGTGCCTTTTTTTTTCTATTTCATCCCTTCCCCGCTGTGTTGAAAAGCAGGCAACATTGCACAAACAGAGGCTCCCTGGCCGTTGTGTGCCCGCGTGAAGGCGCAGGGCTTTCAAAGGGTGGGACGGCAGCCTGGACGTTCTGGGACAGAGCAGTTCAATGAGGGGGCAGACGGTCCTTACTGTACAAAATGGGGAGGGGGAGGAATAGCCAACCGGTGCGGGGGAGGGGCTTGGACCTCAGAAACGGGGCCTGTGTGGAATCTCGACTCTGCCTTATCAGAAACAAAGTCAGGCAGCAGAATGGCACCCAAGGCCTGTGTACCAAACCCCTGCTGTATCAGGGATTTTAAATCTTACAATTTTTCCAGCAATTATAAATGACTCATGCTGCTAATCATGTACAGGGTAGATACTTAGGGAAATCTTTGTGACCCACAATAATCTGAGAGGGGTTGGTGGCAGCATGAGGATGTAATTTGCTGGAGCAGGATGAAACTGCCTAACAAGAGTTGCGTTTGGAGGCCAGGAAAATTTATCTTAAAACAGCAGCCAACCAAAGGTATCTTAGGACAGGCACAGCCCTTCCTCCCTCACTTCTTTAACCATAAGAAATCTTAGCATTGGATGAGTAGGGGCACTTACCAGGGAATTTTCCGTGTCATCTAGAAATAGGGGTGGTGTAGGTCATGATTTGTAAAACTAGTTCAAAAGTATAATGAAGAAAATACTCTTAAGTGAGACAGAAGAGTACCATTTGAGATTACATTGGTGCCTCACTTAATGATTACCTCATTAAATGATGAATCCGCTTGACGGTGAGGTTTTTGCAATCGCAAACCAATGTTTCAATGGCCAAAAATCGCTTTACGATGATCTATTCCCTCTTCAGGAACCGATTCTTCGCATTACGACGATCTGAAAACAGCTGATCGACGGGTTTCAAAATAGCCGCCTGCTATGCAAAATGGCTCCCCGCTGTTTTTAGGAGGCATTTTTCACTTTACAGGCACTGGAAAATGGCCGCCCTATAGAGGATCTTCGCTGGATGATTAGGTATTTAGCCCATTGGAATGCATTGAACCGGTTTTCAATGCATTTCAATTGGGTTTTTTTATTTTCACTTCACGAGGATTTCGTTCTACAGTGATTTTGCTGGAATGGATTATCCTCCTCAAGCGAGGCACCACTGTATTTCTATTGCCAATCTCACATTCAACTAAAAGAAAAATTTGACCATGTCTCTTTAATGGACTTCTACAAGGTATATGTTCCCAGAGAAAAATATCCTTCACTTCACAATCATGCCTTATTCATGTCATCACTATTTGGAAGTACCTGCATTTGTGAGCAGCTATTTTCAAGGCGTGGTGGCGCTGCGGGTTAAACCGCAGAAGCCTGTGCTGCAGGGTCAGAAGACCAAGCAGTCGTAAGATCGAATCCACGCGACGGAGTGCGTGCCCGTCGCTTGTCCCAGCTCCCGCCAACCTAGCGGTTTGAAAGCATGCAAATGCAAGTAGATAAATAGGGACCACCTCGGTGGGAAGGTAACAGTGTTCCATGTCTAAGTCGCACTGGCCATGTGACCACGGAAGATTGTCTTCGGACACAAACGCTGTCTCTATGGCTTGGAAACGGGGATGAGCACCGCCCCCTAGAGTCGAACACGACTGGACAAAAATTGTCAAGGGGAACCTTTACCTATTTTCAAGGCTGAAACACACAAAGAATAAAACTAGAACCAAAATATCTGATGAGCACCTTGAGCACTCACTGAGAATTGCAATAAGTTCCATCAAAGCCAATATGAATGCATTAGTGGCTGAGAAACAATGTCAAACATCTCACTAACTTTTTTATGTGTGGCCCAAACCAAATTTGCATCTTCTAATGTGTGCCAGGGAAGGTGAAAGGTTGGACACCCCGGGACTAGAGGGAGAAGAGATGACTCATGGAATCCCATCCAGGAGACGATCCAGAGGGGAGCCTCAACCACAGGAGGAAGGGGATGAGTCAAGAGGAAGAGATGCCAAGGAAAACTGGGCTCAACATCCAGGCTGTGATTCCTTATGTATGGGCTGATGCTCATCTCCTCCCCAAACCTGTCTAGAGAACCAAAATGTCCATCGAAATGACTCATTGTAAGGTACCCCAGAATGATACGATTTTTATGTTTTTGCCCTTTGACTCCGAGTTAGAACCGTTTGAAGTAGGAGAAAAGAAGTTACCAAAGCCGTTAATAAAGGTTGGATCATTTGAGTGTGAACAAGACACCCTCCATCCTTTCTAAGGGGGGGGTGGAGGAGTAAGGGGAAAATGAAACCCACTCACAGGGGGAGGAAAATATTAGTGGCTTTGCAGTTGCCAGCGAAGAATCCTGAACAAAGCATAACAGGCTACGAGATCTCTAGTGACTTTCACCTCCCACAAGGCTAAGCCCTTCCCACCACCTTCTTCCATCTTCAGGCAACTATGTGTTGCTTTGGCCTGGAACTGTCCTATTATTTGGACTCTAACATCACCCGAAAGGTGCCAAAGGATACTCAGTAGCGGGCTAATCCTCCGGAAACCAGATTTTGAATCCCCATCCCCTTGGTCAAGGGAACTCAATGAAGACACTTGGTACTAGTAAAACCACTCCTTTAACACATAATTAAAAACTCTGTTAGGGTTGTTGTAACTTGGATGCAGCTTGACACACATAACTTAAACACAGTGTTAGCAGGTCACTTGTAAAGAGGCTCAGCATTTGCAGAGTTGGGCAGTTAGGATTCCTATTTCCATTCTTCATGAAGTCTAAAATGACATAGTTGGAATCAGATCATTTATTGGTTTCAAGACAATTTTCATATAATGATTAAGTTAAAATCAGGATAAAATCATTGAAGTAAAAGACGCAATCGGTGCAGACAAAGAATCACAGAACACGAGGCAGGGAGGTCCACGCATCACATCCAGTCTTTGTCACTGTTTTCCGACATGCAGACGTTGAACCAGAGCATTACCCCAGTTGACCGTCTCCTTCCTGATGTAGAATGTGCTCAGGAATGTGGGGTTTGGGAACCTTGGGAGGAAGAGAACATTTCCTCCAAAGAATTTCCACATTCAAAGCCACGATAACGTTTCTTTCCAAAGTGCCTTCGTAGGTCCACAAAGGCTTACGTCAACAGTAGAGCTCTCACTGTCCCTTGAATCTCCGAATGTTTTCTTCCCAGGAGAGATATTCAGATGGCTTTTGAGATGTTTAAGGTCATTTTGCAGAATCTTCAGACTTTCTACTTTCTCTGCATATGCTGATGTGTGATGTTCTGGGCTCTGCAAGCATACTTTTCCCCACATTCTCTCCGTTTTAGAAGTTCTGACTGGAGTGAATTTTCTTGTGTTCTCCCAGATTGAACAACCAGAGAAATCTTTCCCCACATTCCTCACATTTATGTGGTTTCTCCTCAGTATAAAGTTGTTGATGTGCTGTGAAGGGTGACTCAGCTGTGAAGCCTATCCCACATTCTTCACAACAATCGGGATTCTTCCGTGAATGTGAGAGCTGATGTATGGTTAAATTGCAGAGACGGGTGAAACATTTCCCACATTGATCGCATGCATACGTTTTTTTTCTGGAGTGACTTCGTTGGTGTACTCTGAGGTTAGAGTGTTGGGAGAACATTTTCCCACATTCTTCACATTTATAGGGTTTCTCTCCTGTATGAATTCTCTGATGTACTGTAAGAACACTCTTCTGGTTGAAGCTTTTCCCACATTCTTCACAACAATAGAGTTTCTCCCCTGAATGACGGCGCTGATGTACTTTGAAAGATGATGGATCACTGAAACTCTTCCCACATTCTTTGCATGTATAAGGTTTTTCCCCTGAATGAATTCGTTTATGTACGGTGAGGTTTGAACAGTAGCTGAACTTTTTCCCACATACTTTACACTGAAAGGGCTTCTCCCCCGTATGAAGGCGCTGATGTGCTTTGAAAGTTGAGGAAAGAGTGAAACTGTTTTTACATAGTTTGCATGTATAAGGTTTTTCTCCTGAGTGAATTTGTTGATGTTCTACAAGTTTGAAGCGTTTAGTGAACCGCTTCCCACATTCTTCACAGGGAAAGCGTTTCTCTCCTGTATGAATTTTTTTATGTACTCTGAGATATGAATTCCTCATGAAGCTCTTTCCACATTCATGACATTTGTAGGGTCTCTCCTCAGTGTGCATTATCTGATGTTGCTTAAGTCCAGAACTTCCCTTGAAGCTCTTGCCACATTCTTCACATTTATACACTTCTCTTTCTGAGCGCACGGGCTGAGTGACTTGAACAGCTGATCTAACACTGAAGCATTTTTCAGACCCTGAGTCTTCATAAGGTTTCTCTCCTGTGGGAAATCTTGAGTCTTCTGGGCTCCTTCTGGAACTCTCTCCATGCTCCAAACAGTGACACAGATTTTCCTCTGAGTGGCATGTTGGACATTTCACTGGGCTTTTCCCCAGAGAGCTCCTTAGCCCAAACTCTGAGCTCTGAAGGACATGGAGTCGTCTGTTTTTTGCCTTTTCCTCTTCTTCTTCACAGACAACTCCTCTCAGATAACGGTGAGGCTTGTTTTTCCTCCGCCTTCGTGATTGATCTCTGATCCCACAGTTCTTGTTTTCAGTCTCCACTCTTTCTGGGGATGTCCCATGAAGTTTTTCTTCGTCCTCGTGTCCGTCATGTGCTGGAACAAGGAGGGAATTCATGGTAATTAGAGGATTTTGCCATTTAATAGGTCAAATATCTATCGATAAGCCAATTTCCAGCTGCTTCCCTTTCTGTGCTGAGAGAACAGTACAATGCAATCACTCATGACCTGGGTTTAATCTTCTTAACCTAGAGAAGTGACAGGATTTTGAGGAATTAATTTTCCAGTCTTAGTGCTAAAAGATTTAGGTGGACCTGAACAAACAATGAGTTTTTCTAAATCAGATATAGCTGGATGGAGAGATCCAGTGAATGGACTGTGGATCCGCTTGGGACTTTGTAAGCTTCTCTCAGAATTTGCTACCTTTTCTGTTCAAGAGCATTGAAACAATTATAGGAAGGTATAGAAATCACCTCCAAATTACCCTAGAAGAAAAGGACTTTTAAACACACATCATGAAGGTATTTTTTACTACAAGTGTTCTGAATACAATGGATCATCTACTGTGCCAGCTAGATCACTGAACAATTGAACAATTTTTGACAATCTGCTGTTCCATTTTGCTCCCCAATCCATCCACAAGAGGCATCAAAACAGTAAACACTAACACTTGGGAAGGCTAGAAGGAGTTGATTTAGGCGTCGAATCGAAAAAGGGAAAGGGTAAATCATGTCTGAGTACCCTAAATCTGGGAAAGGGATGTTGTGATTCAAAAGAGACTTTACAGCACATTAAAAGGATGAAAAATCAGCTTAACTGAGACATTAAGTGCCTAAGATACATTGCTGGTGCAGTCACACAATTAGAACAAATCGGATGTTACACATAAAATTATAAAACAGAGAAGTGATGAGTGATAATGAAGACAAACGTATACAATGATTAACGTGTAGAGGGAAACAGAATACCTTTGTCCCGACTCCAAGGATGAAAGGCTCCCCATTTCCTTTGTGTAAAAGAATCCATCCGCTGAAGATTTGGAGGAGCCTCCGATATGCCTGAGGGGAGAGCAGGCGCTTCGTCTCCGTCATCATCTTCTGGGTCCTCCGGGGTCTCCAACTGCTGCTGCTCACCCTCAAGAAGAGTTCCTGGCCTTCCAGGTATGCGCCAAGCGTTTGTCCTCATGGGCCACCTGGGAGAACAGAGGAGAATCCTTCTAGGTATACAATCCTGTCCCCAATTGTAGTCTTGGTTAAGCAATCCATTACTTTGCATGGTAAGATCTCATCCTGCTGAACACTAAGGCGTGCTGCTTATATACCACCCCATAGCTATAAAAGCACTCTGTGAATGATTTATAATTTAACTATGCTGCTAGTTAGAATTGATGCTTTTGAATTGTGGTGCTGGAGGAGACTCTTGAGAGTCCCCTGGACTGCAAGGAGAACAAACCTATCCCTTGTAAAGGAAATCAACCCCAAATGCTCACTGCAAGGACAGATCCTGAAGCGGAGGCCCCAATCCTTTGGCCATCTCATGAGAAGAGAAGACTCCCTGGAAAAGACCCTGATGTTGGGAAAGTGTGAAGGCAAGAAGAGAAGGGGACGACAGAGGATGAGATGGTTAGACAGTGTCATCGAAGCGACCAACATGAATTTGGCCCAGCTCCGGGAGGCAGTGGAAGTCAGGAGGGCCTGGCATGTTCTGGTCCATGGGGTCACAAAGAGTCGGACACGACTAAATAACTAAACAATAACATACATGCTACACATTGCTGCTGCCACCAGCAGTGAATTGATTACTCAATTTACTAAACTCCAAAGGGTGGAAGTCTGAGTCAACCTTGAGGTGGCTACATGGAATTGAACCCGGGTCATGAGCAGAGCTTTGGCTGCAGTACTGCAGTTTAACCACTGTGCCCCATGGCTTGCTACCTTAATCCACTGAAAGAAGACAATCAGGATGTGCCATTTGAATTGTTTGGACTTCAACCCCCAGAGCACTCTTCAGATTCTTCCCCCACCGCCCAGAAGCCTGAGAGTGCCGGGGGCACAAACTCTCACCTTGAGACACCTGTATTTCCCTCACCTGTAACACAACCTAGTCTTCTGAAGCTGCATTCTAAACCTTCATTTATGAATTACAAAAAGGGAGAATGAACACAAGTGGGTGTTCAGCCTTTAAAAAGACAATCACCTTTTCTTTTCTTTTCTTTTAAATTACTGGCCAGAATGTCTGTAAATCATCAACATCATCTTTCTCATATACCATATCTGTGAAGACAATGTTGGGAGATTATCTCCATATCAGGCACCTGGTAAATAAAGGCAGTCTCTCTTTGACAACATCCCCCCCAGTGCTTTATCTTCTTTTTCTCTGTTTCACCTTCTCCTTTTTCTGAGAAGCCTCGCGTTTTCTTCTTCTCTTACTCACCCGCACAGGAAAGTTCACACAGAATCAAACCGTTTGGGGAAAGGAATCAAAACAGTGGGATGATTTCTCAGAGGGGGTGGAGAACAGAAGCAAAACCCCCGATTTGGCCGTCCTTTCCCAGAAGCCTCAGTTTCTTTCTGCTAGCATCTCATTGCTAATTGCAACTCTGCTCTTTCCTTTCCCCTTTGATCACTCCCAGGTTTGCGCTTCCTCCTTCAAATTGAGCCAGCTGCCCAGGATTTGCCCTTGATTTTGCACGGTCTTCTGGGAAGCGTAGTTCAGATCAAAATGGAGACTCAGGCACCGTGGTCCAGGGGAAATCCTGGGAGAGGCAGCCGGGATAGGCTATGTAGGCATATCAGGCAAAAGCAATAGAAACAAAAGAAAAGGAAAAAAGACATAAACATGTGGCACTTTAGAGACCAGCTATTACATTCTAATGTGAGGTTTTGTGGACTCGTCCACTTCGTCAGACATCTGGTTGAATGAAATATCGGATCTATATGTAGAACTTTCTAAATATTCAATGGCTCTTGCTTGTGTGCTGTGTATACAGGAAGAAATTTATGGCTTGTGTTGTCAAATATAGTGGTTCCCAACCTTGGGCAACTCAGGTGTTTTTGGACTGCAATTCCCAGAAGCCTTCAGCCCCAGCTTAGAAGCATCACAAAATCTGGACCATTCCTTGCATGGTTAAATGTGAGCAGAAAGTAGAGGTTAGGTTTTGAGAACCACAAACTCGTGGAAGCAGCAGTGGGTTCCCAAGGGGTGTGAGTTGATAACAAATTCCTTTGAATTATTAGGACAAAAGATGTTTGAAAACAAAGAAGTTGTTTGGGGTTCTCAGGCTCTGACAGACTTCCACAGAGCAGGGCATGCTGAATGTAGGAAACACCATTTAATAAAAATGCATCAGCTAGAATCCTATCAGGGTTCAAGGAAGGTTTGTGCAACTTGCTATGGTTAATTGTGTCTAACAAGGTGCCAGGCAATTAACTGTCTTAAGTAATTTCCTACATGCCGTGCCCTCAACATGTCCAGACACTTTGTCACCTGGCTGCAGTCAACTTTTATAACGTTTGTACACCAACCTCTAAAGGCTCAATCTTTGTGGAACTAGGGAGGCGGACTCTTCCAGGTCAATTTGAAATTCCCAATCACTGTTTAATTGCTGGTGTTGTTCCCTTGGATTGTTTATTATCCCAGACCAGTTTCTTGGCTAGAGAGCAAACCACATGTCAAATCAAGGTAATCCACGCAGGATCACGGACTCTCCACTCTCTTCTGTCAGAACATTGCCCCACTTTTTAAAAATGCCTTTGTGAGGTAAAGTACCAGTGACCTGATAGAAGAGTTCGTGAAATGGCACTGCTTGCCTCACACTGGAAAAGGGGTTCCTGCAAACTACGGTTTGAGAAGAGACAAGAGAAGCTCACTTGAGGATGATGAGCAGACTCTAGAGGCAGACCTTTCGGCACTGTGCTGAAATATGGGATGAACACTTCAGAGGCAACAGGACTTTTTAGACACAGATATACACGCAACCCACACCAAGATACTGACAGTTACATCTGATAGTGCAGTACAAAAAGTTTAGGTTTTAGAGGTGAATGGCTTCAGATCAAGAAATCACCATAGACGGGAGGTGGGAAGAACTGACAGAGGAGAAAGGAGACTCACAAAAAAGGCTATAGTAAGAGAAGCAAAGGAACACAAAGAAAGATTATGGTGGAAATTTTTGAGGGAGAAGTAAAAGAGAAAGAATCCGAACTACATTTATTTATTTATTTATTTATTTATTTATTTATTTATTTATTTATTTATTTGATTTATATCCCACCCATCTGATACATCTATACCACTCTGAGCGGCTAACAACAATATTAATACAATTATAGCAACATAAAATAAACATATCGATTAACAAACATAACGTAAATCATAAATAACAGATAAAGAAGGAAAATAAATTAAATTAAATTAAATGCTGGCAGGAGGGAAGGCCTTAACATAAAGCCATGTTTTTAGCTGAGTTTTAAATGTGCCCAGGGTAGGGGCCGCGCGAATCTCAGGAGGGAGATTGTTCCAAAGGCGAGGAGCCACCGCCGAGAAGGCCCGGTTTCGTGTCTTCTCCCTTCGGGCCTCCCTCGGCGTCAGGCTCCTCAGCCTCACCTCCTGGCTCGCGCGGGTGATCCGGGTAGAACTTGGTGGGTGAAGGCGTTCCGCCAAATATCGAAGTGTAGGAATGGATCCCAGGATGGCATTCGAGTTGAACTGTTTAAAATCTTAAAAGACGACGCTGATAAGGCGCTACACTCAGCATGCCAGCAAGTTTGGAAAATTCAGCAGTGGCCAGAGGATTGGAAAATCTCCGTCTACATATCCCAACCTCAAAGAAGGGCAGTGCCAAAGAATGCTCCAACTACAGCAAACTATAGCAAGTTCTTTAAGAAATGGGAGTGCCTGACCACCTTATCCATCTCCTGAGAAATCTATATGGGAGAGAGGAAACAACAGTCAGAATTGGATATGGAACAATTGATTGGTTCAAAATTGGGAAAGGAGTACAACAAGGCTGCATATTGTTTCCCCGCTAAATTAACTTATATGCAGAATACATGATGCGAAAGGCAGGGCTGGAGGAATTCCAAACTGGAATTAAGATTCCTGGGGAAAATATCAGCAATCTCAGATATGCAGATCATACCACTGTGATGGCAGAAAGTGAGGAGGAATTAAAGAACCTCTTAATAAAGATGAAAGAGGAAAGCCCTAAAAATGGTCTGAAGCTCAACATAAAATAAACACCTAAGATCATGGCCACTGGTCCCATCACCCCCTGGCAAATAGAAGGGGAGAAATGGAGGCAATGACAGATTTTACTTTCTTGGGCTCCATGATCACTGTAGATGGTGAAAGCAGCCACGAAATTAAAAGACACCTAATTCTTGGAAGGAAAGCGATGACAAACCAAATTTGTGTCTTTGGCATATGTGCATTTGTCTTACAAAGGCTGGACTGAGTGTAAAGATGTCTTAGTTCATGAATCACAACCAGACTTCTTTCTTGGGAATGACATTGCCTTCTTAGCACATCAGGAAAGTTTAAGGAATGCATCTATTCAAGTTGTCACGCGTTCACAAAGATTAGTTCAAGATGACGAATCTGATTTTTCCTCTGAGGACAGATAAAAAACTAATGGAACAGTGGCCTCTTGTGACCAAAACTGATAATGCGGTTACTGATGAAAATGCTAGCAGTAGTCAACCTGAAGATGTTTTATTAACATCAGGAACAGCTGAATTTAAGGCAAAGCAAGAAGCAGATCCTACATTGACTGATTTAAGGTCTCAGGCAGATTAATATGCTGTTCAACCTACCCAACAACAAGTTAGCTTTTTATGGGGACAGAATGGACTTATGTATAGAGAATATTCTCCCAAAGGCAAATTATATGCACAGCCTGTACAACAACTGATTGTACCCAGGGAATACAGAGAAATGATTTTAGAGTTGGCTCATAACAATCCCCGTAGTGGTCACCAAGGATTTAAAAAGACTTTAAGCAGAATCACTCAGCATTTTTACTGGCCTGGAATTTCAAAGAATGTTAAAGATTATGTTTCTTCATGTGATTATTGCCAAAGAATTGGTCACCAGACTGACCGTACAAAGGCCGAGGTACAGCCTGTAGCCATCACTGACCAGGTATTCAAATGTTTGCAGATGGATGTATTAGGACCTTTTATTCCTACTAAGTCTAAGAAATGTTACATCCTTTCTTTCATCTGTCAAGCAAGCAGATGGATGGAGGCCTACCCTATCAGTAACCTATCTGCGCATACAATAGCACGTGTTTTGGTGGATTTATGTTCACGTATTGGTATACCTGCAAAAATTGTTTGTGATCAAGCTGGTGCTTTCAAGAATGAACTGATGAGGAAGATCTGTGAGATAAGTAATATCCAATTAAGTTTCAGTACAGTGGTGTCTTGCATAACGAGCGCCCCGTTTAACGAAGAATCCGCATAGCGATCGCATACCAATGTTCCCTATGGGGAAACATTGCTTTGCGATGTTTCCCCATAGGCCCCTTTTCCCCCAGCTGACCGGCGGGGCTTCCAAAGGACCGGGGGGAGGGCTCCCCCCCGCGGTCCTTCTCAAGCTCCTGCCTGTCAGCTGGCCAAAAAAGCCGGTGGGCG
Source organism: Pogona vitticeps (assembly GCF_051106095.1). Taxonomy (NCBI): domain Eukaryota; kingdom Metazoa; phylum Chordata; class Lepidosauria; order Squamata; family Agamidae; genus Pogona; species Pogona vitticeps. The sequence continues at coordinate 16,741,587 of NC_135784.1, forward strand.
GCCAGCTCGCTCCTCCCGGGGCGGCAGAGGCGGCAGGGGAAGGGAAAGGGCCGGGCACCTGACTGCCCTTCTCCCGCTCCACCTCCTCTTCTTCCTCCAAGGACGAGGCGGCGGGAGCTCAGCCCAGGGCCTGCAGCGAGCGGTGCTTTAGCCGGCTCGCTCCTCCCAGGGTGGGGGACGTGGAACGGGAAGGGAAAGGGCCGGGCGCCTGGCTCGCCGTCTCTGCCTCCATCTCCTCCCCTTCCTCCAAAGGCCGGCCACTGGCCGGCTTGTTCTTCCCGGGGCTGTGGAGGAAGGAGGAGAGAGGGAACGAGCCCCAGCACTGCCGGGCGCCTGCACGCCCTCCCCGCCTCCATCTCCTCCCCTTCCTCCAAAGGCCGGCCACGAGCCGGTTTGTTCTTCCCGGGGCTGTGGAGGAAGGAGGAGAGAGGGAACGAGCCCCAATGCGGCTGGGCGCCTGCACGCCCTCTCCGCCTTCCCCTCTTCCAAAAGCCGAGAGCTCTCGGCTTGCTCTCTCGGCAACAGAGGGGAAGAGAGAAGGGAAGGGGCCCTGGCGCAGCTGGGCGCCTTGCTCTGCCTCCCCCTCTTCCAAAAGCCGAGAGCTCTCAGCTTGCTCTCTCGGCAACGGAGGGGAAGAGAGAAGGGAAGGGGCCCTGGCGCAGCTGGGCGCCTTGCTCCCCGTCTCCTGCTTCACCTCCTCCTCTTCCTCCGGAGCAAGGACCCACCAGCCAGCTGGGGGGAAATGCCAGCTGACTGGCGGTTCCAAAATGGCCACCGCTGTTTTCTGGATTCCTCGCTTACCGAGGCGGCGAAAATGGCCGCCCCTATGGAGGATCCTCGCTGAACTGTGAGTTTAGGGCCCATTGGAACGCATTAAACAATGTTTAATGCATTCCAATGGGTTTTTGTGTTCCGTTTAGCGATGTTTTCACATAGCGAAGGTTAATCCGGAACGGATTAACCTCGCTATGAGGGACACCACTGTATTTCCCATCATCCTCAGTCTCATGGCTTGGTAGAGAGAGGTCAACAAACCTTGTTAAGGATGATTAAGACTCTTGTGCAAGATTATGGGAAAAGCTGGGATGAACCTTTGCCTTATCGGCAGGCCTTCCCCCCAGTTAACTCCTGATGTTTTCCTTCCCCCTTCTCTCCTACTGTTTGTTTTCCATCTCGTTGAATTTGTTCATTGTTCATTATGGCTCTATGGCTTGAAGAGCGGGATGAGCGCCGCCCCTTAGAGTCGGACACGACTGGACAAAAAATTGTCAAGGGGAACCTTTACCTTTACCTTCATTATGTAATAATTTTATATCTATCAGTGTATTTTATGTGTTTTTTATTTATGTTGTAAGCCGCCTAGAGTGGTCATAACTGACCAGATAGGCGGGATATAAATAAAATAAATACTGTAATAATAAAATAAATAATAATAATAATTTTGCCTTGTTTGCTTATCGAAGTGCTTTACATGTTATCTCTAGGAGGATTTTCTCCAAGTGAGATTGTTTTTGGGAAAAATCTTCAAGGACCCTTGGATTTGTTGAAATCAGATTGGGAAGGAGTTGTACAGAGTAGTTCTGTACTAGTTGCTGATTTTGTCAGAAACCTTCAAGAGAAATTGTTCGCTGTTAAAGATTTGGCTAAGGAGAATTTGTTGAAAGCTCAAGCTAAGCAGAAATACTTTCATGACAGAAAAGCCAGACACAGAGAATTTGCAGTAGGTGATTTGGTACTTGTGCTAAACCCACTCAGACCTTCTAAACTGGATGTTGTCTGGGAAGGACCTGGAAAAGTTGTTCAAAAATTGGGAACTGTCAATTACCTTGTCAAATTGCTTGATTCTGGAGAAAAAACCTATTATGTATCATGTCAATAGTTTAAAATTGTATAAAGACAGATCTGCTATGGTTTTTCACTGTTATGCTGCATGCATGCAACCAGAACAAGAACCTGTTGATATGTTGTCTGAATTGCAAAATGCTGGCACATGGTCTGACAATATTATTCTGTCAGGTACTCCAGAAGAGAGGAAAAAGCTTTTACAGATTTTAGAGCACTTTAAAGATATTTTTTCAGATAAACCTGGATTTACTAATTTGGTTAGCCATGTGATAGACACTGGAGAGAGCCAGCCTATATGGTCTAGCCCATATAGAGCAAATGGTGATCATGCTGTTCAGATTGAACAACAGATCCAAAATATGTTATCTTTAGGCGTGATTGAGCCAAGCCATGCCCCTTGGGCTAGCAGAATTGTTTTGGTGCCAAAAAAGAATTCTTTAGGTGAAGTTCTTGATGAATTGAGATTTTGTGTTGATTACAGGAAATTAAACAGTGTTACTGTTCCAAATCCATACCCATTGCCTAGGATGGATGATCTCATTGAACGCCTTTCACAGGCTAATTTCATAAGCATCTTGGATCTAAAAAATGCTTATCGGCAACTCGATCTCGCTGAAGGTTCACGAGATAAGACCACATTTATCAGTCACGTGGGTGATAGATAAATTTGTACATGGTCTTCCATTTGCTAGTGCTTATCTTGATGATGTTGCAGTTTTCAGTTCTGATTTTGAATCTCACATGTCACACATTGAAACTGTGTTGTCTAGAATCCAGCAAGCAGGACTGAGAGTCAAAGCAAGTGAATGTCAGTGGATGCAAGGAAAAGTCATGTACTTAGGTCATTTAATTGGTCAAAGAGAAATTCAACCTCTGCAAGCCAAAGTACAAGCTATACAACCAAAAAGCAAGTTCAACCCTTTTTTGGGCCTACTTGGGTGTTACAGAAAATTCATACCTGATTTCAGTCATTTGGCAATGCCTCTTACAGAGCTAACTAAGAAAAGATAGCCTGTCAAGGTAAAATGGACCCCAGAATTTCAAGGTGCTTTTGAAGCTTTAAAGGCAAAGATTAGTGCTGCACCTATACTGAAATCACCTGATTTTGACAAACCATTCATTCTACAGACTGATGCTTCAGATTTGGGCCTTGGAGTTGTACTGTTACAGAAAAGGGAAGATGGGATTTCTAATCCAATCTCTTATTTCTCCAGAAAACTCTTAGAAAGAGAGAGAAATTGCTCAGTTCCTGAAAAAGAGGCCTTATCCGTGATATGGACAATTAATTTACTTAGGCCTTATTTATGGGGTCATAAATTTACTCTGCAGAAAGATCATAGAGGTTTGGTTGCAGAAGATAAAATCTCACAATCAGAAATTGTTAAGATGGAGTTTGGCATTGCAAGTTTTTGATTTTGAAGTTCAGCACATTCCTGGAAAGTTGAATGTTTCCACAATGTATTGTGAAGATCAAGATGTGACAGATCGTTGAAACACTGTTAATATTTCACTGTTTCACTACTGATGTGTTCTTATGCACTCTATATGTGCTTACTGAGAGCGCCTACGGTATTGGTTATTACTAACATGACTGTTTTCTGTTTCTCAGATAGTAGAAGTGCTTAACTAAAAGAATGTATTGACATGCTGCTATTAGAAGGTTTTTCTACCTCAATGCATTGCTAGATTAAATGCAATTTTGAATGTATTAATCATTAGTATTTTGCACTATGTAACCAGTTAATTATTGCTTATTACTATAATTAGTAGCCAAAAATGGAAACAAGATTTACTGTTTCGGATTTTTGGAACTCCCAGAGGTGGCATGTCATGGTTTAGGTTATTAAGGCTAAAATGTAATTTCTTAATGGGATTTGTAGTCATGGAATTGTGTAGAAGGAATCCATATTGGTCTGTGTTAGCATGACTAGACGCTTCGAGAAGCTGTTTTCTCTTAGAGATAGTTGGAATTTTCCATGCACCTGACTTGGCCACAGAAGATAAGGGTCAAGACACAACATCAGGACGATGGTCAACAACACCTGCACATCCCGTGGGAAATGGAGGTGGAGTGTGAAGAAACAGTGCTTCACCCTGATTGGTTAACATCACAAAAGAGTGGAGAAGGGTGGTTCCAGCATGGAAGAAAATGGAGAATGGAGACAGAGAGAAGACTTGATTTTTGCATTAATTATTAGGATGGATTTTTGAGTTCCAAATGCTAGTTTTTACTGTTATGCTAGAATGTAGTTCAGAGTAAGTTTAGGGAAAGGGGGGCTATGACTTGCCTTCCTTTCAAGCTATTTTTAGAGTTTTTTAAATTTATTTTTGTAGCTGGAATTTGCTAAAGTTCTAACTGCTTTGATTTATGGAAATATACTTGAATGCTATGCTTTACAACAGTGGTCCCCAACCTTGGGCCTCCAGATGTTCTTGGACTTCAACTCCCAGAAATCCTGGCCAGCAGAGGTGGTGGTGAAGGCTTTTGGGAATTGTGGTCCAAGAACATCTGGAGGCCCAAGGTTGGGGACCACTACTTTACAACAAACTGAATATCTCTATATTCTTTATTTTTTAAAATAAAATGATAATTCTTAAAATCTTAAGGTTGGTCTCTTGAGCAGCAAACCTGTATAACTATTTGTTAGGACACAAATATGCTACTTGAGTCCATTAATTGCCTGAGTTTTGTTCTTCAGGGCAGACTCCAAAACTTATAATTTTTATCTTTTTTTTCCTCAGTTAATTGCTCATTTTGAACGGACTTGGGGAAAGGAGTAACTGGTACTGCCTGGCTGGGTACCCGGACTCAGCTCACCTGTGCTAGGAGTACGCTTACACCTGGAACCTCTCTGTTCAGTCCTCAGGTAATCTTCTAGGAGAAGATCATTTATTGGTTTCATGGTATTTTTATATAATGATTAAGTCAAAATCGTGATAAAACCATTGAAGTCAAAGGCGCAATCGGTGCAGAAAAAGAATCACAGAGCAGGATGCAGGGAGATCCACACATCACATCTAGTCTTTGCCACTTTTTCTGCATATGCTGATGGGTGTATTCCTGCACAGAGTAGGCTGTTGGAATTAATGGCCTAAGAGGGTTGAAACAACTTCATGATTCTATGATCACCAAAGAGGATCCATGGACGAGGGAGATGGTCCAGGTTGAGGTCCCCCAAGAAGAAGCAGGCAAACATCAACCTCCTAGAATACGCTCTGTTTGGGGGAGAGAGAAAGAGACAATGCCACCATATAGAACATGAAAGGAAGACCAGGGAAGAAACTAAAGGGGGAAGAGAAAACACATGGAATCCCATCCAAGAGATTATCGAGAGGGGAGCCTCAACCACAGGAGGAAGGGAATGAGTCGAGAGGAAGAGATGCCGAGGAAAACTGGGCTCAACATCCAGGCTGTGATTCCTTATGTACGGGCCAATGCAAGTCTCCTCCCCAATCCGGTCTAGAGGCAACCAATGGATCAAAATGTCCACTGTAAAGACTTATCATTAGGTCCCCCGGGATGATATGACTTCTTATGTTGTTGTCCTATGGTAATCTAAAAAGATTACCTTTAGGTAATCTTTTTAGATTACCTTTAGGTAATCTAAAAGATTACCTTTAGATTACCTTTAGGTAATCTAAAAAGACTTAGTTGGAATCAGATCATTTATTAGTTTCAAGGCAATTTTCATAAAATGAATAAGTTAAAATCATGATAAAACCATTGAAGTAAAAGATGCAATTGGTGCAGACAAAGAATCACAGAACACGAGGCAGGGAGATCCACGCATCACATCCAGTCTTTGTCACTGTCTTCGACATACAGATATTGACCAGAGCATTACCCCAGTTGACCGTCTCCTTCCTGATGTAGAATGTGCTCAGGAATGTGGGGTTTCTGAACCTTGGGAGGAAGAAAACATTTCCTCCAAAGGATTTCCACATTCAAAGCCACCACAACGTATCTTTCCAAACTGCTTTCGTAGGTCCACAAAGGCTTAAGTCAACAGTATGAATCTTTGAATGTTGTTCTTCCCAGGAGAGATAGTCAGACAGCGTTTCTAAAGTTTAAGGTCATTTTGCAGAATCATCAGACTTCCTACTCTCTGAGGTGTGATGCTCTGGGCTCTGCAAGCAAGATTTCCGCCACATTCTCTCCATTTCAGAGGTTCTGACTGAAGTGAATTTTCTTCTTTTCTCTCAGTTTGAACAACCAAATAAATCTTTCCCCACATTCCGCAGATTCATGTGGTTTCTCCCCAGTATGAAGTTGTTGATTTTCTGTGAAGGGTAACTCAGCTATGAAGCTTATCCCACATTCTTCACAAGGTTACGGATTCTTCTGTGAATGTGAGCGCTGATGTATGGTTAAATTGGAGAGACGTGTGAAACATTTCCCACATTCATTGCATGCATACGGTTTTTCTCCGGAGTGACTTCGTTGGTGTCTTGTGAGGCTAGAGTGTTTGGAGAACATTGCTCCACATTCTTTGCATTGATAGGGTTTCTCTCCTGTATGAATTCTCTGATGTACTCTAAGATCACTCTTCTGGTTGAAGCTTTTCCCACATTCTTTGCATGTATAAGGCTTTTCCCCTGAGTGAATGTGTTGATGTACTCTGAGACTTGACAGCCACATGAAGCCCTTTCCACATTCATGACATTTGTAGGGACTCTCCTCAGTGTGTATTATCTGATGTTGCTTAAGTCCAGAAGGTGCCTTGAAGCTCTTGCCACATTCCTCACACTTATACAAATTTCCTTCTGAGTGCACTGGCTGAGTGACTTGAAGAGCTGAGGTAACACTGAAGCATCTTTCAGACCCGGAGTCTTCATAAGGTTTCTCTCCTGTGGGAAATCCTGGATCTTCTGGGCTCCTTCTGGAACTCTCTCCATGTTTCAAACAGTGACACAGACTTTCCTCTGAGTGGCATGTTGGACATTTCACTGGGCTTTTCCTCTGAGGGCTCCATAGCACAAACTCTGAGCTCGGAAGGACATGGAGGTGTCTTTTTATTGTCTTTTCCTCTTCTTCTTGACAGACACCTCCACTCAGATAAGGGTGAGGCTTGTTTTTCCTCTGCCTTGGCAATTCATCTCTGTTCCCACAGTTCTCCTTTTCATCCTCCACTCTTTCTGGGGATGTCCTGTGGAGTCTTCCTTCCTCCTCCTGTGCATCATCTGCTGACAGAAGGAGAGAATTCATGGTAATTAGTGGCTTTTGCTATTTAACAGGGAAAATATCTATCAATAAGCCAATTTCCTGCTGCCTCCCTTTCTGTTCTGAGAAAACAGTAGATCACAACCATTTGTTTCCTGAGTTTCCACCTTTTTAACCAACAGAAGTCAAAGGATTTAAAGAACCAGATTTCCAGTCTTAGTGCTAAAAGTTTTAGGTGGACTTGAACAAAAAATGAGTGTTTATTGGCTGAGCACTAAAGTCCAAGAACATTTATTTTTGCTTGGGAAGTGAATGTAAATGAGAATACAAATGCAAAAGTTCCTATCATGAGGAAAAGTGTTTCCCTAAACCTAGATGGAGGAAGAGATCAGTGAATGGAGTGTGGATCTAGAGTTCAAGGGCTCGATTCCCCCATGATAGTTCTTGGGACTTTGTAAGCTTCTCTCAAAATTTGCTACCTTTTCTCTTCAAGAAGATTAAAATAATCATATGGGGGGTATAGAAATCACCCCCAAATTTCCCTAGACTTGAAGTTCTATTAAACATACGGCATGAAGATTTTTTTTTACTACACGTGTTCCAAGAACAATGAATCAGCTACTGTACTAGCAAGACCTAAAACCTAAAACATTTTTTTTTACCAATCTCCTGTTCTATTTTGCTTCCCAATCAGTACAGAAGAGGTATGAAACAGTAAACACCGACCTTTGGGAAAACAAGAAGGAATTGATGTACAACCTAAAATGGGACAGGTCAACCATCTCTTAGTACCCTACAGCTGGGAAAGGGGTGTTGTGAGTAAGGATAGAGTACAGTGGGGTCTTGACTTAAGAACGGCTTGAGTTAAGAACATTTTGACTTAAGAACCACTCTCATAGGAAAATATTGACTTGACTTACATACTTAGATTTGAGTTAAGAACTGAAAAAAAACCACGTGGGAGGCAGGGAAAGTGTAAAATTTGAACTTTCAGTTAACTGTTGGCCAGTGAAAAGGGTGCCTGTCTGCTTGCTCACTCCTCCCAGCGTTTAGAGAGTGGATTGGGAGACAGTCTTCAGACTGCCTAGTACTGTACTGCCTGGACTGTATTTTCCCTGCCTTCCATGAACCTTTCTTGACCTAAGAAAAAAAGAAACAAAATATCCCCCTCTAGTGGTTGAAGGCAGAATAGCAGCTTCCCATTAGTTTCTCTGGACGGAAAAGAGCAGATACGGATGAAATGGTTTTCAATGCATTCCTATGGGAAGTGCAGATTTGACCTGAGAACTTTTTGACTTGAGAACCGCCTTCCAATACGGATTAAGTTTTCAAGTCAAGACCCCACTGTATACAGCACATTGAAAATATGAAAAATCAGCTTAACTGAGTTATTAAGTTTCTAAGATACATAGCTGATACAGTCACCCAATCGGAACGAATCAGAAGTTTCACATAAAGTTATTATAAAACAGAGAAGCGATGAGTGGCAATGAAGACAAATGTATACAATGATGAACATGCAGAGGGAAACAGAATACCTTTGTCACAACTCCAAAGATGAAAGGCTTCCCGATTCCTTTGTAGAAAAGATTCTATACCCGGCAGTGGTCGAGATGCCTCCGATACGCCTGAGGGGAGAGCAGGAGCTTCTTCTCCATCATCATCTTCTGGGTCCTCCAGGGTCTCCAGCTGCTTCTGCTCACCCTCAAGGAGAGTCCCTGGCCTTCCAGGTATGCGCCAAGCATTTCTCCTCATGGGCCACCTGGAACAACAGAGGAGAATCCTTCTAGGAAACAAGACAGCCCAGAGGTGCCATTTGAAATTTATGGACTGCAACTCCCAGAACATTCCAAGAGTACCTCCCCCTCCCAAAATCTTGGGAGTCTCAGTCCACAAACTCACACCGACGGACACCTATATTTCCCTTCTCTGTACTAGAACCAGGTCTTCTGAGCCTGCATTCCAGACCTTCATTTGGGGCTGAAATGTTTCCTGGGAGTTGCAGTTCTTTGGGAGGGGCCCATTTTAGAGCTTAAAGTGCAAGAGGCTAGAATACCCAGAAAAGAAGTGGGGCAGGAAACTGAGGCCTCAAATGCACTCTCCGTTGACTAGACCTTAAGGGAAATGTAACTGCTTGAAGATTTATTTATTATTTTATTTATTTATTTATTTGATTTATATCCCGCCCATCTGGTATAATTATACCACTCTGCAGTGGGTCTGCAGTGCAGAATTCCACCCTGGGAATCTTAAAAGAATTCAGGGAGTTGGAGTCCAAATAAGCCAAACAGCATCTGTCTCAGATGATAGATTTCTGTGCTCCACAATTCATTTGTGCAGGCAACCTTCAGTCTCAAGAGACTATGCTAGCATGCTCTGCATAGAGGATTTCAAACAGTGTCTAGTGTGGCTGAGGAGGCCAGTTCGAGAGTCACCATCCCTTCCACACTGATGACAGATACAATCTGTCCCCTGTCCAGCTCCCTGATTTTGCTGGTTTCGGGATTCAATTCAATTTCCAGGAGAACATTTCATTTGTTCTGGAAAACAGGGAGGACAACCAAATACAAGATAGATGGACTCAGTGGAGGAGCACAAGTGAGTGTTCCGCCTTTAAAATGACAGTCAACATTTCTTTTTTAAAAAAATACTGGCCATAATGTGTGTAAATCATCTACATCATCTCTGAAGACACTCTTGCAAGACCTCTCCAGATGGCCACATCAAGTTCATAAAGATCATCTCTCTCTATCTATCTCTATATCTCTCTGGCTACATTCTTCCAGTACAAAGTCATCTTCTCTGTTTCACCTTCTCTTCTTTCGGAGAAGCCTCCCGCATTCCTCTTACTCACCAGGTGACCTCAACAGCCCAGGAAAGTTTGCAAACCAGGTACAGAGAAGCAGCCTGTTTGAGAGAAAGGAATCAAAAAGAGTAATAAGGCAGTGGGACCGTTTATCTGATGGGGAAAAGGAAAGGAAAAAAAGCAGCCAGCTTTGGCCCTCTTTCCCCTTCAATCCCTGTTTCTTTCTGCTGGCCTCTCATTGCTAATTGCAACTCTGCTCTTTCCTTTCCCCTTTGATCACTCCCAGGTTTGTGCTTCCTCCTTCAAATTGAGCCAGCTGCCCAGGATTTCCCCTTGATTTTTCAAGGTCTTCTGGGAAGCGTAGTTCAGAACAAAACGGAGACTCAGGCACAGTGGTCCAGGGGAAATCCTGGAAAAACAGCCAGGTTAAGATGTCCAAAATTATCAGGCAAAAGTAATATCTGTTCTATAAGCAGGACATTCTAAATATTCATTGGCTCTTGGTTGTGTGCTGTATTTACATGGAGTAATTTATGGCTTATGTTGTTGTCAAAAACAGTGGTAGCCAATCTTGGGTAACTCGGGTGTTTTTGGACGTGAATTCCCACAAGTCTTCAGCATCAGCTGTGACGGCTGGGGTTTCTGGGAGTTGTAGTCCAAGAACACCTGGGTGACCCAAGGGGGGCAACCTCTGCTCTAAAAACAAACAAAAGAAAGGAGTTGTCATTTTGTTTTGGGTGGTGGGGGTAGGTGGTATTTCTGATGGTTTTGAAAGTTATTTTTAAAAGGAAAATAATACATTGGTTCCCTGGAGGTTCAGACCTGGAGAGCTTGCATGCAGTTAAATGGACACCCAGGCATGCATGTGCTTCAGGGGTGCGGCTGTGTTCCTGGGGAACGAGAAATAGGCTCCTAACAAACGGATAAGGAAAAGTTTGTTGCCAATGTGTAGGTAGGTAAACACTTCCTTCACATTCATGCTGTGGAAACCCGCAGTTTATCCTGACCTCTGGTTCGCACCACCTGTGTTTTACCTGTTGCTGTTGTTTTCCCCGTCATGGTTTCTCAACACTTGCTGATGGACAGGGAAATGTGTGAACTCTCCCTGATGAAAAATAATGCGTATGAATCAGTGCCAGATAAGGGTGAAATTTCTAGGCCCCAGACTTTCTGGCGTGGCTCCTTTATTACAGCAGACTTTCAAAAGACCCTCTTGAAAGGAGTTGACTGTGTCTTCCATCTGTGATTGTGTCTTCTCTACCACACGAGACTGGTTGGCGTGTATGGTTGCTGAGAGGGGTGAAAGCAGCTCCAACAGAGATGCCGGGTCCTTGCGAGCTGCTGAACCTTCTTGCAAATAGACCACAAATCAACTCAGAAAAGTTAGATTTGACTTTCTTCTGGCAGTAGACCTCCCCTTAAACTGGCATATTAAATGTCACCAACTTTAACATGAAAAGAAGTGCAGGAAAGAGATTATATGGGTTGAAAGCAAGTCCTTGTGGGCTTATGTTTGATCATCTCCATGAAGAAAATTAACGGTGTCGAGAATGTCAGTAAAAGCTAGTGTATTTCACTCCCTGAGAAACAATGTCAAACATCTCACTAACTTCATTTCCAAGTAAGTTTAATATGTTAACTATGTTTTCTATGCTGGGTATGTTTTTTTATTATTATTATTATTATCTGGTATCATTACTGATATTTTATTTTATGTGTGGCCCAAACCAAATTTGCATCTTCTAATGTGGGCCAGGGAAGGTGAAAGGTTGGACACCCCTGGACTAGAGGGAGAAGAGAAAACTCATGGAATTCCATCCAGGAGACGATCCAGAGGAGAATCTCAACCACAGGAGGAAGGGAATGAGTGGAGAGGAAGAGATGCCGAGGAAAACTGGGCTCAACAGCCAGGCTCTGAGTCCTTATGTATGGGCCAATGCCAATCTCCTCCCCAAACCTGTCCAGAAGCAACGAATGGATCAAAATGTCCACCGAAAAGACTTTTTATTAGGTACCCAAGGAGGATATGACTTTTTATGTCGTTGGCTTTTGAATCTGAGTTAGAATCTCTAAATCCTGTTAGAGTTGCTGTAACTTGAATGCAACTTAACAAACATAACTTCCAACTTGTGTCAGCAGCTCTCTTGTAAGGAAGCTCAACATTTCCACACTCACACAATCAGGATACCTATTTCCATATTTCAGGTAGTCTAAAAAGACTTGGAATCAGATCATTTATTAGTTTCAAGGCAATTTCCATAAAATGATGAAGTTAAAATCATGATAAAACCATTGAAGTAAAAGACGCAATTGGTGCAGACAAAGAACCAGAGAACACGAGGCAGGGAGGTCCACACATCACATCCAGTCTTTGTCACTGTCTTCCGACATACAGACATTGACCAGAGCATTACCCCAGTTGACCGTCTCCTTCCTGATGTAGAATGTGCTCAGGAATGTGGGGTTTGTGAACCTTTGCAGGAAGAGAACATTTCCTCCAAAGGATTTCCACATTCAAAGCCGCCACAACGTTTCTTTCCAAAGTGCTTTCGTAGGTCCACAAAGGCTTAAGTCAACAGTAGAGCTCTCATTATCCTATGAATCCTTGAATGTTGTTCTTCCCAGGAGAGATAGTCAGACGGCATTTCAAAAGTTTAAGGTCATTTTGCAGAATCTTCAGATTTCCTACTCTCTGTGCATATGCTGAGGTGTGATCCTCTGGGCTCTGCAAGCAAGATTTCCGCCACATTCTCTCCATTTTAGAGGTTCTGACTGAAATGAATTTTCTTGTTTTCTCTCAGTTTGAACAACCAGATAAATCTTTCCCCACATTCCTCACATTCATGTGGTTTCTCCCCAGTATGAAGTTGTTGATTTTCTGTGAAGGGTAACTCAGCTGTGAAGCTTATCCCACATTCTTCACAAGATTAGGGATTCTTCCGTGAATGTGAGTGCTGATGTATGATTAAATTGCAGAGACGCGTGAAACATTTCCCACATTCATTGCATGCATACGGTTTTTCTCCGGAGTGACTTCGTTGGTGTCTTGTGAGGCTAGAGTGTTTGGAGAACATTGCTCCACATTCTTTGCATTGATAGGGTTTCTCTCCTGTATGAATTCTCTGATGTACTCTAAGATCACTCTTCTGGATGAAGCTTTTCCCACATTCTTCACAGAGAAAGGGTTTCTCTCCTGTGTGGATTCTCTGATGTACTCTAAGATCACTCTTCTGGTTGAAGCTTTTCCCACATTCTTCACAGAGAAAGGGTTTCTCTCCTGTGTGGATTCTCTGATGTACTCTAAGATCACTCTTCTGGTTGAAGCTTTTCCCACATTCTTCACAGAGAAAGGGTTTCTCTCCTGTGTGGATTCTCTGATGTACTCTAAGATCACTCTTCTGGTTGAAGCTTTTCCCACATTCTTTGCATGTATAAGGCTTTTCACCTGAGTGAATGTGTTGATGTACTCTGAGACTTGACAGCCACATGAAGCCCTTTCCACACTCATGAGATTTGTGGGGACTCTCCTCAGTGTGCATTCTCTGATGTTGCTTAAGTCCAGAACTTGCCTTGAAGGTCCTACCACATTCCTCACACTTATACAATTTTCCTTCTGAGTGCACAGGCTGAGTGACGTGAAGATCTGAGCTACCACTGAAGCATTTTTCAGACCCCGAGTCTTCATAAGGTTTCTCTCCTGTGGGAAATCCTGGATCTTCTGGGCTCCTTCTGGAACTCTCTCCATCCTCCAAACAGTGACACAGACTTTCCTCTGAGTAGCATGTTGGACATTTCACTGGGCTTTTCCTCAGAGGGCTCCTTAGCCCAAACTCTGAGCTCTGAAGGACATGGAGGTGTCTTTTTATTGTCTTTTCCTCTTCTTCTTGACAGACACCTCCACTCAGATAAGGGTGAGGCTTGTTTTTCCTCTGCCTTGGCAATTCATCTCTGTTCCCACAGTTCTCCTTTTCATCCTCCACTCTTTCTGGGGATGTCCTGTGGAGTCTTCCTTCCTCCTCCTGTGCATCATCTGCTGACAGAAGGAGAGAATTCATGGTAATTAGTGGCTTTTGCTATTTAACAGGGAAAATATCTATCAATAAGCCAATTTCCTGCTGCCTCCCTTTCTGTTCTGAGAAAAAAGTAGATCACAACCATTTGTTTCCTGGGTTTCCACCTTTTTAACCAACAGAAGTCAAAGGATTTAAAGAATCAGATTTCCAGTCTTAGTACTAAAGGTTTTAGGTGGACTTGAACAAAAAGCGAGTGTTTATTGGCTGAGCACTAAAGTCCAAGAACATTTATTTTTCCTTGGGAAGTGAATGTAAATGAGAATACAAATGCAAAAGCTCCTATCATGAAGGAAAGTGTTTCCCTAAACCTAGATGGAGGAAGAGATCAGTGAATGGAGCGTGGACCTAGAGTTCAAGGGTTCGATTCCCCCATGATAGTTCTTGGGACTTTGTAAGCTTCTCTCAAAATTTGCTACCTTTTCTCTTCAAGAAGATTAAAATAATCATATGGGGGGTATAGAAATCACCCCCAAATTGCCCTAGACTTGAAGTTCTATTAAACATACGGCATGAAGATATTTTTTTACTACAAGTGTTCCAAGAACCACGAATCAGCTACTGTACTAGCAAGACCACTAACCTAAAACAATTTTTTTAGCAATCTCCTGTTCAATTTTGCCTCCCAATCAGTACACAAGTGGTATGAAAACAGTAAACACCGACCTTTGGGAAAACAAGAAGGAGTTGATGTACAACCTAAAATAGGACAGGTCAACCATCTCTTAGTACCCTACAGCTGGGAAAGGGGTGTTGTGAGTAAGAATAGAGTATAGAGCACATTGAAAATATGAAAAATCAGCTTAACTGAGTTCTTAAGTGTCTAAGATACATAGCTGATGGAGTCACCCAATTAGAACGAATCAGAAGTTTCACATAAAGTTATTAAAAAACAGAGAAGCGATGAGTGGTAATCAAGACAAACATATACAATGATCAATATGCAGAGAGAAACAGAATACCTTTGTCCCGACTCCAAGGATGAAAAGCTCCCCGATTCCTTTGTAGAAAAGATTCTATACCCGGCAGAGGTCGAGATGCCTCCAATACGCCTGAGGGGAGAGCAGGAGCTTCTTCTCCATCATCATCTTCTGGGTCCTTCGGGGTCTCCAGCTGCTTCTGCTCACCCTCAAGAAGAGTTCCTGGCCTTCCAGGTATGCGAAAACCGTTTCTCTTCATGAGGCACCTGGGACAACAGAAGAGAATCCTTCTAGGAGTACTATCCTGTCCCCAAGCCTAGTCTTGGTTAAACAGTCCCATTGCTTTGCATGGGACGATCTCATCCAGCTCCTTGCTTTGTCACTGATCATCCTGTGTGATGCTTTTATTGTGCCCAAGAGCATTCAAAGCACTCTCTGAGCTGATAACAATCCTGCAGAGCACATATCCCCACTCCCATGCCACACCTGGAGCTGAGAAGCCCAATTTACCAACCCCAGAAAGACGGAAGGTTGAGTCAGCCTTGACTCATGGAATCGAACCTGGCTCATGAACAGAGTTTTGGCTGCAGGACTGCAGTTTAACCTCTGCACCACGAAGCTCACTATCTAAACCCACTTAAACAAGACAGTCCAGATGTGCAAATAGAATTGTTTGGACTCCAACTCCCAGAACATTCCAAGAATCCCTCCCCCACCCCTAAAATCTTGGGAGTCTCAGTCCACAAACTCACACCAACAGACGTCTACAATTCCCTCACCTGTACCAGAACCAAGTTGAAGCTGCATTCCAGACCTTCATTTGGGGCTGCGATGCTTCCTGGGAGTCGCAGTCCTTTGGGAGGGGCCCACTGCAGACCTTAAAGGGCAAGAAACTAGAATACCCAGAAAAGAAGTGGGGCAGGAAATTGAGGCCTCAAATGCACTCTCCGTTGACTAGACCTTTAAGGGAAAAGTAAGTGCTTGGAGATGTGGGTCTGCAGTGCAGAATTCCACCCTGGGAATTTTCAAAGAATTCAGGGAGTTGGAGTTCAAATAAGCCAAACATAATCTATCCCAGATGATAGATTTCTTTGCTCCACAATTCATTTGTGCAGGCATCGTTCAGTCTCGAGAGACTATGGTAGCATGCTCTGTATGGAGAACTTGGAACAGTGTCTAGTGTGGCTGAGAAGGCCAATTCGAGAGTGACCGTCCCTTCCACACTGAGGACAGATACAATCTGTCCCCTGTCCAGCTCCCTGATTTTGCTGGTTTCAGGATTCAATTCAGTTTCCAGGAGAACAGCTCATTTGTTCTCCTGGAAAACAGGGAGGACAACCAAATACGAGACAGACAGATTCAATGGAGAAGCACAAGTGAATGTTCAGCCTTTAAAATGACAGTCACCGTTTCTTTTTTAAAAAATAATTCCTGGCCAGAATGTGTGTAAATCATCCACATCATCTCTGAAGACACTCTTGCAAGACCTCTCCAGATGGCCACATCAAGTCCTTGGTCCATAAAGAAGACTCTCTCTCTCTCTCTCTCTCAGGCCACATTCCTCCAGTGGAAAGTCATCTCTATTTCACCTTCTCTTCTTCCAGAGAAACCTCCTGTGTTCTTTTCCTCTTACTCACCAGGTGACCTCCACAGCTCAGGAAAGTTTGCCAACCAAGTACAGAGAAGCAACCTGTTTGAAAAAATGGACTCAAAAAGAGTAATAAGGCAGTGGGAAAGTTTATCTGATGGGGAAAAGAACAGGAAATAAGCAGCCAGATTTGGCCCTCTTTCCCCTTCAATCCCTGCTTCTTTCTGCTGGCGTCTCATTGCTAATTGCAACTCTGCTCTTTTCGTTCCCCTTTGATCACTCCCAGGTTTGCGCTTCCTCCTTCAAATTGAGCCAGCTGCCCAGGATTTCCCCTTGATTTTTCAAGGTCTTCTGGGAAGCGTAGTTCAGAACAAGAGACTCGGGCACAATGGTCCAGGGGAAATCCTGGAAGAGGCAGCCGGGTTAGGATGTGCAAGCATATCAGGCAAAAGCAACAGATACTAAAGAAAAAAGACATTAACATGTGGCACTTTAAATACCAGCTATTACATTTTAATGTGAGGTTTTGTGGACTCGTCCACTCTGCCAGAGATATGGAAACATAGGGCTTATGTTGTTGTCGAAAGCAGTGCTTCCCAACCTTGGGCAACTCAGGTCTTTTTGGACTGCAATTCCCAGAAGCCTTCAGCACCAGCTGTCCTGGCTGGGGTTTCTGGGAGCTGTAGTCCAAGAAGACCTGGGTGACCCAAGAGTAGCAAGCACTGGTCTCAAAATAAGGAAAAAGAAAGTTTTTAAAATGTATTCTACAGTATGTCTTGATGAATGAACTTCTCATCTTTATTCCTTCCATTTTTTTTTACTTCTACATATATTGGCTGAGTGTGTTTCTAAGGGGTGAAACTGGGTGGAATATATTCTTCCGCCCAAAACAGAGGGGTGGCATGAAAGGACTCAGGGAAGGGAGGGTGGCCCAGTGGAGGGACAGGTGTGCTTTCCTCGTGTTCATGCAGAATTTTTCTGTGTTGAACGAGTTTGCTTCATTGCTATTTAATGTGGGCCAGAAAATGTAACCTGGCTGCAGGGTTGAACATTTTAAATCCATTGCATTTGTTCCATCCAGAAGAAGAGCAAAGGACCGATTCTCATCACCGTTGGTTCTACCCCAGTGGCAATGAGTTCCACCGCTAGAGCTTTACAAACTGAGCTTTGGTGAAAGGATTCCTAAAATCCTTCCACACCCTACACTGAATATGGAGCTCCAGATCTCCCTCCTCTCCCCCTTTTCTTCAGCCATAATACTGCCTTGTTTGTATTACTATCTGTATTTCTGGCCTGTGATGAGGTCACTTGCAGGCAAGCTGAGAAACATCATAAAATCCGGACCATTCCTTGCATGGTTAAATGTGGGCGGAAAGTGGAGGTTAGGTTTTGAGAACCACAAAGCGGTTTTAGAGAAACCCGGTGGAAGCGGCAGTGTGGTTCCTGAGGGGTGTGAATTGATTAAAAAACTTCCTTTGAATTATTTGGAGAAAAGATGTTTGAAAACAAAGGAGTTGTTTGGAGTTCTCAGGCTCCAACCTCCTTCTATAGAGGAGGGCATGCTGAAAGTAGGAAACACCGTTTAATAACAACGCATCAGCTAGAATCCTATCAAGCTTTAAGGAAGGTTTGTGCAACTTGCCATTGTTAATTGTGTCTAACAAGGTGCCAGGCAATTAACCATCTTGAGTAATTGCCTACATGCCCTGGCAAATGCCCTGAACCTGTCTGGACACCTTGTCACCAGGTTGCAGTCAATTATATAACATGTATACCAACACCCATGTAAAGGATCAATCTTCAGGGAACTAGACAGGGCAGTTCTCCCACGTCTATTTGAAATTTCATTTCACTGCTCAATCACAAGTATTGTTCTGTTGTTTAATTATCCCACACCATTTTCTGGGCACGAGTGCAAACCACATGTCTAGTCAATGTAATTCTCAACAGGATCCCGGACTGTCCACTCTCCTCTGTCAGAACATTGCCTTCTTCCTCCCCCACTTTTAAAAAACGTCTTTATGAGGTAAAATAGCAGTGACTTCATAGAACAGCTCATGAACTGGCACTGCTTGCCACACACAGCACTTCACTAGAAAAGGTTCCTACAGGTTTTTCCTGTCGTGATGTATGGAAGCGAGAACTGGACCCTAAAGAAGGCTGACCGCCGAAGAATTGATGCCTTTGAATTGTGGTGCTGGAGGAGGCTCTTGAGAGTCCCCTGGACTGCAAGGAGAACAAATCTATCCATTCTGAAAGAAACCAACCCTGAGTGCTCACTGGAAGGACAGATCCTGAAGCTGAGGCTCTAATACTTTGGCCATCTAATGAGAAGAGAAAACTCCCTGGAAAAGAGCCTGATGTTGGGAAATGTGAAGGCAAGAGGAGAAGGGGACATCAGAGGACGAGATGGTTGGACAGTGTAATTGAAGCTACAAACATGAATTTGACCAAACTTTGGGAGGCAGTGGAAGACAGGAGGGCCTGGCATGTTCTGGTCCATGGGGTTATGAAGAGTCAGACACAAATTAATGACTAAACAACAACAACAACTTGGAAGCAACTTGAAACACATAACTTCCAAATTGTGTCAGCAGCTCTCTTGTAAAGAGGCTCAATATTTGCAAAATGAGGCAGTTAGGATTCCTATTTCTATATTTCATGTAGTCTAAAAAGACTTAGTTGGAATCAGATCATTTATTGGTTTCATGGCAATTTTCATAAAATGATAAAGTTAAAATCGTGATAAAACCATTGAAGTAAAAGATGCAATTGGTGCAAACAAAGAATCACAGAGCACGAGGCAGGGAGATCCACACATTACATCCAGTCTTTGTCACTGTCTTCCGACATACAGACGTTGAACCAGAGCATTACCCCAGTTGACCGTCTACTTCTTGCTGTAGAATGTGCTCAGGAATGTGGGGTTTGTGAACCTTCGCAGGAAGAGAACATTTCCTCCAAAGGATTTCCACATTCAAAGCCACCATAACGTTTCTTTTCAAAGTGCCTTCGTAGGTCCACAAAGGCTTAAGTCAACAGTAGAACTCTCACTGTCCTATGCATCTCCAAATGTTTTCTTCCCAGGAGAGATATTCAGATGGTTTTTGAGAAGTTTAAGGTCTTTTTGCATAATCTTCGAACTTTCTACTCTCTGTGCATAAGCTGATGTGTGAAGCTCTGGGCTCTGCCAGCAAGATTTGCGCCACATTCTCTCCATTTTACAGGTTCTCACTGGAGTGAATTTTCTTGTGTTCTCTCAGATTGAACAACCAGAGAAATATTTCCCCACATTCCTCACATTTATGTGGTTTCTCTCCAGTATGAAGTTGTTGATGTGCTGTGAAGGGTAACTCAACTGTGAAGCTTATCCCACATTCTTCACAACAATATGGATTATTCCATGAATGTGAGCGCTGATGTATGGTTAAATTACAGAGACGCGTGAAACATTTCCCACATTCATTGCATGCATACAGGTTTTTTCCGGAGTGACTTCATTGGTGTACTGTGAGGTTAGAGTGTTGCGAGAACATTTTCCCACCTTCTTCGCACCCTGGGAATCTTAAAAGAATTCAGGGAGTTGGAGTCCAAATAAGCCAAACAGCATCTATCCCAGATGATAGATTTCTGTGCTCCACAATTCAATTGTGCAGGCAACCTTCAGTCTCGAGAGACTATGGTAGCATGCTCTGTATGGAGAACTTGGAACAGCGTCTAGTGTGGCTGAGAAGGCCAGTTCGAGAGTGACCATCCCTTCCACACTGACGACAGATACAATCTGTCCCCTGTCCAGCTCCCTGATTCTGTTGGTTTCGGGATTCAGTTCAATTTCTAGGAGAAGATTTCAATGGTTTTCCTGGAAAACCGGGAGGACAACCAAATACAAGATAGATGGACTCTGTAGAGGAGCACAAGTGAGTGTTCAGCCTTTAAAATGACGTTCACCATTTCTTTTTTTTTAAAAAAAAATTACTGTCCAGAATGTCTATAAATCATCTACATCGTCTCTGAAGACACTCTTGCAAGACCTCTCCAGATGGCCACATCAAGACCCCCTCCCTCCCTCCCTCCCTCCCTCCCTCCCTCCCTCCCTCCCTCCCTCCGTCCCTCCCTCTCTCTCTCTCTCTCTCTCTCTCTCTCTCTCTCTCTCTCTCTCTCTCTCTCTCTCTCTCTCTCTCTCTCTCTCTCTATCTATCTATCTATCTATCTATCTATCTATCTATCTATGGGTTACATTCCTCCGGTGCAAAGTCATCTTCTCTGTTTCATCTTCTCTTCGTTTGGAGAAGCCTCTTGTGTTCTTTTCCTCTTACTCACCAGGTGACCTCCACAGTCCAGGAAAGTTTGCAAACCAGGTACAGAGACCCAGCCTGTTTGTGTGAAAAGAATGAAAAAGAGTAATAAAGCAGTGGGACCGTTTATCTGATGGGGAAAAGAACAGGAAAAAGAACAGCCAGATCTTGCCTCTTTCCCCTTCAATCCCTGATTCTTTCTGCTGGCCTCTCATTGCTAATTACAGCTCTGCTCTTTCCTTTCCCCTTTGATCACTCCCAGGTTTGGGCTTCCTCCTTCAAATTGAGCCAGCTGCCCAGGATTTCCCCTTGATTTTTCAAGGTCTTCTGGGATGTGTAGTTCAGAACAAAACAGAGACTCAGGCACTGTGGTCCAGGGGAAATCCTGGAAAAACAGCCAGGTTAAGATGTCCAAAATTATCAGGCAAAAGTAATATCTTTTCTATAGGCAGAACATTCTAAATATTCATTGGCTTTTGGTTGTGTGCTATGTTCACACGGAGTAATTTATGGCTTATGTTGTTGTCAAAAAACAGTGGTTCCCAATCTTGGGCAACTCAGGTGTTTTGGTACTACAGTTCCCAGAAGCCTTCAGCACCAGCTGTGCTGGCTGGGGTTTCTGGGAGTTGTAGTCCAAGAATACCTGGGTTACCCAAGGGGGGCAACCTCTGCTCTAAAAACAAACAAAAGAAAGAAAGAAAAACTCTAGTTTGGGGCTATTTTCTATTAAATTTCATGTGTTAATGATAAACCTGTTCATTTCTCTTGCTTCTAAAATTTTTTTTATCTTCTACATGTATTGGCTGACTCTGCTTCTAGGGGTTGAAATATTTCCCTCCCCCCAGTAAAGAGGGGTGGCACGAAAAGACCCCAGGAACGGAGGGTGGCCCAGCTTTATAAAAGGCGCGATTTCCTCAAGTTCATGGAGAGTTTTTTCTGTGTTGAAAGCATTTGTGTCAATTGCCATTGCATGGGGGCAATAAAATGTAACCTGTCTTCTGGGTTCAACATATTAAATCCAATGAATTTGTTCCATGAGGAAGGAGAGCAAAGATCTGATTCTCATCACCTCTGATTCTGCCACTGTGGCAATGAGTTCCACCGCCAGAGCTTTACACACGTAGCTTTGGTGAAAAAGATTTCTAAAATCCTTTCACACCCTACACTGAATATGGAGCTACAAACCTCCCTTCTCTTCCCTTTTTCTTCCAGCCATAATCCTGCCTTTTTTGCATTCCTATCGATGTTTGTGTGAGGGATCCTGGCCTCTGATTAGGTCACTTGGAGGCAAGCTGAGAAACATCATAAAATCTGGACCATTCCTTGCATGGTTAAAAGTGAGAGGAAAGTGGAGGTTAGGTTTTCACCACCACAAAACCGTTTTAGAGAAAGCCGGTGGAAGCGGCAGTGGGTTCCTAAGGGGTGTGAGTTGATAAAAAAATTCCTTTGAATTATTTGGAGAAAAGATGTTTGAAAACAAAGGAGGGCCTTTGGAGTTATCAGGCTCCGATCTCCTTCCATAGAGCAGGGCACGCTGAATGTAGGAAACGCCGTTTAATAACAACGCATCAGCCTATCAGGGTTCAAGGTTTGTGCAACTTGCTATGTTTAATTATGTCGAACAACATGTCAGGTAGTTCAGTAGTTTCTTGAATTTGCCCTGGCAAATGTCCTGAATATGTCCAGACACGTTGTCACCCGGTTACAGTGTAATATATAACCCGTATATCAACACCCATGTAAAGGATGAATCTTCGTGGAACTAGAGAGCGGGCTGTCCCAGATCTATTTGAAATTTCCAATCACTATTCAATTGCTGGTGTTGTTTGCTTGGATTGTTTAATTATCCCACACCACTTTCTGGGCAGGAGGGCAAACTATAGTCTAGTATAGGCATCCTTCAGTCTCGAAAGACTATGGTGACGTGCTCTGTATGGAGGACGTGGAACAACGTTTAGTGTGGCTGAAGAGGCCAATTCGAGAGGGACAATCTCTTCCACACTGGAGACAAATCCAATCTGTCCCCTGTCCAGCTCCCTGATTTTACTGGTTTCAGGACTTCCTCTTTGCCTCGGCCTGCTGGACAAGGGTCTCTTCAAATTGGGAGAGGCCGTGATGCACTGCCTGCCTCCAGGCTGAACGATCAGTTGTCAGGGTTTCCCATCTGTTGAGGTCTATTCCTAAGGCCTTCAGGTCCCGCTTGCAGACGTCCTTGTATCGCAGCTGTGGTCTCCCCCGGGGCGATTTCCCTGCACTAATTCTCCATACGGAAGATCCTTTGGAATCCGACCATCAGCCATTCTCACGACGTTCGCAAGCCAACATAGACGTTGCTGTTTCAGTAATGTATACATGCTGAATATTCCAGCTCATTCTAGGACTGGCTCAACTATCTCTGACACCCTCTCCCTGGATGTCGAGCTGGATAAACGCATTGGCAAAACTATAGTCAATGTAATTCTCAAAGGATCCCAGCACTCTCCACTCTCCTCTGTCAGAACATTGCCTTCTTCCTCCCCCACTTACTAAAAACCGCCTTTGTGAGGTAAAATAGACCTGATAGAACAGCCCGTGAAATGGCACTGCTTGCCTCACATAGCACTTCACAGGAAAAGTTTCCTACAAACTATGGATCGGGGAAGAGACAAGAGAAGCTCACATTTGGGAAGGCTGAGCCAACTGTATGGGCAGAGCATTAGGTACTGTGATGAAATTCGAGATGAACACTTCAGAAGCAACAGGACTTTTTAGACACCGATATACAGGTACACACACATCATACCAAGATATTGTCAGTTACGCTTGCGGGTGCAGTGCAAAAAGTGTAGGTTTTGGAGGTGAATGGCTTCAGATCAAGAAAGCACCGTAGACGGGAGGCGTTGGGCGCTGCATCTCCGGAGTCACTGCATTTATAGCAAAAGCCTCCAGGTGGGACAGCATGACTCTCCATGAAGACGGAAGAAATGGTTGGGGACGTATGAAGGTCTGTGTGGGTGTGAGAGAAGGGACGTGGAGGAGAACCCTCCCATCGACATGTCACCCCCTTCATCCTTCAGAAACTGGAGGATTTATAACCTCTGGTTCACTTCTAGATACAGGTGAAGGAAAGGGGGGAAATTGATTCACCTGAACATCCCTGTCAGCCCAGGAGAACAGCAATCTTCAGCAGAGGATGGGCCAGCCATGGAGAAGGACATTAAAATGGGGGACGTAGTTAAAGGGGAAAGAGCTGGCAGAGGAGAAAGGAGACACAGAAAAAAGGAGAGAAGGCGACAGGAAGGAATATAAAGGAACAGAAAGATAATTGTCGAAGAGGAGTGAGAAGTAGAAGAGAAAGAACCTGAATTACTGGGTGAGAATGGATCCCAGAACGCAGGACATCAACAATGGGCTAAAGTTACAGGAAACCAATTTTTGGTTGAATACCATGAAAAAGATTCTAATTGTTGCAGAAGTAGAGCAATGGAACCAATGACCTCAAAAGGTGGGAAGTGCTCCCACACTGAGAGGTTTAGACAACCAGCTGGCAGATATCCTCTGGTTTGTATTCCTGCACAGATTAACGAGTCGGAATTGGTGGCCTTAGAGGGCTCTTTCAACTTCATGATTCTGTGATCACCAAAGAGGATCCATGGACGAGGGAGATGGTCCAGGTTGAGGTCCCCCAAGAAGAAGCAGGGAAACATCAAACTCCTAGAAAACCCTCTATTTGGGGGAGAGAAAAAGAGAACACCACCACACAGAACATGAAAGGAAGACCAGGGAAGAGAGTAGAGCAGGCTTCTCCAACCCGTGGCCCACAAGCAGCATGCAGCCCAGTGCAACGCAACCACAAGGGTGCTTCCTAACCCAAATGGGAAACGGTGCAGCGGAAAGCCCATGAGGTCTCCGCACCTCCCACTTCCGGGAGGCAGTGGAAGACAGGATGGCCTGTTGTGCTCTGGTCCGTGGGGTCACAAAGAGGTGGACATGACTAAACAACAACGTCTTTATGAATAAACTTCTCATCTTTATTCCTTCTAATTTTTTTTTACTTCTACATATACTGGCTGAGTCTTTTTCTAAGGGGTGAAGCTGGTTGGAATATATCCCTCCGCCCAAAATAGAGGGGTGGCATGAAAGGACTCAGGGAAGGGAGGGTGGCCCAGCGTATGGACAGGTGTGCTTTCCTCGTGTTCATGCAGAGTTTTTCTTTGTTGAAAGAGTTTGTTTCATTGCTATTTAATGCGGGCTGGAAAAAGTAACCTGGCTGCAGGGTTGAACATTTTAAATCCATTGCATTCATTCCCTGCAGAAAAACACCAAAGGACCAGTTCTCATCACCGTTGATTCTAACACAGTGGCAATGAGTTCCACCGCCAGAGCTTTACACACTGAGCTTTGGTGAAAAGATTCCTAAAATCCTTCCACATCCTACACCAAATATGGAGCTACAAACCTCCCGCTTCTCCCCTTTTCTTCCAGCCATGATCCTGCCTTGTTTGCATTATTATCTGTATTTCTATGTGGGATCCTGACCTGTGATTAAGTCACTTGTAGGCAAGCTGAGAAGCATCACAAAATCTGGACCATTCCTTGCATGGTTAAATGTGAGCGGAAAGTGGAGGTTAGGTTTTGAGAACCACAAACTCAGTGGAAGCGGCAGTGGCTTCCCGAGGGGTGTGAGTTGATTAAAAATTCCTTTGAATTATTTGGAGAAAAGATGTTTGAAAACAAAGGGGGGCCTTTGGGGTTCTCAGGCTCTGACAAACTTCCATAGAGGAGGGCACGCTGAAACTAGGAAACGCCGTTTAATAACAACGCATCTGCTTGAATACTGTTGGGTTCAAGGAAGGTTTGTGGAACTTGCTATGGTTAATTGTGTCTAACAAGGTGCCAGGCAATTAACTGTCTTAAGTAATTTCCTACATGCCGTGCCCTGAACATGTCCAGACACTTGGTCACCTGGGTGCAGTCAACTATATAACCTGTACACCAACCTCTTAAGGCTCAATCTTTGTGGAAATAGGGAGGCGGGCTGTCCCAGGTCAATTTGAAATTTCCGTTCACTGTTCAATCACTGCTAGTGTTCCCTTGGATATCTTATTATCCCAGACCACTTTCTGGGCAAGAGTGCAAACCACATGTCAAATCATTATACTTTTCACAGGATCACGGACTCTCCACTCTCCCCTGACAGAACATTGCCCCACTTTTAAAAAATGTATGAAACTCTTTGTGGGTGTGAGAAAAGGGACGTGGAGGAGTACTGTCAAAAGGTTCTTTGAAGGTCTACTGTCTTAGACGGTCCCGAAATTGGCATGGAAATTGAAGCAGGCGAATCATTCAAACCATTCCTATTTTTATTCATATTTAACAAAGGGGTATCGATAACAACTTCGGTGGGAATAAACGGATCCCAATCGTTCAACCGTCTATCAAAATGTACAACACTATCAAAACCAACGTCCTTTCTCAGTATTGGGGTGCCGGGCCAAAGCGCTCTTTGTCTGTGGGCTTCCTCAACAGGGCGCTCCTCACCGCGCATATGGTGCCACAACATGGGTGGCGGGCCCAATCCCCCTCTGGGGGTGACTTGTTGAAAGAGGGAGCTGGGTGTACCACCTTCTTCCAGGGACCTTGCCCCCTCAGGAAAACCACCACCGTCCATTCAGATGTCTCTTTCATGGTCACTCCTTCTCTATCAGGGAATGGATCCGGCAACAAGCCCCCCGCCTTAAGATTTGGGAAGTCTTTTAATAGGTCGCTGACATGATCGCTCCTCTTCTCCTCCTTTCCTCTCTTATTGGTCTCGATCTAAAAGTCCCGCGCACCTGTTCCCACTTTTATATCCTCTTCCCATACCTCGATCATTTGCTCCTCCTCCTTTCCCTTCCCTTCTTCAGTAAGGTAGACCTCTATCTTAACCCTTTCTTTGTCACCCCTTGGCCTTAACACCTCCCTCTCCCTTTCCTTGCCCTTTACATCCTTGTTCTCTGGAGGAGAAGGCACCCTCTCGTCCTCCTGGCCTTCACAAGTACCTTCCCATCGACATGTCATCCCCTTCATCCTTCAGAAACTGAGGGCATTATAACCTCCACTTATAGATACGGGTGAAGGAAAGGAGGGAAATAGACTCCCCCGAGCATCTCTGTCTGCCCAGGAGAAAAGCAATATTCAGCAGAGGATGGACCAGCCATGGAGAAAGAAATTAAAATGGGGGGGCGGAGTAGAGAAAGGGGAAAGAGCTGACAGAGGAGAAAGGAGACTCACAAAAAGGAGAAAATGTGACAGTAAGGGAAGTAAAGGAACAGAAAGAATGATAATTGTGGAAATTACTGGGGAAGACCAGTGAAGGGGGTAGAGGGAGAAGAGAGGACTCCTGGAATCCCATCCAGGAGACGATCCAGAGGGGAACCTCAACCACAGGAGGAAAGGGGATGAGTTGAGAGGAAGAGATGCCGAGGAAAACTGGGCTCAACATCCAGGCTCTGATTCCTTATGTACGGGCCAATACCCATCTCCTCCATAAACCTGTCCAGAGAACCAAAATGTCCACCGAAATGACTCGTCGTAAGGTACCCCAGGATGATACAACTTTTTATGTTTTTGCCCTTTGACTCCGAGTTAGAACGGTTTGAAGTAGAAGACAAGTTACCAAAGCCATTAATAAAGGTTGGATCATTTGAGCATGAACAAGACACCCTCCATCCTTTCTAAGGGGGGGGGGTTTGGAGGGGTAAGGGGGGGTTAGGTCTTGGGAAACCAGATTTTGAATCCCCCCCCCCCCCGGTCACAGAGAAACAATGATGCTTGGCACTAGTAAAACCACTCCTTTAACACATAGTTAAAAACTCTGTTAGGGTTGTTGTAACTTGGATGCCGCTTGACACACATAACTTAAACACTGTGTCAGCAGCTCTCCTGTAAAGAGGCTCAGCATTTCCACACTCACACAGTCAGGATTCCTATTTCTCTATTTCATGTAGTCTAAAAAGACGTAGTTGGAATCATATCGTTTATTGGTTTCATGGCAATTTTCATAAAACGGTGAAGTTAAAATCAGGATAAAACCATGGAAGTAAAAGACGCAATTGGTGCAGACAAAGAATCACAGAACACGAGGCAGGGAGATCCACACATCACATCCAGTCTATGTCACTCTCTTCCGACATCCAGATGTTGAACCAGAGCATTGCCCCAGTTGACCGTCTCCTTCCTGATGTAGCTTGAGCTCAGGAATGCGGGGTTTGTGAACCTTGGGAGGAAGAGAACATTTCCTCCAAAGAATTTCCACATTCAAAGCCAATGTAACATTTCTTTCCAAAGTGCCTTCGTAGGTCCACAAAGGCTTACGTCAACAGTAAAGCTCTCACTGTCCCTTGAATCTCTGAATGTTTTCTTCCCAGGAGAGATATTCAGATGGCATTTGAGATGTTTAAGGTCATTTTGCAGAATCTTCAGACTTTCCACTTTCTGTGCATATGCTGATGTGTGATGTTCTGGGCTCTGCAAGCAATATTTTCCCCACATTCTCTCCGGAGTGAATTTTCTTGTGTTCTCCCAGATTGAACAACTAGAGTAATCTTTCCCCATATTCCTCACATTTATGTGGTTTCTCTCCAGTATGAAGTTGCTGATGTTCTGTGAAGGGTGACTCAGCTGTGAAGCTTATCCCACATTCTTCACAATGTTAGGGTTCTCCCCTGAATGTGAGCGCTGATGTATGGTTAAATTGCAGAGACGCATGAAACGTTTCCAACATTGATCGCATGCATACGGTTTTTCTCCGGAGTGACTTCGTTGGTGTACTCTGAGGTTAGAGTGTTGGGAGAACATTTTCCCACATTCTTCGCATTTATAGGGTTTCTCTCCTGTATGAATTTTCTGATGTGCTCTAAGATCTTGGCTCAGGTAGAAGCTTTTCCCACATTCTTCACACTGATACGGTTTCTCCCCTGAATGACGGCGCTGATGTACTTTGAAAGATGACGGATCACTGAAACTCTTCCCACATTCTTTGCATGTATAAAGTTTTCCCCCTGAATGAATTCATTGATGAATGGTGAGGTCTGAACAGGAGCTGAACTGTTTGCCACATATATTACATTGTTAGGGTTTCTCCCCTGAATGTGAGCGCTGATGTGCTCTCAAAGATGAGAGAAAAGTGAAGCATTTCCCACATTCATTGCATGCATACGGTTTTTCCCCTGAGTGAATTCGTTGATGTTCTACAAGGCTTGATCGTTTGGTGAACCTCTTCCCACATTCTTCACAGGGAAAGGGTTTCTCTCCTGTATGAATTCGTTGATGTTCTCTGAGATGTGAATGCCACATGAAGCCCTTTCCACATTCAAGACATTTGTGGGGACACTCAGTGTGCATTCCCTGATGCTGCTTAAGTCCAGAACTTCCCTTGAAGCTTTTGCCACATTTTTCACACTTATACAATTTTCCTTCTGAGTCCACAGGCTGAGTGACTTGAAGAGCTGAGCATCTTTCAGACCCGGAGTCTTCATAAGATTTCTCTCCTGTGGGAAATCCTGGATTCTCTGGGCTCCTTCTGGAACTCTCCCCATGCTCCAAACAGCGACACAGACTTTCCTCTGAGTGGCATGTTGGACATTTCACTGGGCTTTTCCTCAGAGGACTCCTTAGCCCAAACTCAGAGCTCTGAAGGACATTGAGACGCCTGTTTCTTCTCTTTTCCTCGTCTTCTTGACAGACAACTCTTGTCAGATAAGGGTGAGGCTTGTTTTTCCTCTGCCTTTCTGATTCATCTCTGATCCCACCATTCTTGTTTTCATCCTCCACTCTTTCTGGGGATGTCCCATGAAGTCTTCCTTCCTTCTCGTGTCCATCATCTGCTGGAAGGACCGAATTCATGGTAATTAGAGGATTTTGCCATTTAGTATGTCAAATATCTAAGACAATTTCCTGCTGCCTTCCTTTCTGTGCTGAGAAAACAGTACAATGCAATCACTCATGACTTGGGTTTAATCTTCTTAACCTAGAGAAGTGAAAGGATTTTGAGGAATCAATTTTCCAGTCTAAAAGTTTTAGGTGGACCTGAATGAACAATGAGTTTTTCTAAACCAGATATAGCCGGATGGAAAGATCCAGTGAGTGGAGTGTGGATCTAGAGTTTAAGGGCTCGGTCCCTGCTTGAGACTTTGTAAGCTTCTCTCAGAATTTGTTACCTTTTCTGTTCAAGAGCGTTAAAACAATTATAGGGAGGTATAGAAATCACCCCCAAATTACCGTATTTTTCGCTCCATAAGACACACCTGACTATAAGACGCACATAATTTTTAAAAGAGGAAAACAGGAAAAAATATTCCTCTGTATCAGGGGTGGGCAAGTCAGTAAATAAACAGTGCAAGTCACATGCTGGGACTGCAAAAAAAAACTCACCAAAAAAAGCAACATAGAAACATACTCCCCCAGCCCAAACCTACCCTCCAAAAACCATCCAGAACATTTTTTTAAAAAAAGTAAAAAGCAGCACCTTACCAGTCCGAAGCCTCCTGGGGGTCCCCCCGCCACCACCATCGCTGCCTTCCCAAGCCTCCAGAGGCCTCAGAAGGAACCGCGGGGATCCCCCGCCACCATAATCTTAATCTCCTGGCCTCGGAGCCACACATGTAGATATGGAGACTGGCTGCCCTTTGCAAAGATGGCAGCTGCAGCTTCATTTAGGGTAGGGAAGCGACAGCTGCCATATTTGCAAAGCGCAGCCTGGATTCCCTTAGCCTGCCTTACGGGAATCCAGGCTGCCCTTTGCAAAGATGGCAGGCAGTCTCCATTTCTACATGCATGGGTCTGAGGCCAAAAGACCTTAGCAGCGGCGATTAAGGTAAGAGGGTGTCGGGGAAGGTGGGGTGGGGCCAAAGGTGTGGGTTTACTCATGAGTAATGGCTGACAAAGGAGCTGGTCTACTCATGAGTAAGGGCTGCCAATGGCACGGGTCTACTCACAAGTAAGCACCACAGGAGGCACGGGTGTATTCATGAGTAAGCACCACCAAACACCCTGGTCGGGGCGCGCAGGTCAAAAGAGGTCTGTGTATGGGGCATGCAGCAGCAGGAGGAAGGAGAAGCGTCCGGGTGCCTGGTGCTTTGTAAGCCGGGGAATCCTCCAAGGGTGTCAGTGAGGGTGGGGTGGGGCCTTCTGAGGCCTGGGAAGGCAGCTATGGGGCAGGGGTGGGCAGTATTTGCTCCATAAGCGAATACTGCCCACCCCCGCGAATACTTACACAGTTTTCCCTCCACTTTTTGGGGGGGGGGGACTGCGTCTTATGGAGCAAAAAATATGGTACCGTAGAAGAAAAGGACTTTTAAACAAACATCATGAAGGTATTTTTTACTAAGTGTTATTTAAGTGTTCTGAATACAATGGATCAGCTACTGTACCAGAGAGATCACTGAACAATTGAACAAAAACAATTCGTGACCATCTCCTGTTCCATTTTGCTTCCCACTCCGTACACAAGAGGCATGAAAACAATAAGGAGTTGATTTACGTGTCCAAACGAAAAAGGGAAAGGGTAAACCGTCTCTGAGTACACTACATCTGGGAAAGGGGTGTTGTGATTCAAAATAATAACGAATCAGAAGTTACACATAAAGTTATTATAAAACAGAGAAGTGATGAAGGGTAATCAAGACAAACGTATACAATGATTAAGATGCTGAGGGAAACAGAATACCTTTGTCCCAACGCCAAGGATGAAAGGCTTCCCGATTGCTCTGTAGAAAAGAATCCATCCCCTGAAGATTTTGAGAAGCCTGAGATATGCCTGAGGGGAGAGCAGGAGCTTCTTCTCCATCATCATCTTCTGGGGCCTCTGGGGCCTCCAGCTGCTTCTGCTCACCCTCAAGAAGAGTTCCTGGCCTTCCAGGTTTGCGCCAAGCGTTTGCCCTCATGAGCCACCTGGGACAACAGAGGAGAATCCTTTTAGGAGTCCAATCCTGTTCCTGAACCTAGTCTTGGTTAATTTTTTGGACTTCAACCCCCAGAGCACTCTTAAGATTCTTCCCCCACCGCCCAGAAGTCTGATAGTCTCAGGGTACAGACTCTCACCTTGAGATACCTGTATTTCCCTCACCTGTAAGACAACCTAGTCTTCTGAAGCTGCATTCTAAACCTTCATTTATAAATTAGAAAAAGGGAGAATGAACACAAGCAGGTGTTCAGCCTTTAAAATGACAGTCACCATTTCTTCTTTTTTTTTAATTACTGGCCAGAATGTCTGTAAATCATCAACATCATCTTTCTCATATATCTGTGAAGACAACGTTGCGAGATATCTCCATATCAGGCACCTGGTAAATAAAGGCAGTCTCTGTTTGACAACATCCCCCCCAGTGCTTCATGTTTTTTTTTTCCTCTGTTTCACCTTCTCTTTTTTCTGAGAAGCCTCACGTTTTCTTCTCCTCTTACTCACCTGCACAGGAAAGTTCACACAGAAGCAAACTGTTTGGGAAAGGGAATCAAAGTGGGATAGTTTCTCAGAGGGGGTGGAGAACACAAGCAAAAAATCCCGATTTGGCCCTCCTTTCCTGAAAGCCTCTGTTTCTTTCTGCTGGCCTCTCCTTGCTAATTGCAACTCTGCTCTTTCCTTTCCCCTTTGATCACTCCCAGGTTTGGTCTTCCTCCTTCAAATTGAGCCAGCTGCCCAGGATTTGCACTTGACTTTGCAAGGTCTTCTGGGAAGCGTAGTTCAGAACAAAATGGAGACTAATGGTTGTTGTGGGTTTTTTGGGCTCTTTGGCCGTGTTCTGAAGCTTGTTCTTCCTAACGTTTTGCCAGTCTCTGTGGCCAGCATCTTCAGAGGACAGCACTCTGTGCTCTGGTGTAGTTGGCTTGGGAGTGCAGTATTTATGGCTTTTGTCTTTTCTGTAGATGGGTGATTAGTGTGTCTTAGTTGTGGGTGTATTGTTGTGCTAAGTTGAAGAGATTATCTGTCACTGTGATTGATGGGTGTCATTAGCTGGTCTTTTGTGTGTAGTGTGTAGTGAAATGGCGACTCAGTGGTCCAAGGGAAATCTTGGGAGAGGCAGACGGGTTAGGATGTGCAAGCATTTCAGGCAAAAGCAACAGAAACATAAGAAAAGGGGGGGGAAATGTGGCACTTTAAAGACCAACTGCAACATTTTATTGTGAGCTTTTGTGGACTCATCCACTTTGTCAGACATCTGGAAACAGAGTGAAACATTGAATGAAATATCAGTTCTATAAGCAGAAGGTTCTAAATATTTATTGGGTCTTGGTTGTGTGCTATGTTTACATGAGGTAACTTATGGCCTATGTTGTCAGAAACAGGGATGCCAGAACCCTGAGTAACCCGGGGGTTTTTGGACTGCAATTCCCAGAAGCCTTCATCACCATGAATACGAATACCCCCATCTCTATTTATAACAGGTCAGAGTCCTAGGAGACTGCGGTCAAGGACCATTTCCTGCTCTCATGCTTCTTGGGCATTGTAGTTCTTTGGGAGGGACCCTAAAGGACAGGATACTACAATGTCCCAGAAGCATTTTTGCAGGAAAATTCACCCTCAGTGGACTAAGCCGTATGACAGGCGAGGAAAGTAAAGGTATCTGAAGGTGTGGGAATTCTGGCCCGGAAATTCTTGGAAAATTTGAGGAGCAAAACATTAAACGATCTAAATGGCACATCACAAGAAGATAACTCTCTGCCCCCACTTGGCTGCTGTCCTCGTTCTGTTATTCAAATTCTCCCCTGCTAAGTATGGAAAAGAGGAAGACTAAATACGAGACGGGTGGACTCAAAAAAAGGAAGGCGCAATCTTGAGTTTTCAAGAGCTGAGCTGGGCTGCTCATAAGGGGACATATTGTCCCATCAGCTTGCCTTACATCACAAGTGACTTGATGGCAATTAACTTCAACAGCAAACATGGAGGGAGACGGTCTCCTTGCTCAATTAAGGGGAGTTTGAGGAGATTCTAATCCCTCGTGTGTAAAATTCTAGAAACAGCACTGAAGATAACTGGAAGATACAAGACTGATTATAGTTAAAAGGGAAATAACTTTTGAATACAGGAAAGAGCGAGAAGGAACACAAGTAAGCATTCAGTGTCCAAACTAAGAGTCACTATTTCTTTTTACAAATACAGCAGGACCCCATATCCACGGGGGATTGCTTCCAAGCCCCCTGTGGATAAGGAAAACCATGGATAATGGTGAACGCATACATAGCATGATAAAAGAAAAAATCCAGAACAAGAATATATTGTATGGTGTCTGCCTCCCTCTAGTGGCCAGTTCTGGTAACTACACTGTGAAAATTCATATTTCTAGTGTGTGTGTGTTTTCTTTTAATATTTTCTAACTACAGATAAGTGAAACCACAGATAACAATCCCATGGATATGGGGGGTCCTACTCTAATGATCTGTCTGCAAATTATCAACAGGATTCTGTCCAGTTGTTCTAAGACTGTGTTTCCCAACCTTGGGTCCCCAGATGTTCTTGGACTAAAACTCCCAGAAGCCTTCGCCACTAGCTGTGCTGCCCAGGATTTCTGGGAGTTGTAGTCCAAGAACATCTGGAGACTCAAGGTTGGGAACTATTAGTCTCAGAAGATACCTCCAGCCCTGTGTCAGGAACTCTCTTATCACCACAGCAAGCATAGGGTAATTAGAGACAGTCCCTCTTTGGCAATATTTCTCTTGTTGCCGAGTCATCTTCCCTGTTTCACCTTCTCTGTTCTCTCTGTGAAACTCCATATTTTGTACTTACTCACTCAGATGACCAGAGAAGTTTATGATCCAGTTACAGAGAAACAGCCAATTTGGGGAAAGCCATCCAAAAATAGTCATGTAGTGAGATAGATTTTAGAAAGAGGGAAAAGAGCAGAAGCAAGCCATGAAATGTAGCCCTCTTTGCCTGGAAATCTCTCTTTCTTTCTAATTGGAACCTCGTTGCTAATTGCAACGTTGCTCTTTTCATTTAAACATCCTACAATTCTACTTTTTCTCCTCCTTTTATAACCTTCAGCTTTGCTTTGAATCCTTGAATTCCAGCAACCAGCCGAGAATTTCCCTTAGGATTTGCAAGGGGTTCTGGGATTTGTAGTTTAGAGCAACACAGAAACCCACGTATAGAGGCAGAGAAGAATCTTTTCTCTCGTGTTGTGAGCTGATTTTGTCTTCAGTTGCATGTTTTTACCACTAGCCTTCCTGTCTTCTATTCATTTAAATTCTGAGCTTTGACCTGTCACTTGTGTTTGTTGCAATTTAAAAATATGAAAGAGCACAAAGCAGCCTAATGGCTTAAAATGTCTACTTTGTGTGATAACCTGCATTCAATCTGTCAAGCTCCTAAATGGCTCCCTAAGTTCCACTGATTCCAATGAGCCAACTCTAGTTGCCACTTTTTCTGCCAAAATAAGGGGCCACCCAAGTAGAGCCATCAGAATCCGTTGAACTTACAAAAGAGGTCACTCAGCCAATCCCCACCAGTACAATGAGCTTATTTTCGTGCAATATATAATGTCAAGCATATGTTCTAAATTTTCTTTCTCTCTCTTATTTATATATATATATGTATATATTGCTCAGAACTACAAACCCCAGAATTCCTTGCAAACCTTAGGGGGAAATCCTACACAGGTGGCTGAATTCCAAGGAGGCAATGCAAAGCTGGAAGTGATTAAAGGCGAAAGAACAGTGGAGAGTTGTAAGAAGCAATGAAATGCCAGCAGAATGCCAAATCGAAGGGAGGACTTTTTATTTTTCCTAAAAATGATCCCAGGGCCTGACTCCTCTTTTGATTCCTTTGGTCAAATTGCCTGCTTCTCTGTAACTGGACTGTGAACTTCCCTGGGGTCTTGAGGTCATCCGGGTGAGTGAAAGGAGGTGAAATAGAGAAAAAAAGCTTCACAATGGAGAATTTGTATTCCTGCATCGAGCAGGGGATTGGACTTGATGGCCTTATAGGGCCTTCCAGTTTCACTGTTCTATGACCCTATGACTAAATATTATCTTTCAATGATGTAAGCTGCCTTGGTTTGAGCAAAAAAAAAAGTCGTGAAAAAATATTGCAAATAAAAGTATGGTGTGGTGGTGGTGCAGTTTGACTTACACCCATGTAAAGCACCAACAGGATCTAGTATTTCTCAAAAGAAATGATTGCCCAAACTTTGAAGGCTGGGCACCTGCTTGTGTTTTTCCCCCCTTCATTCATATTTTTCACCTCTTTTTCCTCTCTTCCTTATAACCATGCCTTGTGCATTACAGTTTTCCACTATGCTCTTTTTAGAAGGAAAATCCAACAAATATCCACTTAATTAAGCATGGAGAAGCCATTACACTCCATGTTTGTTGTCGTTAATCACCATCATTCCACCACCCACTTAAGGCAACCCTATGAATGAGGGACATCTAACAGGTTCTCTCATTAACAACCCTAAAAACTGCAGATAGTGTCTTCCTTTACCGAGGCCATCCATGTCTTAATTGGTCTTTTTTTCTCCAAGTTAAGCCAGAAAGGATAGTGCACAGAGCTAGGAGCAGAGCAAGGATAGAGATTTCTGTGTGGTGAAGTGGTGCTCTCCCCAGCACCCTAACGTGGTTGGACTGGATTGTTCTATTCAAGGGCATGGAACTGTTTCACAAAGATTAGGCCAAGTAGTTGGACAGTGCCCCTTTAAAAAGATTCTGTTCTGCGTGTTGTAGGTGTCCCATGTTGGGCGAACTCTGAGCAAAACCCATGGAAGGAGAGGCTCCTCTTGAGGGTGAGGAGAGGAATCTACGGGCAGCTGACTGCCAGGAAGATGAAGACAGAGAGGACCGCCTGCTTCACGTGCCGGAAGTTGCCTATGCTTTGAAGCTTCTCTCTTGGTTGGATCCTGAGGACACGGCTCCTCTCCCTTCAGGAATCTCAGAGGCTTCTTCAAACCTTCAGGGTATTTTCTCTCTTTTTTGCATCTAAAGAAAGGGGAGAAATGCCAGATGCTGACCTATTTTGGACAGCTAGCTCCAGAGGATTGTGTGCTAGGCAGCTTTAATAATAAAATACAGTGATGCCTTGCTTAACAGCCGCTCCATTTAGCAACGAAACCGCATAGCGACAAAGATTTTGCGATTGCAAAAGTGATCACATTGCAATGTTTTAAATGTTTTTTTTTTTTGGCTTTGCGATGATCGGTTCCTTGTTTCGCTTACCGATCATCGCAAAGCGATGATTTTTTAACAGCTGATCAGTGGTTCCAAAATGACCGCT
The DNA here is from genome assembly GCF_051106095.1 of Pogona vitticeps. Taxonomy (NCBI): domain Eukaryota; kingdom Metazoa; phylum Chordata; class Lepidosauria; order Squamata; family Agamidae; genus Pogona; species Pogona vitticeps. The sequence goes on from NC_135784.1 coordinate 16,778,497, forward strand.
GGGTTAAAAAATGGCCACCCGCTGTTTTCCGGGACGGATTCCTCGCTTCCTGGCCGCTGTATGGAGGATCTTCGCTTTAAGGTCAGTTTTTTGCCCATAGGAATGCATTAAACAGGTTTTAATGCGTTTCTATGGGCTTTTTTAAATTGCATAGCGACGAAACCACTTAGCAGCGATTTTTGCTGTACGGATTATCGTCGCTATGCGAGGCACCACTATAATCATGTGTCATCAAGTCGGTTCTGACTGACGGCGACCCTTTTTCCGGGCTTCCTAGGGAGAGAGTACTCAGACATGGTTTCTCATTCCCTTCTTCTGGGGGGAGCCCTGGGACTGCACAGCTTGCCCAAGGCCACCCAGGCTGGCTCTGCTCACACAAGGCACAATGGGGAACTGAATTGATAATGGACCTGTGACGGACAGGCCAAATGTCACACCTATCCATCACGTTAGAACCCTGATGTGGGAGCCAATGATAGGACAGGAGGGCGGAACCAAGAGGGAGAAGAAGAAAAAAGAGGACAGTTGGAATCAGTTAGAGTGGACAGTTATGACAAGTTAGGACGGGGGAAGAGTTAGAGAGCAGAATACAGTGGTGCCTCGCATAGCGAGGTTAATTGGTTCCAAAAAAAAACATCGCTATGGGAAAACATCATTAAGTGAAACGCATTTTCCCATAGAGATGCATTGAAAACTGGATAATACGTTCCAATAGGAACGGATTATCCAGTTTTCTCCCCCACTATCAGGCGCAGCCCTTTGGGAGAAGCCTCGGGGGAGGGGGGGAAGACGGCATCGGCTCCTGCCTTCTCCCCCACCACCCGGCTTCTCCCAAAGGGCTGCCCCAACTGTGCTTGCAGCAGTGGAGGAGGTGCCCGGTGGAGGAGAAGGCAGGAGCCGATCTGGCCTTTCTCCTCCACAGGGCACCTCCTCCACTGCTGAAAGCACAGTCGGGGCAGCCCTTTGGGAGCAGCTGGGCTGCTCCGAAGAAAGGCAGAAGCTGATCCGATCTCCCCCCGCACACCGGGCAGCTTCTCCCACTGCTCCCGATGGTGGTGGGGGAGATCGGACATGGCTGGGAGTTGCCGCTGTGGGTTGGATCCAAGCCGCGAGGGGAGGGTGGGAGGGAAGGGTGATCCGGATGCCTTTCAGGCATCCCGGGCTTGGATCCCACCCGCCGCCGGTTACCCATGGCTTGGGTAACCGGCAATGGGTGGGATCCAAGCCCGGGATGCCTGAAAGGCATCCGGATCCCACCACCCTCCCCCCGCGGCTCTGATCCGAGCCGTGTGTGTGTGTGTGTGGGAGGCATGGTCGACTCTTCGGCAGCCGCCACGGCTCCTTCGGAGGCTCCCACCGCTCAGCTGGGGGAAAATGGTGCCTATGGGGAAAACATCACAAAGTGATTTTTCCCCATAGGCAACATCGGTATGCGATCGCAAAAATGCCATCGCTATGCGAATTCGTCATTAAATGGGGCACTCATTATACAAGGCACCACTGTATATAGGGGATATATAGAGGGATAAATAGACAGGGAAGACAGGATTTAAAAGAGAACACTGGGAAAGTTAATGTATGAGAGAACTGAAAGAAGTGAAAGTTATAAGAACTAACAGTTACACCGTTCTTGAAAATGAATATAAACAAACCAACATATGTGTAAAGCAAAAGAAATTTAATGAATTGCAACTGCAATACCATCCATGATTTTCTTTATGTGTTTCACATATTAATCTTTAAATAAACATTGTTATATTTGTTATATTCTGTGTTCATAATTGGTAATTGAGGAAGAAATCCTCTGGTGGCAGCATAATTAGGGAGAAAAGGAACAGTCATGCCCAAAGGCAAATCTGTCTATTGGGGAAAACAAACAGAGGAGCTGGGTGTGTGTGAAAGGACCACATACAAATTAGCTTTCTTTGGGCTGAATGTTTTTTCTCATCCCTTCATCCCTGGACTTTCTAACTTTTAATCCTTCACAAGCAAGGTATATAAGATGGTTACTTCCAGTCGCACACCTTGTATTTATATTTTCGTATGCTGTCAAGTCAAATATGACTTAGAAAGACCCTTCCCAAAACAATTTGCATAGATAGAATTCTGAAGTACAGTAGTTTACCCTTTCCTTCTTTGATGGCCACTCCAGGACCATGGAGCTTGCCAAGAGCTTCAGAGCCTGGCTCTTCCGGGAAGCACGGTGGGGAATCAAGCTCCTGGCTCCACAAGTAACCAACTCACTGAGCCTCTGCAGCCAATGACAGTTTTAAGACAATGACTTATATTCTTGGTGGCACCATTTGCCATTTGTACATTTTTCATGGTCCTCCCATAATTGTTAATAAATATATGCTGACTAAGGCATATATCTATCGTCGAGGTTTTCCAGTCCACAGAAGCTAATCTCAAAGGAAACCTTTTACTCTTTACACTGGTGCCTCGCTTAACGGTGATAATCCGTTCCGGGAAAATCGCTGTTAAGCGAAAATGTCGTAAAGCGAAAATAAAAAGCCCTTTGAAATGCGTTGAAAACCGCTTAATGCGTTCCAATGGGCTACAAACTCACCATCCAGCGAAGATCCTCCATACGGCGGCCATTTTTTGTGCCTGTATAGCGAGGAATGCGTCCCTAAACACAGTAGGGAGCCATTTTAATTACCCAGCGGCCATTTTGAAACCGCCTATCAGCTGTTAAAAAAAATCACAAAAATGTTGTCGTGAAGCGTATTCATCGTAATGCGGGGTAATCGTAAAGTGGGGCACGACTGTATTTATTAGCTCTTAAACTACTTTTTTTTACTTTCACCTAAACACTTTCGGAATGAGACTTAAAAATTGATCGCTCAATTCATCGTAATGCGGAGTAATCGTAAAGCGGGTCACGACTGTATTTATTAGCTCTTAGACTACTTTTTTTTTACTTTCACCTAAATATTTTAGGAATGAGACTAGAAAATTGATTGCTCTAAAACATTCTGACCTCTGGATATGAAGTAGGTTGAAAACCAGGTTAATAATCAAAGAAATATACTGTCTTCGGAAGACAGAAGGGAAGGCAGGATGAAATGTAATTGTCTAGAATAGGGACATGGCGGCACTGTGGGTTAAACTGCAGAAGCCTCTGTGCTGCAGGGTCAGAAGACCAGCAGTCGTAAGATCGAATACATGCGACAGAATGAGCTCCCCTCGCTTTGTCCCAGCTCCTCGCCAACCTAGCAGTTCGAAAGCATGTGAATGCAAGTAGATAAATAGGCACCACCTTGGTGGGAAGTTAAAGGCATTCCGTCTCTAAGTCATGCTGGCCACGTGACCACGGAAACTGTCTTCGGACAAACGCTGGCTTTACAGCTTGGAAACAGGGATGAGCACCGCTCCCTAGAGTCGGACACGACTGACTAAATGTCAAGGGGAACCTTTACCTTTACCTAGAAGAATTTTCCTTTTTAAATGGCCCGATCCTCAACTCATTGTGAACTGTTTCCTTGTTCCAACAGATGATGTACAGGAGAATGAAGGAAGGCTCCACAGGAGATCACCAGACAGAATGGAAGAGGAGAACCAGTGTGGAGAAGATGGATCCCAGAGGCAGGAGAAAAGTCAATCTGAGGAGAGGACAGAGAAATCTCACCAATATTTGAGCGGTGTTGGCTCTGAAGAAGAAGTAGGAAGGACAATGAACCTCAGTGTTCTCCAATGCTCAGAGTTTGGACAAAACAGCTCTCTGAGGGAAAGCCCCATGAAAGGTCCAGCAGGCTACGCAGGGGAAAAACAGTATCAATGCCTGGAGTATGGAAAGTCTGCCAGACAGAGCACAGAATACACAAGATTTGACACTGGAGAGAAATGTGATGAATACATAGGGGCTGAGAAATGTTTCAGAGTTGATTCAGCTCTTAAAGTACCTCAACAAGTGCAGAAGAAGAGGAAACCCTATAAAGGGCTAGAAGGTGGCAGGAGCCTCAAGGGAAGTTCAGACCTCCAGATGCCTCCAAGAACACACACAGGGGAGAAACCCTTGGAGTGCAAAGAATGTGGGAAAAAGTTCAGGTATATTTCACAACTCACAGTCCATCAGCGAGTTCACTCAGGAGAAAAACCCTACAAATGCAAAGAATGTGGGAAGAACTTCAGTCAAAGCTCAAACCTCACAGTACATCAACGAAGTCATTCAGAAGAAAACCCCTATGCTTGCAAACGCTGCGGGAAACGTTTTAAGCATCTCTCCAGTTTTAGAGCACATCAGCGTTCTCATTCAGGAGAGAAACCTCATCAGTGCCAAGAATGTGGGAAAAAGTTCAGCCACCAGACCAGCCTCGCAGTACACCAACACGTTCACTCCGGGGTGAAGCCCTATATGTGCAAAGAGTGTGGGGAAAAATTCAGCTACCGCTCAAACTTGGCAGCACATCAACGAATTCATTCAGGGGAAAAACCCTACACGTGCAAAGACTGTGGAAAGCGTTTCAGGTTTAGCTCAGGTATTAAACAACACCAATGCTATCCTTCAAAGAGAAAGCGTTACCACTGTGAAGAATGTCGGGAAAGCTTTACAACTCGGTCGGCCTTCAGAGAACATCAAAAGGTTCACACCAAACAACCCGTCCACTCAGAAGAGAAAACCTATAAATGCGCAGAATGTGGCATGAGCTTCAAGGAAACTTCAGAACTTCGCAGACATGAAGGAGAACACGCAGGGGATAAACGCTTTGAGTGCAAAGAATGTGGGAAGAAGTTCGCCCGCTGCTCATACCTCACAGTCCATCAACGCATTCACTCAGGAGTAAAACCTTATGCATGCAAAGAATGTGGAAAACATTTCAGGTATCTCTCGGGTTTTACAAGACATCAGAGGTCTCATTCAAGAGAGAAACTCTTTCAGTGCCGAGAATGTGGGGAGAAGTTCAACCAACGTTCGCTCCTTACGGTACACCGACGAATTCACTCAGGAGAAAAACCTTACACATGCAAGGAATGTGGGGAATGTTTCAGTGACCCCCAAAATTTAAAAGTACATCAACATTCTCATTCAGGGGAGAAAACCTGGAAGTGCAAAAAATGTGGGGAAAAGTTTGGCTACCCCTCAGCCCTAGCAGTACATCAACGGGTTCATTCAGGAGAAAAACCCTACAGGTGCGAAGACTGTGGGAGGTGTTTCAGGTATCCCTCACATCTTACAATACACCAGCGCTCTCATTCAGGAGAGAAACCTCACGAGTGCCAAGAATGTGGGAGGAGGTTTAGCCAGCACTCACACCTCACAGTGCATCAGCGAAGTCACTCAGGGGAAAAACCTTTGGAGTGTAAAGAATGTGGGAAAAAGTTTGGCTACCGCTCAACCCTAGCGGCTCATCAACGGGTTCATTCAGGGGAAAAACCCTACACGTGCGAAGACTGTGGGAAGTGTTTCAGGTATCTCTCAAGTATTAAACAACATCGGTGCCGTCATTCAAAGGGAAAGCACTACCTCTGTGAAGAATGTGGGGAAAGCTTTACAACTCGGTCGGCCTTCAGAGAACATCGAAATATTCACAACAAACAACCCACCCACTCAGAAGAGGAAACCCTATAAATGCATGGAATGCGGCATGGGTTTCAACAGAAGCTCAGAACGTAAGATCCATCAAAGAACACACAAGGGGGAAGAAAACCTACAAATGTGATGAATGTGGAAAGGCCTTCAAGTAGACTTTCTGACCTTAGATTACATCTTCGGATTCATACAGGAGAGAAACCCTATAAGTGTGAAGAATGTGAGGAAATGTTCAACAGGAGGCCAAACCTCTTACTACATCAACGTGTTCACTCGGGGGTGGGGTGGGGGGATGACCCTATGCCTGCCAAGAATGTGGGAGACGTTTCATTGATTCCTCAGCTTTTGAAGTCCATCAGCGCCGTCATTCAGGGGAGAAACCCTGTCAGTGCGAAGAATGTGGGGAAACGTTCAGAAGAAATTCAGCTTTTAAATATCATGTGGGGAAAAAACACAAAAAATGCGTGTTTAAATGTGCAGAGTGTGGGAAAAGGTTCATTTGGAGCTCAGATGTTAGAGAACAGAAATGAATGTACATAAACATCATCTCTTCCTCTGAAAGATTCACAAAGACCCCATTCCTAATTGCTTTTTAAGACACTAAGTCTTAATAACTCAACAAGCAAGATCTGATATGTGGAACTCCTTGCCTCGTGTCCTGTTGTTCTTTGACTGTTCTTTGAACTATGTATTTTACTGGGTTGTTTTTAACATGATTTTAACATCACCATTTTATGAAAGTTCCCTCGAAACTGAAATAAATGCTGGAACGAGGTCTCTTTGAATAATCAGGCTGGATTAGCAAAATAGAGATACTGGCTGGATAAGCATGAAGAAAGTTGGGGCCACCTAGAGAACAAGTAACAAAGCTTTGTGCATCTAGTTACATTTGTGTTATGGGAACCTAGTAGGGAATTTCATGATTTGTGAGATACTGAAGGACTGTTTCCACAGTACCAGGCCTCACCTGTGAGTTTCCACAGTGTGGGGTTGAAACCCTGATTTCTGAGACCTAGCCAAACACTGTAACCAATAACCACACAGGCTCACACCAACAGATTTTAGCACCACTCTCCTGTTAAGCACGTTTGCCATCCTAGGGGCCCTAAGAGTGGAAAGGTTTGTGAGGGAAGGCTATAATCCTACATAGCGATAATGGAGAATGTAGCAGGCCGCTCTCAAGCCTCTACCAATCCAGGCCTCTAAGAGTGCTCACTACCTCTCACCAAAACTGCTGCCACCAACCTATCCTTTAAATCACAAGGACAAGTGTTTCTTTCAAAACAAATAAAGTGTTTATTGATTACACAAAATAAAAGGAGTAAATCACAGGTATAAAATCAAGTTGTCAATCGCTGTTTATAAGACACTAGCTCACACAGACTTAACCCTCACTGACAGGCTCTTTCTCACTCTCTATCAATCTCTCTAATCACTCATCTTCCAAACTCCTCCTCTCACACATCACACACACCTTATATAACCCAGCTCCTCCCACCTCTGCACCACCCTCCGTCCTCTCATTGGCTGAGGTTCCCCTGCCCAGCTGTGATGGACAGGTGAGAGCAGAGCTGAATGCCACAGAGAAAACACAGCCCCAGGAATCTGGATAAAGTGATTCCTGGAGATCTCTAGGTGTGGTCGTCCAAAAAAAATAATACAGAAGCCCCATAGCTAGAATGGCTTTTAAGTTCAGAAATCACGGCTGGGTGACTCAACAGGATTTTCGTATGGGACATGCATGCCCCTGTATGTATCAAGTGTAAAATTCAGCTGCTTATGCAGAATTTCAGGGCCTCAGTGAAGAGCATCTCAAAACACCAGGGACATCCTCAAGTAAGGACCTCTTGTGCGTTTCCAACATTGTTGTTGTTTAGTCGTTATGTCCGACTCTTCAAGACCCCATGGACCAGAGCACGCCAGGCCCTCCTATCTTCCACCGCCTCCCGGAGTTGTGTCAAATTCATCTTGGTTGCTTCAATGACACTGTCCAACCATCCCGTCCTCTGCCGTCCCCTTTTCCACTTGCCTTCACACTTTCCCAACATCAGGGTATTTTCCAGGGAGTCTTCTCTTCTCATGAGGTGGCCAAAGTATTGGAGCTTCAGCTTCAGCATCTGTCCTTCCAGTGAGAACTCAGGGTTGATTTCCTTCAAAATGGATAGGTTTGATCTCCTTGCAGTCCAGGGGACTGCTATGTTTCCAACATAGCCACTACATTACATAAGCACTGCTGATCCACAAGTTCTCCTATCAAACCAGCGCTCTTTCACTTGCCAAAACACATTTTTAAAAAGTAGGCAGCAGAGGGCGGACTAATTGATGGAGGAGATCAAGTGACCTCCGATTCCAGTGAGAATTGGAGCAATTTGATATGCAGGCTACCAAGGTGTCCAGAACTGTGTTCGGGGGCTCGAATCAACTTTACTTAACAATAAAATGAAACAGCAATGTTATGATTGTTTTTATTTTAAACTTGTTAATCTTCACAAATACTAAAGAAGTTTTTTGCAGTATGTTAAAGATAAGCAACTGATCAACTTTAGGACAAAAAGTTATAAATGGTTTTGATGTTCAAAACTCTCCGCGGGCCGGACAGGAACAGCTCGCAGACCGTATGTGGCCCTTGGGCCGCACTTTGCCCAGGTCTGCACTATACGGTATTCAATATATCTGTGAGGGTTGCAGAGAAGAGCAACAAAGATGATAAGGGGACTGGAGGCTAAATTCTATGAATAACGATTAAAAGAACTAGGTCTGTTTAGCTTAACGAAGAGGAGACTGACATGAAACCTGAGACCAGTCTTCCAATATCTGAAGGGTTGCCACAGGGAAGAGGGCATTGATTTATTCTCCATTGCGCCTGAGGATAGGACAGGAACCAATGAGAGGAAACTCCTCAGAGGGCTAGACTAGAAGACCTCCAAGGTCCCTTCTAACCCTACAACGATTCTATGATCTGCGTATTTTGGCATCCACGGCTGGACTTGGAAGGAATGCCCTTCGGATACCTTGGTCCTACCACAGTCCTACTGTATATTAAAAACCTGTCCCATTTTTCCCCTTTCAAAACAGATTTCATCTCTACCTCTATGCCTGAGGCACAGGCCCCAGATCTCCTTGCAAATCTTAGGAAAGTTTGTTGTTCTGGGTTTTTCAGGCTCTTTGGCCGTGTTCTGAAGGTTGTTCTTCCTAACGTTTCACCAGTCTCTGTGGCCGGCATCTTCAGAGGACAGCAAACTGTGCTCAGAACACACCAGAGGACAGTTTGCTGTCCTCTGAAGATGCCGGCCACAGAGACTGGTGAAACGTTAGGAAGAACAACCTTCAGAACACGGCCAAAGAGCCTGAAAAACCCAGAACAACCATTAGATCCCGGCCGTGAAAGCCTTCGCGAATACTTAGGGAAGTTCTTGGCAGCTGGCTCAGTTTCCAGGAGACCCGGTAAAGCTGGAGGCGATAAAAGGAGAGTTGAGTTGAGTTGCAATTAGCAATGAGGCTCCGAGAGACTTCTAAAATCACCACCACCCCAGCCAAATACAGGGGGTGGGGGGGCCCTCGGATCTTTTTCTTCCTCCTCCTATTTCTCTCCTTGCGCGACAGCCTTCCTACCCACCCAACTGCTTGGGGCTGCCTTAGATTTTCCCTTCTCAAACTAAACTGAGAGGAAGGAGGCCTCTTCCCCACCCAGCCCATTCCTTAGCCATCCCATCATATTTTCCACATTTTAATACCATCCCACAGTGAACAGGTACTCTCTGGGCAGAGTACAAACAGCTAAGGATCTTCCCGAGACACGCCAGAGGCAGGGAACCAATAAACAGAAGGAGCATTTTTTGTCAGCTTTAGCTCAGAATTACAGAGATGGGGCTGGAGGAGACTCTTGAGAGTCCCCTGGATTGCAAAGAGATCAAACCTACCCGTTCTAAAGGAAATCAACCCTGAGTGCTCACTGGAAGGACAGATCCTGAAGCTGAGGCTCCAATACTTTGGCCATCTCACGAGAAGAGAAATATCCTTGGAAAAGACCCTGATGTTGGGAAAGTGTGAAGGCAAGAGAAGGGGACAACAGAGGATGAGATGGTTGGACAGTGTCATCGAAGCCACCAACATGAATTTGACCCAACTCCGGGAGGCAGTGGAAGATAGGAGGGCCAGGCGTGCTCTGGTCCATGGGGTCACGAAGAGTCGGACATGACTTAATGACTAAGCAACAACAAAAATGGGACCTTTGATATTCTGTAGGTCTTCAAATATATGTGGGTTGTTCTTTTAGTTTCTCTAGTATATCTTACTGTATACTTAGACCTGATGCAGTATGTTGAGTCTAAGTTTTTCATGGTCTATTGAGTCTAGGTTTTTGATAATGGGGGGGCACCATCGCTGGAGGTTTTCAAAAAAAGATTGGACAGCTCTCTGTCCGGGATGGTATGAGGTCTGGGATGGTAAGAGGTCTCCTTCCTTGGACAAGTAAAGGTAAAGGTAAAGGTTCCCCTTGACAATTGTTGTCCAGTCGTGTTCGACTCTAGGGGGCGGCGCTCATCCTGCTCTTCAAGCCATAGAGCCAGTGTTTGTCCGAAGACAATCTTTCCATGGTCACATGGCCAGTGTGATTTAGACACGGAACGCTGTTTACCTTCCCACCGAGGTGGTCCCTATTTATCTACTTGCATTTGCATGCTTTCGAACCGCTAGGTTGGTGGGAGCTGGGACAAGCAACGGGCGCTCACTCCGTCACGTGGATTTGATCTTACGACTGCTTGGTCTTCTGACCCTGCAGCACAGGCTTCTGCGGTTTAGCCCACAGCGCCACCACGTCCCTTCCTTGGGCAGGGGTTTGGACTAAAAACCATTGCCCTCAACCTCGGGCCTCCAGATGTTCTTGGAACTACAACTCCTTCAGAAGCCTTCACCACCACCTCTGCTGCCCGGGATTTCTGGGAGTTGAAGTCCAAGAACATCTGGAGGCCCACGGTTGGGAAGCACTGCTCTAGAACACTGGTTCTTAACCTTACGTTACTCAGGAGTTTTGGACTGCAACTCCCAGAAGCCTTCACCACCAACTGCGCTGGCTGGGGTTTCTGGGAGTTGCAGTTCAAAAACATCTGAGTAACAAAGGTTAAGAACCACTGTTCTAGAAGACCTTCAAGGTCCTTTCCAACCCTATGACGATTCTGATTCTTCAGGAGAGCCCTCTGATGTTTTGTTTTCTTTTCCCCCTCCTCAAACCAGTATCTATCTGCCTGGAACAATTTCTAGAGAGTTACTGCCTATGCATTTCAACAACAACAAAAGAATGGAGGAAATGACATAACATTAGAAGCCCTGTCATGTTAATTCAGTTAACAGATACGCATCCACAGCTTACTTCTTTAACTATAAACTCCAAAAGTCAAAGTATTCCATTTATTTATTACAATTGCATACAGATGTGGCTAAGCAGTTAATTCAGAAGTGTTTCAACCCCTTTCAGCAATTCTACACCTAGTAAACCCAAGGGTCATTCAAAGTTGGAATGACCTGACAACACATAATTAATGCTTCCCATACTGGAGCTAACACATAGAAGTGGTTTCCAACCACCGGCCACCCAGGTGTTCTTGCGTTGTGCGACTTAAGGCTCCATCCTGAAAATATGTCAGGAACGGGGGGGGGGAGCTCAAAAGGGGAAGAAGCCGGAAGAAGGGGCTAGAAGATCGTTCAAATAGAGCCCTATCCCCCCAAATAGGATGGGAAATTTTAGCTGCATGGAAACTGGGATGCCGAGAATGACTTCATGGTGTTGACACAGCTTCTTTGGGCCAAATCAATGGGCCCATATGGTGATGGATCCATGATGCTTACACCCTCTTGAAAAATTGTTACCCCACGAGCCTGGCATGTGGCTTATACAGAAATATGGCCCCTAAGGCAACCCACACCCTGAAAACAAATAAGAGAACCGTTTCCACAGGTTTTGACCCCGCCATGTCATTCACCAACGGAGAACCATGTTGTGGTCAGCAAAGAGGGGAAGAAGGTAAAGAAACCAATCAGAACATGGGAAACTTTAGGGGCATCTATGGAACTAAAAGCCACCGAACCCCAAGCGGCTTTTTCGACCCCTGGGGAGAGTTTTCAGGGGTGCTAGATAATCTTTCAAGCAGGTTGCTCGTTTCACAGGCCTCGATTTTTGCCATTTAAAGAATTAATTCAGCTTGCTGGGGGTTGTATTAGTCAAACAGTTTTAGTAAACAATCATAGTCTGCTTCGCATGGGGAAAATCCCTGTACGGAACGAACTGGGTTTGATTCTGTGACCGTTATCATTTTCATCATGAAATGCTGCCGACGTTCTGCTTGAAAATGTTCCTTCCTCTCTGAGTTAACAAAAGCCATTCTTTTCTCTGTGTTAAACTCAAACAAATCTTTCTATTATTTATGTCTACAAGTGGCCTAGTGCTATTTGCAGTTATCCCTTCCTACCCGCTCGGGTAAAAGAAGAACCTTATTTTCAGCGGTGCGTTGGCCATGAAAAGAGGTTTAGCCAGATCTAGGCAGCTTCTTTCTTTTCTCCTACTCACCCTTCATCTCTCCCTGTCTTCATAGGGTCTGGCTTTGGATGTGCTCTGAAGCACTACGCTTTCCGATCAGGGCTTGTTTCAGCCAAGTCCTGTAGATAAGAGCCGACAACTTTGTCAGTGGCTGAAGATGAATCAGAAAAGCCCTTCTTAAGGCCCTGTGATCGGTAAGAGATGCCCCTCAATGGAAAGATAGAAGAAACATATGAGAGTTCTTAGACTTTTTCTCCCCCTTGCTATGTTGTATTAAGAAGCTGGAGGGAGGAGTTGTCTTTTCTTTTACCTGTCCGTTACTCTTGGCTGACTGATAACAGTCTGGACAGCCTATTCACTGATACTTTCAATTTCTGGTCTTGACATACATTGTTTTGGCACGGGTGGCATCGCTGCAACTGGTGCTTCTCTCGACTCGGACAGGGACGGTTGCAAACAAAATATGCTTTCTCCTTTTTTTCACCGAGGCGTCGGGACACCCCCTCGGAGATCTAATAATGTTTTATGTGTGAATTAAAAGACTGGAAAAAATAAAAAAGGAAATCATTGCCCCGATTTGTCTTGCACCCTGGGATTGGCCTGGGAAAAAATGACACTTAGAACACTGGGGGAAAGTCTGGCCTTTTAAGACTTTTGGATTGAGGAAACTGGTCAAACCTAGTCATGGCTCATTCCTTTGAGGGACAGCAGAAAGCACTGGAATTCAATTCTTTTGCTGCTGTAGTTTCTAGCTACCCTTCCCAGGAACCTGGGTGCATTAAGGTCCTTGGTCAAGGTGCCGGCAGTACCTGATCTGCAATTTGGAGTCTGTTGTCGCTTAAATGGTGGTGAGTGTCATTTTGCTCTTTTAACTCGCCATGCAAGGGCCAGAGAAACAGACTTCTTTGGGTGTAGATTTGAAATAGGAAGGTGCTCGTTTTTTTTACTGGCGTTACTCCCTTGGTTTAAAAGGACCTTGACATGACAAAATGCTCAAAGCACTTTTTTTTAAAGAAGAAGGCAAAGTAGATTGGGAAGAATGGTGATGATTTTGGAGGGAGGAGACCTTCCCCTTGCCCCACGTTGGTCCAAACTGAGGCCGATTTGGGAAAGCACCGGGGGGAGGGAAATCTCTGGAAGACTCATCCCTTATAGGTACCCAAAATGTAAGCTCCCACACATGACCAGCCTCTATCCTGCACATGATCCACACAAGCTGTCGCCAAGCCTCAAAGAGGATGTGCTAAGGATTTCAAGGTCCTGGTAGTTCCAAGGGGTAAGAGAGAGAGCACTCCGCTATTTCATACCCTCTCCATTGGGCTCTCCTCCGTACTCTTTGACTCTCCGGACTGCAATTCCCAGATGCCTTCAACCCCCAGCTGTGCTAGCCGGGGTTTCTGGGAGTTGCAGTCCAAGAACACCTGAGTCACCCAAGAGGACCACCGATATACTGTAGAGCTACGATGATTAGTAGCTCTCAACCGCTCTAATCTCCGTGAATTCATCCAGTGATTTTGAAAAAACTGATCAGGTTGTCAGCCATGGGTGGATCTTTTTGGTTCCGTATTCCACTAAGCCAACTATGTGCGAAGTAGATCTTCCTTGACTAATTAAAGAAATCAAACAATCAAGACTCGTGCTACATTATGGGAATCTACGGGGTCCGTTTCCTGTAAGGGCATTTTGATGTAAGCCAACGACGGATTTGCATTCAGGGCGCCTTCCCCCCTGTGAACCTGTTTGTGCCTAGTCAGGTTGGAGCTGTGGGTGAAGCTTTTCCCGCACTCAGGACACTGGTAAGGTTTCTCTCCCGTGTGCATCCTCAGGTGGACGCGAAGGTGCTCGCTGCGCCGGAAGCTCTTCCCGCACGCGTCGCACGAATAGGGCTTCTCCCCCGAGTGAATCTGTTCGTGCAATTTCACGTGCGAGCTCTGGCTGAAGGTTTTACGGCAGCCTGAGCACTGGAAGGGTTTCTCTCCCGTGTGCGACCTTTGGTGGACTCGAAGGTTGGACTTCTGCCGGAACGTTTTGCCACACTCCTCGCATTTAAACGGCTTCTCCCCGGTGTGGACCTGTTGGTGAACTTTGAAGTGTGAGCTGTGACTGAAGCCTTTCCCGCACCGTAAGCATCGGAAGTGCTTCTCGCCAGGCTGAGCGGGCTGATGTCCCGTAAAATTCACACACCAATCCGAGTTCCTTTCACACTCCGAGGACCTAAAGCCTTTTCCCTCAGCACGGAGTGTCAGAGGCTCCCCTAAGATGTTGCTCGGGGTGTTGCCTCTCACAAATCCTGGACTCTGACTGGGTCTCCCTTCCTCGGCGATTCTCGGAAGACCCTCGAGGTCTGCGTTTTCTACTCGTCGGTTTTGTTTACAGATGCCGCTGGGCAGAGATGAGACAGATTTATTCCTCCATTCCTCTCCCTCGCTTCTCTTTTTCCTTCCTCCTCTGTTTGGATTGGAAAAATGCTTTGTTACCCCTGCCTCGACTTTTTTGGGCGAGGTCCCACTGTGTTGTCCCGTCTGCTTCACGTCATCTGAAAATAAGCAAAGAACAAAGTGTAATTAAGACGATGGCAATTAAACTGAATGTTACACTAATAGGGTCGGAAGGGGCCTAAGAAGGCCATGGAGTCCAATCTCCTGCTGAAGGCAGGAATCCAAATCAAAGCAAATCTGACAGAGGGTGGCCCAATTTTCTCTTGAAAGCCTCCAGCGTTGGAGGGCTCACCACCTCCTGAGGTCATGAGTTCCACTGCCGTACTGCTCTAACAGTTAAGAAGTTTTTCCTGATATTCAGCCTAAATCTGGCTTCCTGTAACTTGAGCCCATTGTTGTGTGTCCTGCACTCAGTGATGATCGAGAACAGATCTTGCTTTTCCTCTGTTTGATACCCTTTCAAGTATTTGAAAAGGGCTATCCTGTCTCCCCTCAGTCTTCTTTTTTCCAAGCTAAACATGCTTTCAGTCTTTCCTCCTAGGGCTTAGTTTCCAGCCCCCTGATCATCATCCTGGCTGCCCTCTGAACTTGCTCCAGTTTGCTGGCATCCTTCTCAAAGTGCAGTGTCCCAAACTGGACACAATGCTCAAGATGAGGGCTAACCAGTGCCGAACAGAACACACATTTTTAAATTTGTCCATTTAGACATCATGCTTTCCTGCAGGACCTGGACTTATAGCTTAAGATACCCCAGCAAACTGGTGATCTCTCTATCTCACTATTATATATACTGCCTTTCTTTCAGAACTAGGAACCAAAGCAGCTTACAAGATAATTGGTTTATTAAAAAAGGCTTTAAAATATAATCAGTCACAAATAGTAGCCAGTATCCTGTTCCACAGCTCCACTGGCACAGAAGGATTGTCATCACAGACCACCACAGATAACAGCTAACTTTAATGCTCCTGCTACAATTTAAGGTATGATTTTGTCTCATTTTACATGAATTCCACACAACCGGAAATAAAAGCAGGGGATCATTTATCCACCAGAGATCCTGCTCCCATTATCCTCAACCCTTAATTTGTTTTAAACCACACTGTGGGTTTTGTTGTTATTGCTTTTTTAAAAAAAGAGAGAGAGACCGTTTAAATCAGGCCCTGAGAGATGTACTTCAGAGGACAAAGCCCTTGTTTTAATGTTGAGAATTTATGGGTGTCCCTTGGAGGCGGTCCCAACGCATGATATTGCCCTGAAGCCCACTAGAGGGCACTATAAGCCTTTGAGCCTAATTTGTTTTTTAATTAACAATCCATGGGGCAGTGGTGCTGGGGGCCATACTTAACAACAATAGCAGCAGCAGCAACAAGAACAACAACACCAGAACTGCAGAGAGCTGGGAGGAATCCTGTGAATCACTGAGTCAAGAATGCACAAGTGCGGAATCGAACTCCCAAACTCTGGCTCCACAGCCAGAGGCCTAAATCCTCAAGCTATCCAGTGGTTTGGGCCCTCTGAAGGCTGGACGTGGCCTATGGCTTGCATGTTGCCTCCTGGCTCCTTTGAAAAAGGATTGAAACCCAAGAGCGTGGCCCAAAGAAGTACACGAAAAGTGGAAGAACCTCGTAAGAAGTCAGAAAAGCAAATACTTCTGTGTGTGCTTTTTCTTTGTTTTTTTCTTAAAGAAACACATGGGATCTTATCAACCAAAGTGAGGAAGGAGGTTCTCACCCAGAAAGACAAAGGTTTCCAGGTTCTCCTCCATGACTTCACCGTACAAGGCTCTTTGGTCCGGATCCACCAGGGCCCACTCCTCCTCGGTGAAATACACAGCCACCTCCTCGAAGCTCACCAGATCCTAGAAAAGAAGAAAGCATCTGCCTCACCACCAATAACAGAATGGGTCATATTCTGAGCACCCATCAGTCAAAATTACCCTCTCAGTTGATATCACAGAACATTTAATTCAGCACGAGTTAGGCCTCATCGAGAGTACTGGACACCAGTTATGGACCCCCACACTTTAAGAAGGAAGTAGACAAACTGGAGTATAGTGGTACCTCGCTAGACGACAACCTCATAAAATGACGAATCCGCACGACGATGACGTTTTGAGATCGCTATAGCGATTCGCAAAACAGTGATTCCAATGGGCGATTTTCGCTTGACGATGATTTGGTCTGTGCTTCGCGGACTGTTTTTTCGCAAGACGACGGTTTTTACAGCTGATCGGCGGCTTCGCAAAATGGCTTCCCTATGTTTTCGGGACCCATGCTTCGCAGGACAGCCATTTTTACAGCTGATCAGCGCTTCGCAAAATGGCTGCCCTGTGGGCGATTTTCGCAAAACAACAGCGCTTTTTCCCCATTGGAATGCATTAAACGGGTTTCAATGCATTCCAATGGGGAAAGGGTTTTCGCAAGACGATGATTTCGCTAAACAGCTATTTTCACGGAACGGATTATCATCGTCATGCAGGGCACCACTGCAAATACAGAGGAGGGCAAGAAAAATGATTAAGAGATTGGAAAGCAAGCCCTCTGAGGAACGACTGAAAGAATTGGGCATGTTCAGCCTTGAGAAAAGAGGACTGAGGGGTGATATGATTACACTCTATAAATATTTGAAAGATAGTTATACAGAGGAGAGCACCATCTGTTCTCGACCATCCCAGAGTGCAAGACACGTCATAATGGGCTCAAGCTACATCATACCAGATTTAGGATATCAGGAAAAACATCTTAATTGTTAGAGAAGTCGAACAATGGAGCAAATCACATCACAACGTGGTGATCACGCCAATGCTGGAGGAATTGAACAGAAAACTGGACCACCAACCGTAAAATCTGCTTTGCTTTGGATTCCTGCCTTAGGAGGGGGTTGGACTGGATGGCCTTAGAAGCCCCTTCCAAGTCTGTTATTCTATGATTCTAATGGAGCTTCTGGGCATTCAGGAACCTTGTTAAGAAATGAGTGAATAGAAGAGAGGGGAGGGGGGGAAGACAGGTTGCTTCAGACCTCAAGAAATGTGATGCAGATCATGGTATCCAGATAATCCTTTGCTGTTATTTGGAAAAAAGCTATCATGCCCATACCTGATTTGGCCGTGCAGAAGCTGTTTCCCAAAGAAGATTTGGACTCCTACACATCCCCCCGGGCATTCTTGTTTCATCCTCTGTAGGAAGCATCAAGGGACAAGAAAGTCCTTGTTAATACAATTTTAGATCCTGCTTTTTTTCAGCTAGAATGCCCTCCCCCCGTAAAACAGCTCACTTGTGAAACCAGTGCACATGGAGAATACAGAAGTTGGGACCTGCTGGATTAGATAAAGCCTCAATGTCTCTTCTGACTGTTGTCACTGTGATTTCCTGTCAAGTCCCTCTCAAGTAAAGTGACCACATGCATTCAAGGATCTAGGCCAGTGGTTCCCAACCTTGGGTCCCCAGAGGTTCTTGGACTAAAACTCCCCAGAAACCTTCACCACTAGCTGTGCTGGCCAGGACTTCTGGAAGATGCAGTTCAAGAACACTTGGGTGACTCAAGGTTGAGAACCACTGTTCTAGAAGGTTTTGTCATTAAGAGTCCTACTTTTGTTGTTTAGTTGTTAAGTCGTGTCCGACTCTTTGTGACCCCATGGACCAGAGCATGCTAGGCCCTCCTGTCATCCACTGCCTCCCGGAGTTGGGTCAAATTCACGTTGGTAACTTCAATGACACTGTCCAACCATCTCGTCCTCTGCCATCCCCTTCTCCTCTTGCCTTCACACTTTCCCAACATCAGGGTCTTTTCCAGGGAGTCTTCTCTTCTCATAAAGTGGCCAAAGTACTGGAGCCTCAGCTTCAGGATCTGTCCTTCCCATGAGCACTCAGGGTTGATTTCCTTCAAAATGGACAAGGCCCTCTTGTCTCTCCTTGCTATTATTTGAAACTCTGCATTCCATTTTCTGTAACTTTCTCTATCTCCCTTGCATTTTATTTCCTTTCTCTGCTATTTGTAAGGCTATTTGTAAGTGGATAGCCACTTTGCTTTCTTGCATTTCCTGCATTTTTTTTCCTTTGGAATGGTTTTTGTTGCTGCCTCCTGTACAATGTTACAAGCTTCCATCCATAGTTCTTCAGGCACTTTGCCCACCAAATCTAGTTCCTTAAATCTGTTCTTCACTTCCACTATGTATTCATAAAGGATTTGGTTTAGATTATACATGACTAGCCCAGTGGTTTTTCCTACTTTCTTCAATTTAAGCTTGAGTTTGGTTATAAGAAGCTGATGATCAGAGCCATCATCTGCTCCAGGTCTTGTTTTTGCTGACTGTAAAGAGCTTCTCCATCTTTGGCTGCAAAGAATATAATCAATCTGATTTCGGTACTGCCCATCTGGTGATGTCCACGTGTAGTCGCCTCTTGTGTTGTTGGAAAAGAGTGTTTGTGATGACCAGCTTGCTCTCTTGACAAAACTCTATTAGCCTTTACCCTGCTTCATTTTGAACTCCAAGGCCAAACTTACCTGTTGTTCCTTTTATCTCCTGACTCCCTACTTTAGCATTCCAGTCCCCTATAGTGACAAGAACATCTTTCTTTCGTGTCAGTTCTGGAAGGTGTTGTAAGTCTTCATAGAATTGGTCAATTTCAACCTCTTCAGCATTGGTGGTTGGTGCATAAACTTGGATTACTGTGATGTTGAAAGGTCTGCTTAGGTTCGTATTGAAATCATTCTATCATTTTTGAGAATGTATCCCAGTACACCAAGATCTACCCGGATCACCCACACGAGCCAGGAGGTGAGGCTGAGGAGTCTGACGCCGAGGGAGGCCCGGAGGGAAAAGACATGAAACCGGGCCTTCTCGGCGGTAGCTCCTCGCCTTTGGAATAATCTCCCTCCTGAGATTTGTGCGGCCCCTACACTGGGTACATTTAAAATCCAACCAAAAATATAGCTATACACCCAGGCCTTCCCTCCTGTCAGCACTTAACTTCCTTTCTTTTTGTTATCTATCATTTATTATTATATTTTTTGCACTGTTCTTGTTATTGATTGTGCCAATGGATCTGCGTTATTTTATGTATACAGTGGTGCCTCGCACAGCGAGATTAATCCATTCCAGATTAACCCTCGCTGTGTGAAAGCATCGCTGTACGGGAAGGAAAAAGCCACTGGAATGCATTAAACTTAGTTTAATGCGTTCCAATAGCAGCTTTACTCACCGTACAGCGATGCTTTTCCAATGGCCAGCAGCCATTTTTGCGCCCTCCCCTCGCTTAACGAGGGCGCGAAAACGCTGCGCGCGGCCATTTTGGGGCTTCCGGCAGCCATTTTGAGGCTTCCGGCGGCCATTTTGGACCCACTGAACAGCTGATCAGCGGGTCGCAAAGCAAAGGTCGGTAAGCGAAACGCTTACCGCCCTTCGCTGTGCGATTTTCAGCCATAGAGGCCATCGCTCTGCGATCGCATTAGCGATCGAAAAAACGTCCTCGTAGAGCGAATTCATCGCTCTACGGGGCGCTCGTTGTGTGAGGCACCACTGTATATGTTTGTTGGTAGCCGCCCAGAGTGGTAGAATATACCAGATGGACGGGATATAAACCAAAGAAATAAATAAATAAATTTTCCCACTCTTTTGATGATTATGAGAGCTACTCCATTTCTTCTACGGGATTGCCCACAATAGTAGATATGATAAGAGTCCTGCTTAGGTTTTGTTTAAAAGGGGGGGGGGCTATTGTTTCCTTTATTGAGTTAACAACTCCCAGGTTCAGCCTTCTTTTATACTGTCATAAAACTTTGTCAGCATTCTTGCCTCTTCCACAAGTCTTGTCTTTCCATTAATGATTTTAGTTTCTTGTGATAGTCCAGGGCTGACTTGATTTAGAGCCTATTTATTAGTCTTTCTGGGAGCCCAACGTATCCATGAAGCTCTCTTCCAACGCCCCATTTCGAAAGAGCTGATTTTTTTTCCCCTTCCTCCCTTCTCTAGAATTTTATTATTTCAATGGATCAGCGAACGAGCAAACAAGATCTTAGGCTATACCAGGATTTATGTCCCTCCTTCTCTATCAGGGCTCTTTCCACATTTTCAGTTGTTTATGAAAATAAGCATCAGGTGTTTAACCTCCCCTCCTTCTCTAACACCACACACCGAAGTTCAGAGGACTGTAAAAACAGCCGTTATGTGTTTTCAAATAAAGCAAATCAGCAACGTGTGCTGCTTTTATACTGCCCCATGGTGCTTAAAGCACTCTCTGAGCGGCTTGCAATTTTAATTATGCACCGCTCTCCGAGCAAGATGGATCCTCAATTTAGCAACCTCAGAAGGATGGAAATCTAAGTCAACCTTGAGCCAGCTACCTGATCCTGGGATCGAATTCAGGTCTTGAACAGAGTCTCGACTGCAGCACTGCAGTTTAACCACTGCGCCATGAGGCTCCTTTAGATGTATTTGATGTAATAGACGACCCAGACGTAAAACACCCACTTAAATCCTCACCCTCCAAGCACTCCCAACTGCTGTCAACTTGCTGCACAATCCATCTGAGCGGCTGTCTCCATCTGCCAGGGGTGGGACCCGCCTCTGCCTCATGGATATCACTGGCACTTTCCACAAACAGCTTCTGTATCAGAAAGAGGAACAAGAATAAGGAAGAGCAGTCCAAGACAGACTGTCCGCCCCCCAAGAAAGAAAGAAAATTCTTAACTCTTAGAGCAGTAGGGCAATGAAACCAATGACCTTGGTAGATGGTGAGCGGTCGAATGCCGGAGGCATGCAAGATAAGATTATTTATCCACTATCTGTCAGATCTGCTTTGATCTGCATTCTTGCCTTGAGCAGGGGGTTAGACTGGATGGCCTTAAAGGCCCCTTCTAATTCCATGATTCTAAGATCAAGGCCAGGGGGAAGATCCCTGCGATATGGAGAAACACTGGGACTTTTCAAACTAAGAGAAGAAAATGCTCTCTCTCACCTTCTTCTCTTCCTGCCTCTTCTCCTCGGCCTGGCTCAGGAGGAAGCCTTCGGCCAGGGCCACCGCCTGGGAACTGGTCTCTGCTCCACATTCCCTCACCCAGCTGGACATCTCCGGGGGAAGGATGGCCAGGAACTGCTCCAGGATTACCAAGTCCAGGATCTGAGCCTTGGTGTGCCTTTCTGGCTTCAGCCACCGGCGGCAAAGATCACGGAGGTGGCAGCAAACCTCCCGGGGCCCCTTGGCCTCGTGGTAGCGGAACTGCCAGAAGTGTTGCCGTTCTGCATCTGAGCTGAGGGAGTCCTCCTCATTCAGGACCTTCCTCCCAGTGGTCTCCCAGAATTCTCCACTGTCCTCAGGCCAAAGGACATGGGAGGCCTTTCTAAGCCCCGCTGGGTCTTCCACCTTCGACTTGTGCTTCAAGGCTGCTTCTCCCATGGCTGAGGGATAGGATTTCCTGATTCTAGACGGCGGAGATGAGCAAGGACCCCAGCTCCTGCCAAGTCAAGGAGGAGTAATATAAATGAGTTGTTAACCCCACTCTGTGAGGAGTGCTGCTCCTGGAAATTTGGAGGTGTCTGGACAGTCCCTGTAACAGTTATATTCTTAGAACTGCAGAGCTGGAAGGGACCTATTGGATCATCAAGTCCAGCCCATCAAGACACAGCGGAGAATCAAACTCTCAACCTCCGGCTCCACAGCCAGGTATCACTGAGCTTACCCACCCACCCTGATAAAGAAAGTCCAAAAATTCAGGCAGCTGCATCCGTCACTATCAGCAACAAATAAGGAGCGGGTCTTTTATAAAGTTAATGGCTCTTACTTGCCGATTACTAAACCACTCTCAAATATTTTACACGACAGTAGGGTTGAACCCTTGAAGTTAAGGAGCTGGCTCAGCAGTGTAGATTTCTGGCTGGCGAGCCCAAGGTTGGGAGTTCAATTCCCCCTCGGTATGTCCTGCAGGTTGAGCCAGCCTGTGTAGCCCTGGGCAAGCTGCACAGTTTCAGAAGAAGGGAACGGGAAACCACTTCTGAGCACGTATTCTCTACCTGGAAAACCCCCGAAAAGGGTCGCCATAAGGCAGAATTGACTTGATGGCGTATCATTACCATCCAGAACCAGCCGCAATCAAGAGTTTGGTCCCTGAATCTAGGCCCACCTGAACTTCTTGGGTTGAGGCTCAAATCTCAATGCCTGTATACAGTGGTGCCTCGCTGGATGATGATAATCCGTTCCACTGAAATCGCTGTTTAGCAAAATCATCATCTAGCGAAAAGCATTTCCCCATTAGAATGCATTGAAACTTGTTTAATGCGTTCCAATGGGGAAGAATCGTCGTTGTTTAGCGAAGATCAGCTAGCGAAGATCAGCCATAGGAAAGCCGCTTTGTGAACCGCCGATCCGCTGTTTATATTGCTGTCTTGCGAAGCTTAGGTCCCCAAAACACCTGTTTTCCGAGCGCGGAGGGAGCTGTCAAAATCGTCGTCTAGCGGAAATCGGTTTGTGAAGCAGGGACTAAACATTGTCCAGCGAAATCCCCCCATAGGAATCACTGTTTTGCGAATCACTATACCGATGGCAAAAAGTCAATGTCTAGCGAAAAAACTGTCATGCAGGGTAACTGTCTAGCGAGGCACCACTGTAGTCAGATTTTTAGGGTAACAGGCAGGAGACTTGAGTCGTAAACATTCGTATTGGATCTCGATCTCACCTCTAGCTGCTCCCTAGGGTCGCTCAAAAGGAAAGGAGGGAACGACTGGCCCCTCATCCGCCCACCCACCCCAGAGGGGCTGTCCAGTTTCTCCTCCCAAGTTTCCAGCCTCTGAGCCTGGGGGTCTCTTTCTCTCCCCCCCCCAAAACCTGGAATACCTGCACCATCCCCTCCTGCACCTTGGGGGTGGGGCAGGGAGGTTTCCCCCCCCAAAAAAAAGCAAGCCTGCACCCGGGCTTGTGGGGAGGAGGGTGTCCTGGCCCCCCAACCCCCAAAAAATCCACCACCACCCCACTCCTCTGCTTTGCATCTTGCACCCACTCTATCTGGTGTAGCTGGGGCGCCCCTTCCAACCCCTTGCACCCAATGGGGGGGGCACTCACCAGCTCTTCCTGGGGGAGGAAGGCCAGGGACAGATCCTTTCCCCCCCCTCCACCCAGCCGAAAAAGAGGGGGCAGTTCAGCAGCAGCGGCTCGACTCCCGCTCCTTTTTTTCCGGCTGCACCACGTTGGGAGCCGCCACCCGCGATAATAACAACACGGGCTCTTTTATAGACTCTGGGGTCGGTGATGGTGGCCGGAACCTTCGAACCGAGCCCCGTGCAGGCGGGGGGGAGCGTTTAGTGTAGAGCACTCGCTCCGTCCTAGTCCTCTCTTTTAAGACCTCTCTAGGAATCTCGTAGCGCTCCACCATTTTAACCCGTAGAAGGCCGAGCAACAAGTTCAAAAGCGTCTCTGCGTACAGTAAATTTATTTTTGGGGGGGTTAAAGCCCGCAAACATCCTGATTTCTGAGCAAGCCGAGGTCTGGGTCTTTTAACTTTAGTTTTAAAAGACGTAATGATTAGCGATACTGATGGAGACTATATTCTGTAACCTGGGATTAATTTACACACTGTTGACAGTGTAAATGCATCTGAGAGCTGAATATCAATGGGGGCTTTAAAGGTCATTTGCCAGGTCAACAAGTACTGCCCAAAGATGAGGTCGTGTATAAATGTATAATTACGGTAGGATTCCCTGCACCCAGTATCTGCTGATTCACCTATCCACGGTCTGAAAATATTTAAAAACACGATAAAAGAAAAATCCTAGAAAGATAGATTTCTAAGATAGATTTCCCAGAGGGAACCAGAGACCATGTTGTGTGAAGAATTCTGTATTAAAATAGCATTTGCTCTATAGTCTTGTGTTTTTCAGCATCCAATTATCAGCGAATACTAGGGACGTTGGCAAGTCTGAGTCCCAAGTCCCTATTAAAAACAAGGTTTCTCCCACCCACCCCCAGAAAAAAGGGAGAGGTGGGTAGATCACCCCAGATGCTTTTATTGTGGCATTTTTGGAAGGAAATAATAAACGCACACACAAGACACATACAGTATACTGTATATAAATATATATATATAGAGAGAGAGAGCTACCTGTTCTACAGCTATATACCTTACATTGTGCATAATATATAAATAAAAGAAAAAGAAAACAAAACATCAAAAAGACTAGACAGACAGACAGACAGACAGACAGACAGACAGTCAAAATACTATATACTGTATAGTCTTTTTGATGTTTTGTTTTTTCTTTTATTTATATATAAATACATTTTTATATTTATGTATACATTTTATATAGATAAATATAAATATATGCTCTAATGCCTCCCCCTCCTCGCTCCGTGAACTGATCTCCAGTAGGTGGCAGGCATAGCATTTATACATACAGTACTGTATATATTTGGCACTGCGACGCCATTAAACAACAGGGAGGAGGAGGAGGAGAGAGAGCAAGAAAAGCTGCAGCATGAATGGTGAGTCGGAAAAGGGGAGGAAAACGAGCATTTGGGGGGGCAGGAAGGGCCCCCTGGCTCAGTGGGTAGAGCCCCCACCCGTGCCAGCTCCAAGCACCAGCTTCAGCCCCTCCCTGGCATGCACAGCGGCGGGAGGGGGAGGGACTCCTGTTTTATTAGATCGCCTTTTATTCTGAAAAGGTAGAAGAACGTCGGGAAGGGGCGAGTTCCGTGTTTTGTGCGTACACGCGCACAGGCGCGCGTACAGACGTGCGCGCAGGCAAAACCTCTACCAGCACAAGGCAGATCACGTGTGCACGGTTTCCGATCCCGGTCCCCCAACTCTGCCCTGAGGCAGGGGAGGGGGCATGGCCCTGGGTGCAAGGATTTGAGCCTATACTTTGGGCTATTTTCAAGAAGTTAAAGAGGGTTTCTCTCTCTCTCTCTCTCTCTCTCTCTCTCTCTCTCTCTCTCTCTCTCTCTGTGTGTGTGTGTGTGTGTGTGTGTGTGTGTGTGTGTGTGTGTGTGTGTGTGTGTGTGTGTGTGTGTGTGTCCCCCACCCACCCACCCCAAATATTCAATGTTTTCTCTGAGCTTAGCCACAATGGCTAGGAACCCTGGGCGGTTGCAAATTATTCTTGTGGGCAGGCAAAGAATTAGGACAGGCAATTAAGAGCGGTTAACTTTACAAAAGACCTGCCCCTCATCTGGTGGTACGGGCTGGCGGCTGGCAAGGGGTGCCTTTGATCGCCTGTATTTCTGAGCTGACTGGATAGCTCCACCACGGTTTAGGTGTCTGGGTTGCGAGTTCGATTCCCCACGGGGCCCTCCTGGGAAGAAAAGCCAGCCTGGGTAGCCACAAGCCAGCTGCGCAGTCCCAAGGCTCGCCCCAGAAAAAAGGAAGGGGAAATCACTTCAGAATTTTCTCTGGGAAACCCCAAAAAGAGACGCCCTAAGTCAGAATCGATTTGACGGCCCATGATGATGATCAGGATGATGATTTACGAGATCCATCCCCACCCTCCCCCATAGGGTTCCATGGCACACAGTCATAAACAATAATGATAATAATAGAAACAATAAAGTAACAGTGGAAAAAGGGGGAGGGGGGGTCCAGGCATAGGAACCACAAAAGAATAAAAAGGAAAATTAATGGCAGGCTGGACGCAGAAGGGATACTTAAACTTAATTAGGGGCCAACGATTAAAAGGCTTGGAAGATATATTTTTCAAAATAAAAGCCCTACACACACACACATACACCCCATTATTAAAATCTCAGTTTTATAGTCCTCCTGGAATTTCTTCACTTGTCTCGCCAAGTTTGGAAACGGTTGCTTTGGAATGTCAAAAGCCCCACTCACGGCTTGAGTACTGTGGAGAAAAAAAAAACAGGCCTTGGAAATATTACTTTTTTCTGGACTACAACACCCAGCATCCCCAGCCAACATGGCCTGCTATCCGAGTGGGTGGATAAGACGGACACTCATACCCCTCTCCAGCTTTCCTTTAGGAGGTTCCAACTCTGTGTGTCTAGTCCTTGGTTAGAAAGATGAGAAGCCAGATCAGATCTATTATTATTATTATTATTATTATTATTATTATTATTATTATTATTATTATTATTATTATTATTATTATTATTATTATTATTATTATTATTATTATTATTATTATTAATGTGCCATCAAGTCAGCCATTTTCAGGGTTTTCCAGCTAGAAAGTACTCAGAAGTGGTTTTATCCTTCTCTTCTTCTGGGGGGGGGGGTTCCCTTGGACTGTGCAGCTGGCCCACAGTCACATAGGCTGGCTCTTCTCCCTGAAGGCCCCGTGGCAGGAATCGAACTCCCGACCTCTCGGTCCGCAGCCAGAGATCTAAACCACCGAACTATCCTAAAAGCTTGCCTGAAAAAAAAAAGGAATATATGTTCTGTTCACAGTTTTCCCAGTACTTTTGACCTGCATTTCTTTTTTCTGTTTCTCTCCATGGACAGGAAGCTTTCCTGGAAACACATTTGGAGAAAACAGATGTGAACCAACATCCTTGATGAGTCCCTGGGCAGAGATGCCGTCGACCTTGTTATGTCCCCCGAGCGTCCGTTTGGAGATCCAAAGATCGCTTTTTCTTCATATCCCAAGAATGTCGGGAACTCATACGGTTTCCAGGAAGGGAAGCCTGAAAGCTTTCCACATAGACCAGATGCGTACGAACCAAGCATCATCCTTCTGTGTCCCCGCTTGAGCCTTTTGGAGCCACGGGGTTTACTCCGGAGCAAACATGGAGGAGCGGACGTTGTCTGGGAAGGTTCTGAAAGGACCAGGCCGTGGTCCTTGCCACGGAGAAGATGATGGCGGTCCAGATCTCAACATGAAAAACCAACCGGGGAAGGTAAACAAGGGAGAAGATTCTGGATTTGCTGATCTTGGACCCTTTCCTGGCCATCCTTCTCAGGGAGATGCAGAGTTGAATCAAGGAAGATGAACCAAAATCTTACACCTGGGGTTGGCGCAGGTTGTTCAACAGCAGGCGGGAAGGTTGTGACTGGCAGGGCCGGTCCTCGCGTTAGGCAGAAGGGGAGAACTGCCTCAGGAGGCCAGCTCTACAGCAGTAGTAAACCCTTGGCTAGCCTACCCCAGCTACCACCTGTGGCTTGGTGGATGCACTCAGCCGTGCTGGGAGAGGCTATCCTGTCACATTACAGGCAGCATGTTGCTAGAAACCAAAATTGTGTTAGTGTTTCAGAGAGATCGGATGGCAGCGGCGTGTTGTGTCTGAGCTCTTAGAAAGCCCAGTGACCCCTTGTGAATTGCAGGGATCGTGCAAAACTCCTGCTGTGACAGTCAGACCCTTTTCAGCAAAGGAGGAACTCCCTCTTCTAGCCACATCCTCTCTGTAATGCACAGTTGGACCCTAAGATTCAGC
Source organism: Pogona vitticeps (assembly GCF_051106095.1). NCBI lineage: Eukaryota > Metazoa > Chordata > Lepidosauria > Squamata > Agamidae > Pogona > Pogona vitticeps. The sequence continues at coordinate 16,806,373 of NC_135784.1, forward strand.
TGGGTTCTGGCGAAAAGGTGCCCTTTTTCTCTGAGGTAGTCAAATATCATGAGCCAGCCATGTCTTTCAGGCTGAGCAACTACTGCTGCTCCATTTTCTACTCGCTCCCCGTGTTGTGTCAAACTGTTTCCTCTGCCATCTGGAGCTCCTCCCAACAGTCAGTCTCTACTGCTATTTTATAAGCTCCCTCCAACAATGATATGCCATAGTTTTAACTCCCCAAAGGAGCTCTGGCAAGAACAAAATGGCGGCTGTCAAGCCACTGTTGGTTCCACAGCCAAGTATGTCGTTCACTGAGCTATCCAGTCCGTTAAAACAACTCATTATCCTGCATAGCCAAGGATGATCCTATCATCCTTGGCTATGCAGGAGATCAAGAATGAGAACCCAAACTATTTAGGTGACACCAAGTTGGGGAAACCTACAATAAACTTTGGCCTGCAGTCTTTCCGGAGCTGTCTCCAGAGCACCACTCGAACTCGCATCCCTGCCCCTTGCAAATTTAAGAGGAACAACGGAGGTCCCTGTCTTAATGTGCAACATTCAGTGTGCCACAGAGATTGAGCCATCCACACGTGGATGTGGTGTCGGTTTCTCTTTCAGGCTCTGGTGACTATTGAGGATGTGGCCGTCCACTTTACGTTGGAGGAGTGGGCCCTCCTGGATCCAGACCAGAAAGCCCTGCACCAGGAAGTCATGCGGGAGAATCACATCAACATCGCGACCTTAGGTAAGGAAGTCTTTCATCCTGAAACCGGAATGTGCCCAGGTGAGGGGAATCCAGATGGTTAATCAAGGGGTTTGCCACTGGCGGCCGGCAGGCTGTTTCTGGCCTCCAACATCCCTGATGTTCCAGGCAAAAGGTATACAAATATGAAAAAGGAATTAACAAATACAGTGGTGCCCCACATAGCGACGTTAATCCGTTCCGGATTAATCGTCGCTATCCGGAAACGTCGCTAAATGGAACTAAAAACCCCATAGGAACGCATTAAACTTTGTTTAATGCGTTACTATGGGGCCCAAACTCACAGTTCAGCAAAGATCCTCCATAGCGCCGCCATTTTCGCCGCCTCGGTAAGCGAGGGCAGCGCACGAAAATGCTTGCGGTGGCCATTTTGGGCACCCGGCGGCCATTTTGGAACTGCCGATCAGCTGTTCTAAAAACATTGCAATGTGAAGATCGGTAAGTGAAACGCTTTTTCGGGTTTTTTTATTTCTGAAAAAGTGACGCCACCAGCCTTCCACAGCATATGTTGCACTGCTAGATTTCAGCTTTGGGGTTGCCTTTTTTAAATAAAAAAAAAGACGTTGCTTGGACTACAACTCCCAGAATCCCCCGATCCCCATGCCTCGAACACGCGGGGAGGACCCGTGGTTGAGTAAAACTGGTATGTCCCCCTCGCTCATGCCCAGGTGGCTCCTTGTTCTGTTCTGGCAGCTTATCCACATGCCGGCGAGTTTGAAGAGAGGATCGGCCGACGGGAACAGGATGATCCGGACGGACTCAGCCAAACATCATGGAGGAGGGAGATGGGATCCGTTTCCTTACTTTGTGTGGAAAGCAGAGGCGCTCCGAATCAACACAGCCGAAAGAGGCAGCGAAAGGGCCCGCTCAAAAGTGGGCCCGAACAACCAAGGAATCATACAATCAGAAGAAGGAGCAAATCCAGCGTGGCTTTTCCTGACCGTCAACATGGGTGTGAAGAAGGGGCACAGGCTTCACTGGAGGAGAGCTATAGGGAGCAGCGGCCCCAACGCCCTCCAACCAAGAGGATCTACAATCAGGAGACACCCTTTCGGTGCCCAGACTGTGGGAAATGCCTCAGCCAGAAGGGTCACCTCAGGAGGCATCAGCGACTCCACAAGGCCGAGAAGCCCTACCGGTGTTCCTCTTGCGGCGAGGCCTTCAGCCAGAGCTTACGGCTGATCGTGCACAGCAGGACTCACACCGGGGAGAAGCCCTTCGAGTGCCCGCAGTGCGGGAAGCGCTTCCGTACGTGCACGGGGCTGGTGCATCACCGGCGGGTCCACGCGGAAGAGAAGGTCTACCGCTGCGCCGACTGTGGGGAGAACTTCCGGGAGAGATCACACTTTGCGGCCCACGAGAGGAGCCACATGGAAGGGAGGCCGTATCACGGCGGGTTCTGTGGCAAGACTTCCGATGGCCGCTCAGAGTTCGCCCAGCTCCACAGGAGGTCTCGCCCCAGGGAGAAGCCTTACGGGTGCTCGTTCTGTGGGAAAACCTTCACCAAGAGTTCTCATTGTCATGCCCACGAGAGGTCTCACACGGGGGAGAACCCCTGCAGGTGCCCGGTCTGCGGGAAGCGCTTCAGCTGCAACTCCCACCTCATGGTGCACGAGAGGATCCACACGGGGGAGAAGCCGTTCCCTTGCTCGGCCTGCGGGAAAAGCTTCCGGTCCCGCTCGCACCTCATTGTGCATGAACGGATCCACACGGGGGAGAAGCCGTACTGGTGCTCCACCTGTGGGAGGGGCTTCACTGGGAAGTCCTACCTAACGGTCCACGAGAGGACCCACACGGGAGAGAAACCTTACGGGTGTTCGACTTGTGGGAAGGGCTTCAGCCGTAACGCGGACCTTGTCCTCCATCAAAGGACCCACACGGGAGAGAAACCGTACCGATGCTCGGCCTGTGGGAAAGGCTTCAGCCGTCGGAAGCGCCTAGCTGCGCACGAAGAGAAGCATGTGGAGGGGTGCCTGGTGGCATCAAAAGTGTGAGAGTAGAGGGGAAAGGGTTTTTCCTCTTAAGTCACAGGTTAAATCACTGGGGAAGCAGAATCGTAGCCCTGTGGGAATGTGGGCACATTGTATGAATACCATCCCAGATCACTT